>NW_020837978.1:20292188-20626722 GCF_003676395.1 Aethalodelphis obliquidens | reverse complement strand
GTACCGAAAAAAAAAAAAAAAAAAAATTTTCAGAAAATTGGGCAAATTTGAAAATAGACTAGGTATTAGGGAATTATTGTTAATTTTCCTAGATATGAGAATGATACTGAGAATATCCTCTCTTAGGAGAGGCATACTGAAATTGAAGTTGCCATAATGTGTCAATGTGGGTGTTCATCACACTATTCTCTCAAATTTATATTTGCAAAATATAACAATAAATAGTTGAGAAAATTAATAAAATAACAAAAAGTGAATGACAGGGTTGGGAAGGAGATATTATTGAAAATAACATATTCAGGCTATATGTAATTTTTGTGGTCTACTCCTATTTAAAATTTCTGTGTAAATTTTATATGTTATATATACACAATTTTGTTTCCTGGAAAAAAATAGACTAACTGCTATCAAGTCAATATTAAAATGACTGGTGTTAAAAAATATAGTACCCCTTTACTGAATAATGGGCTTCAGGAACTTGTATTGGAAGACAGTGAAGTAAAGAAATGATTTTTTATGTGCAACTTAAGACGATAAAATGACTTGTAAAGGTAAGAAGGGTATTCTGAGGAACTATAGCACTGGTGTGAAAAAAGTGAGCAAATACTTTTAGGCACAATTTGTTAAAGCAAAGCAAACACAAAATCTATAAATACATTTGTATAAAATATTAGTTCTAAGAGAAGAATTGAGAAGTCTTTGTGCCTGCTGGGGTTTTTTGAGGAGGGATGATAATATATCAATCTCACCCCTACTTCACAGCTCTCTCATCACTTCCCTCTCAAATGAGGTTATGTCAGAGACATCAATAAATTATGTTTATTTTAAGTAAAAAGGATATCAAGTTTTTAAGAAAATGGCTGCTTTCAAAAAAGCAAAAAAGACAATTTCATTATCAGTTATGTGGCATGTGTTCTATAAATCTGACTTTACTCTCACTTTAGTTTTAGAACCTCGTGTGATAAACCATGATCCCGCTGCAGTTACCTGTGACTTCACTACAGCTCTTAGTGAAGGGCTTTGCTGTAGAGCTTTGCTTTTTCCATAGTTAGGCTTCTTTTCAAATCGTGGATCTTTTATATTTGCCCTCTCAGTGGAATAAGAAAATTTTATTTTCATAAATTTAAAACCATTTAAATATAAATTATCTCTCAAACTTGAAAATTGACGACCAATATATCAAAATTACAAGACCAAGTTGTTACAGTCTAATATTTACCCAAAGCAAAATGTTCGTATAATTCACTTGTCTGCTGTCTCAAGAGCCATAAGCCAGAGCAGAGTTAATTTTTATGGAGAAGAAAAATGAATCAAATGGGGATGAGGACCAGCTCTGGGTTCTCAATACTGTTGTTGAATTGGAAAAAAGGCGTTTAACACAATTTTTGGAATCTTTTTGGCTTGGTATTGTGGATCCCATATTATAGATGCTCTAATGTTAATACATGCTAAGTTTCTTGGAAGAATAGTCCTAACTAGATGTATGAAGAATGTACACAGCCTTGGAGGTGTGGTGTTATCTGCCGATATCCTGTGGGCATACACTCCCATCAGACAGTTGAGCTGAGAGCTGAAAGTTTACATGCCTCCTTCCGCCTCTTCTAATCCCATCGGCATTTAAGCCTAGCTCCTTACATCATTGAAATATAAGCCCTAAAATAAGATTTACCCACTCATCCACTATGATCTGTGTATTTATTCTCCTTTCTGAAGAGCTACGCTGCTGTCACAATGCATAAGCAATTGTACTTTACTCCAGTACCCTAGCATAGCTCCATGAGTGCCCTAACCAAGACCCAAATGGTAATATTGCTGCCAGATCCCGCTGGGCCCAGCTGCTCGGCCTACCCGCAGGAGGTGCTAAGATAGATCCACTTCCATACCCGCATCCCCTCTGAAGCCAGAGGCATCAAGGGTTCCTCTGTTGGTGATATTCTTGGTGAATACCTTCGGGAGGCCCCCTGTCATTCAAATCAAAGATTCTTTTTAGGTTACTGTGAATGTGTAAAAGACAAGTTGTGATAAAGTATCTCTTTATTGGCAGTCTATGGCTGGGAATCAATCAATTGCTCCCTCGATTCTCTTTCCTACTTTGTGACTAAAAGAAAATGCGTTATCTATTATAACCTAATCTCCACAGTGACATATTCTAACTTCTGCTGTATTGTATTTTCTGGGTCCCACAGACTAACCCTCGTACAACGTGGGAAGGGGGCTGCTCAAGGGTGCCAATACCAGGAGGTAGGGGTAATGGAGTGCCGTCTTAGAAACTGGCTACCACACTAGGTCTGCAATGAAGTCATCCAAAAGTATGAAATTGGCTTAGAGTTGACCATGGTTAAATTCCGTGCCTACTATCTTTGTCTAATATTTCACAATAAGACATGTGGTGGTGATAGGGACTTTTGGGGGCAGGTTCCTGACTCTAATGACAGTAAAATTATTACTGGACATACGATGCTGGGTTTTCTTTGGGGACGTATCCAATTCAACACCTTCTAGAATTTATGCCATTATCTTCAGTTTACCAAAAGTTTTTAACCGTACAGTAACTATAGAGAGTATTTTCAAATGCATGTTTAGTAACCATTGTTGTGAATATAATGCTTTATCAGTATTGACTTGCTAATGTGCTGAATCACCTTTATGGATGTGCCAGTACTGAATCATCCTTGGATTCTGGAGAGGAACTCTATGAGGCAGTCATCAAGGACGCCAGCTGCAGATAAGCCAATTAAAGATCATCAGAAACCAAAGTATTTTCAGAGCAGTTAAGTTTCCATAATAATAGCTGTAATTAACTGTGTTTTTCTTGTTTATATGCTCGTGGCTCTGAATCACATAGTTCATTGGATAATACATGATATATTTTTTTGGTTGAGTTTATTATTTGCAGATGTGGTAAACATTCAAGCTCACCAGGTAGATGACATTTAATTCTACTTATTATTAAGGTTGCAAAATCTTCTCATGAGTGATCCTCTCTGTCATTAAGTCAAACATGCGAATTTATTTCCAAGCGTGTCTTCTAATACTTCTGAAACGGTCTCGTGCAATAGGACCGTTTTTAGAAAGCCTCTGAGGATTTGTTTATTGGATGGAGTATAGGAGAGGCAATGTTTCAAATAGAGGAGGAGCTCTAGAGAGACAAACTAATGCCTCCATAGTGCCCATTTGTTTTGGCCTTTAGTACTTTCCCAGATATTCTGGAAAGAGGCCAGAGCATCTGTTTTTGTTATTTTGATGACTGTTATTCTATAAATCTGAGATAGAAGGATCAGGAGCCTGAGAACAAGCCTCCAACTTCGGAATGGGAATAATAAGCACCCATTTTCTTTAGTATAGGAAAAAGGAGTTTTTCCCATGATCTGGCCTCCCTCCCCTCAGGAAACATGGCGGGGTTTGAGGCTACAGAACAAGTGAGTGTTAAAAGTATTCCTTTGCCTCTCATTGCCCTCTGTACCTTTGTTTCATTTCGGGGCCTCTCTCAAATGTCTGGAGTGAGGGTTATAGACAGTGATGTGCTGGTAAATGTTAAACAACGGGCTCTAACAGAAAAACAAATACACACACACACACACACACACACACACGCATACATATACATGTTAATAAAACCCTTGATACCGCTCAAGGGTTAAGGTAAAAAAACTCTGTTAAATATTTTCATACAGTTTTAGAAATAGATTTTAGCTAAAACCTCCTTGATTTTCAGATTAGACCAATAATTTCAAAGGAATTGCTATTTCTTACAAAATCTACTTACCGCTTTATAATTTTATTGCCCACAATAGTGTCATAAAATCAGACTGCAAATAACTGCTTGATTACTATCCATTTCATCACAGAAGTCACTCACACCATTGACCAATGAATATAGTCCTGACATAAATGTTGATTCTTTTTTTAAAAATTTCACCACGTAAGAAAAAACTATGTCAGAGCATTGCTCAGATGTCATTGACATGAGGGACTCCTTTGCTGAATCAGATAATAGTTTCTGAATACTAGAAAAATATTTCCTTAATATTTGGGGTTATTCACAGTGTAACAGCTGCAGATACACCACACTTTTAAGTTTAATGCACATTTTCTCCAAGATGTTTTAAAATCTAGATAATCACCAAACTTAAATCTAGATAATCACCAAAACAATAAGTTAAGTCCTGCCTATATAGCATTTGTTGATTTCCATGGCGTAAAAAAATCCTATCGGGCTGATTTCCAGCTACCAGCACTTCTCTGAAATCAGAACTGGGAAGAAAGCACAATAGGAAGCCGTTAAATGGCATGTCTATCATTTAGACAGAATTAACGAAAATAACCTCAAGGGCATAGGTAATAGTAAACACTGGCAAAAATTAGAAGGTGATGTATATTTTTACCTGTTCTAAATTTATTTAATTGTAGTTTTATACGATTTAATTTTTAGTAATGGTCTTATTTAACACCAAAATTCCCCCAAATTTAATGATTGACCCTTGCAAGCAGGTTTGCTCTCACTGGAACCTAATCCGTCACAGCACTGGCTCCGTGAGTGACAATTTGTAGGGATTAGGGACAGAGTTCAATGCTTAAGAGAATCCCAAGTATCTGGCTGAAGCAAACGCATTAGATGTGTTTCTTCAAACCTCCCTGCCTCCCCATTACAATCCATCCGCATTGGTGCCAACAGTCTCTCAGTAACTCGCACATCTGACCATTTCACTCTCATACTCAGAAGCTTTGAACACCTACCCTTTTGATTAGCGGTTCCAATCTCTTTAGCATCCCCCACAAAAGTTTGCGTCAACCATCCCCAAGCTGCCATCCAGTCAAGTCTTCCTGCTGTGTGCCTGTGTTGTCTAGTCATACTGGACTCTTTATTACTCAAAGAGGCCATTCTCGCCACACCTCAGGGCCTTTGACGATGCTCTTCTATATCCCTCAGTCGGTCTTGCCCTTTCCTCCGCATGGCATTTAGTAACTCCCTCATCCGGGTCTGGCTCACATAACCTTCTCCTTGGAAAGCTTTTCTTTACCTTCCTCTCCCGAATGAACCAGACTTTCAATCCAGTAGCTCTCGTACACTTTTGTACATATTATCTGCTATACGATACGTTTTTTTCTTAAGCACTTATGATTTTTCTAAAATTATCTGGCTCATTTATTTGTTCATTTGCACATCCATAAGTTCTTTGAAACATTGTCTGGTTTGCCACCAATTCCCCGGGGCCAAGAGCAGTTATCATTGGCATGTGCATGCTCCGTAACCCTTGTTTAATGAGTGGGTGGAAGACACTTTAAGCCCTTAAGTATACTGGCGCTCCAAGGTCCAACCATCTAGCTTCACAAGGTATTTTTCCTTAATAAAATTCTTGCTTAGATTTTTTATTATTCTGTTTAGGACTTTTGCATCTACTCGAGTAATTGAGATTAGCTTTGAGTTTTCCTGTGCTACCTTTGTCTAATTCTGGTTTCAGAGTAATGTTAACTCATAGAACCCCACAGAAGTTGCTTCATTTTTCTGTTAGTTTACAAAAACTGGGATTAAAAATTTTAATTTATTTTCTTCTTATTATTTTCTTTTTAATTTCTGACAGACATAGAAGGCATCCCAATAAGAATATACCATCAGAGAACTGTGTTCAGAAGTCACTGGAAATAATCCATTCTTTGTGGATTCATGTTACCAATATGATATACAGTCACCTTCATTCATGTCAGTCTGTTTTCAGAATTTGCTTATTTTCCTTTTGATGTAATTTTATTTCTTGAACCTGTGAAGTATGAACATGGTTCAAAATTTCCATCCTTTACCCAAAAGTATCACTCAAGATGCATTTTTTCTGCATTCTTTCTTCACCTCATAGTATATCATGGAGCGCTTTCCCTACCGGCACATGAAGATGATTCTCATTCATTTTCATGGCTTCCCAGGTGCTCCAGTGTGAATCTGTCCTGGAGATGATTCAACCTTTCCCCTACGGATGGACATTAACATTATTTCCATTTTATAATATATCACAAATAATGCTGCCTGAGCAACTTCGTACATTTTTGTTAATTCATATATGTAGAATCATATCTTTCAGGTAGATTCTTAGAAGTGGAATTCCTGAGTCCAAGGTTAAGGCATATGTTACTTTGTTAGATATTACTAAACTTTCCCACCATATGTATTATATCATCTTACACTCCCACCAGCAATGTACATGTATGCCCATTTCTCCTTAGCATTGTCAGCTGGGAGGGTTGTAGGACTTTTGACTATCAGATAGGCAAGAATTGATATCCCAGTGTAGTTTTAACGTGCCCTTCATTTTGATTATAAATGAATATCTTTTCATGTATTTAAGGGTCATTTGCCTTTTTCTCCACTGTGAACTTTCTTTTCATCTTGTTAAATAAATAGGACTACACTGAATTTGACATCTTTAGGATGTTATATCATCCTGTCCACAAGTATAAGATGCTTTCTTGTTTATTTAAATCTCCTTTTGATTCTTTTAGGAATATTTAAAGTTTTTCTTATATAGGATTTACATTTCTTATTAAGTTTACTCCTAGATATTTCACATATTTTGCTTCTTTTGAAAATTTGGTCTTTTCCTTTTTTATAACTTCTAACTGGTTATAGTTTATAATTAATGCTATTGACTTTTGTCTTAGTTTCATATCCTGCCACTTTACTGAATTATCTTGCTTTTCATTGGTTCTCTTGGGTTACCTTCAAGAAAGTTCTGTTAGCCTGTTGCCTACAGATAGAGTGTGTCCTTTACTAATCTGATTCTTGGGCTCCCATTTGCTCCCTTTCCAATGCTCCTTATGAGAGCACTTATACAACACTTTCTATGTGTTGGTCAATGTTTGAAGCACTTTACACACATTTATACTTTTAATACTCACAACAAATCTACAAAATACTGTCATTATCCTTATTTCACAGAGAGGTTAAGTAACTTGCTTGTATGGAATGGAGTCAGGATACCAGCCCTTGACCCTGGCTATAGGGTCTGTCCTCTTACCCTCCACCTATTACAAAATAAAATCGTTTCCCTTAAATTTTCCTTTTAGTTCAACCACCTTGGAATTCTTAGATGGGAGGAGACAAAAGCAAGAGGAGTTTCTTTTCTTTCTTTTTTTCTTCGTTTTCTTTTTCTCATACCCACTGTTCTCCTTAAGAATGTCAGGCATCCCTTCAGACTCTACTTGAATACTTTCCACTACAACCGTTTACTTTAAAGCTTTTGAGTGGGTTTAATGCCATCAGGCTCCTCTCTCTCTCACTCTAATTTTCACTTCCCTTTCAATGAAAGATAAGAATTAAGAGCAAAAAACATCGGGGATTCCCTGGTGGCGCAGTGGTTGAGAGTTCGCCTGTCGATGCAGGGGACGCGGGTTCGTGTCCCGGTCCGGGAAGATCCCACATGCCGCGGAGCGGCTGGGCCCGTGAGCCATGGCCGCTGAGCCTGCGCGTCCGGAGCCTGTGCTCCGCAACGAGAGAGGCCACAGCAGTAAGAGGCCCGTGTACCGCCAAAAAAAAAAAAAAAAGAGCAAAGACATCAGTATTGTTGCTACAGAAAAAGGGCAGAATGCACTTATTTGTTCAATATGCTAGTAAGTGTGGAATTCTTATTGTGTTGAGTTAGTTTTGGCTTGGGTTTGTCACACAATCTCTTGTTAGTGACAGAAGTCAAATTGAAATAGCATTTTAAAAAGAGAGACAGACAAAAGTGGAGGGTGGTGGTTTGTGCTAAGTAGACTGAGACACCTCACATTATAAGAGCCTTTGGAACAAGCACACCTGTTGAGACTGGATATAAATGTATCTCTCCGTTCCTCATCCCAAACTTCCAAACTCATTTTTGTTGTTCCCCTTCACTTCACCTTTCTTCTCAATCTTTCCCAAGAGGCCGGAGACACTTCCTCAGCCCCTCCAGTCTCATTCACACCCTCATAAAAAGAAAGAAAAATTATGTTCAAGCCGCTGAAAATCTCAGAAAGCTCTTTCACTGGCTCAGCTCAGGCCACTTCCCTACTTTTGGGCCAATCACTGTGGCCCAGGAGAGCAGTTCTATTGGCAATAAGCCTGTGTAATTCTCCCAGCATTTTTCAAACGGCAGTGTCCTACCCTGCCTTGAAATCAATTTCGTGAGCACCCAGAGCATGGTTATGAAGAAATGTAAAAGGTTAGAACAGGATTAAAAATCTAATGACAATCTAAATTTCAAGAAAAACTAACTTTCACAGAGTAGTTACAAACAGAATTTACAAGGAAGGTGTCAAGATAACATTTTTAACTGGACTGTTTTATTGAAAGATTGTATATTGTTCTTTGGAATCTAGCCACAGCTCTTTCTCAGAAACTATGTGCTTAGCCTTTGGTTTTTGGTTTGTTGTTTCCGTTCCCCAGAAATACATATGACTTACTGGGCTTTGCTAACTGGAGACTTTACTGGCACTTGCCTCTGTGGTGGTGGCCCTTGGTTTCCCTTAATATCGGACTGGGCTTCCCTGGTGGCGCAGTGGTTGAGGGTCCGCCTGCCGATGCAGGGAACACGGGTTCGTGCCCCGGTCCGGGAAGATCCCCCATGCCGCCGAGCGGCTAGGCCCGTGAGCCGTGGCCGCTGAGCCTGCGCGTCCGGAGCCTGTGCTCCGCAACGGGAGAGGCCACAACAGTGAGAGGCCCGCGTACCGCAAAAAAAACACAAAAAAACCCAAATATCGGACTGAACGCCCGCCCTGGGCGATGGTTGTGCAGTGTCAGGCAGGATGATGCCTGACTTGTAGCTGCCATGTTGTCTGCCAGGCCTTGCATCGACCCTCGCTCCGAGCAGACTTACTCCTTGCCAGCCAGGGAGAAGACACGATAAACTTCTGCCTACCTGCTCCCCACCTCCAAAAGAGAGAAAGCTGAAAAACAAGAGTTAACACACGATTGAGGGAAATACCCGCAGGCTATTTTAGCTACTTGACTAAGGTATAAGGTGTGGTTAGTGTTCTGATTGGCTGATGTCAGGGAGGCATTTATCCAATCAGAGAGTTGAATTGGCAGTCCTACTTTTACTTTTATTCTACTATAATCATCCTCCAATCAGACCTGGTTGTTTCAAAGCTTAATTTGAATATATGGACTATAAATGAATCCCTCCCACGGCATCCATGTAAATCATCAGTCTTTCTTAGAGAGCAAGTTGCGTTACAATGACTGATTTTCTGAGGGGTTTTTGTGAGTCTCTAAGAAAGGCGATTGAAAAGCAAGGACTGCAAATGTTGACATTACAACAGGAGTTGTGTTTGTTTGGCGAGTTCCTAAAGCAAGTTTGCTTCAAAATCCAGCTGTGGTAGTAGGATCAAGTTTTCTGGGAAACACCGCAAGTTAGAATTCGGTGCCTCTAGTACTGCCCAGAGAACTGCAAGGCTATTGGGCTGTTTTACTAGAACCCAAAGGGTTTATTCAGAGCCATTTCAAGTTCTTCCGTCAAAGGAGTGTTTCCTGTTTACTGACCATCTAGGACATCAGCAAGAAGTGAGTAATAATTTATAATTTATCTCTATAATTTCGTTATTTTGGAATGTTATATGAATGAGATCATACAGTATATAACCTTTTGAGATTGACTTTATTTTCACACAGCATAATTCCCCAGAGATCCGTCCAAGGTGTTGCATGTATCAGTAGCTTGTTCCTTTTTATTGTCGAATAGTATTCCACGGTATGGATAAACAACCGCATATTTAACATTCGCCTATTAAAGGACATATTAGTGTTTTTCCAAGCTTTGACCACTACAAAATAAACAAATCAAAAACAAATAAACAAAACCCTGGTGTAAACATTCACCCGCAGGTTTTTGTGTCAATGTAAATTTTCATTTCTCTGGGATGGACGCTCAGTAGTGGGAGTGCTGGATCACACAGTAAGCATGTTTAGATTTTTAAGAAACTACCAAAATATTTTCCTCCACCTTCATGCCAGCATTTCATTTTTGTCACTAGTTTTAATTTTAGTTGCCTAATGGGTATATATTAACATTTCGTCATAGTCTTAATCTCATTTCTCTAATGGTTATTAATGTTAAACAGCTTTTCATGTGCTTTGCTTGCCATCTCTATGTCTTCTGTGAAATGTCTCTGACTTTCGCCCATTTTTTAATGGGATAATTTGGGTTTGGGGTTTTTTTTGTTGTTGTTGTTTTTAACTATTGAGCTTGGAAAGCTCTTTATATACTCTAAAAATAAGGCTTTTGTCATATATGAAGTTTGCATATATTTCTTTTATGTCTATAGTTTGTCTTTTTATCCTTTCCACAGGGACTTTCACAAAACAAAAGTTTTTACTTTTGATGAGATTTACCAACTTTTTCTTTTCTGGATCGTTTGGGTTTCATTTTTGCCTAGCTCTAGATCCCCATATTTTTATATCTTTTTTTCTAAAAGGTTCATAGATTTATATTTTACATTTAAATCTACCATCCATTTTGAGTTACTTTTTGTAAGTGGTTTGAGGCTTAAGTGGAGGTTCTTATTTTTGCCTATTGCTCCATCATCATTTGTTGAAAAAACTATTCTTCTTCATTGTATTTGTCTTCATCATTGTCTAAAATCGGTTGGCCACACTTACGTGGGACAATCTGTGGGTTCTCTGTTCTGGTCCACTGATACATTTATCTATCCCTTTCCTGTTACTACACAGCCTTGATTACTGTAATACATAATAAATCTTGAAATTGGGGAGAGTGATTCTTCCCACTTTATTCTTCTTTTTCAAAATTATTTTAGACATTGTACCTGGCAGCTATTAGTTTTAGGAGGTTTTTTGTTTGTTTTGTTTTGTTTTGTTTGTAGATTCTTTGTTTTCTTCTACACAGACCATCATGTCATCTTTGAACAGAAGGAATTTTGTTTCCGTCTTTCAGATCCATATGCCTTTAGCTTCTTTTTCTTGCCTGATTGTGCAATGGAGGACTTCAATGTGAAGTTGAATTTAATGGTGAGGATGGATATCTTTGCCTTGTTCTTGACCTTATGGGGAGGCATTGCGTCTCTTCATTAGTTATGGTGTTACCTGTAGGATATCTGTAGATGCCCTTCATTAGACACAGAGACTTCTCTTCTACTAATCTGTTGAGTTTTTAATCAGATAAGGTTGATGAATTTTGTCAAATGTTTTTTCTGCATTCACTGATATGATCATGTTGTTTTTCTTTATACTGTTAATATGGTGGGTTACACTGATCGATTTTGAATATTGATCCAGTCTTACATTCTTTGATCTACATTGCTGGACTTGATTTGCTAATATTGTATCAATGTTCATAAGGAATATTGGTCTAGTTTTTGTTTGTACTGTTTTTGTCTGATTTTAGTATTAGGGTAATTTTGGACTCATAAAATGAGTTGGGAAGTATTTTATCTTCTTTTATATTCTGGAAGAAATTGTGTGAAATCAGTGTTATTTCTTCTTTAAAGATTTGGTAGAATTCTCCAGTGAAACCATCTAGATCTAGTGGTTTCATTTCCTGAAGGGTTTTAATTACTATTTCAGTTTCTTTAAGATATAAGAATATTTAATTTCTATAATTTACCTTAGATGAATTCTGCTAGTTTCTTTTCCCTTATTATCATTTTAATAGTCTGTTATTTTATCCCCTGTTTTGAGATTGGTAGTTTGTGTCTTCTCTCTTTTATTATCAGTCTTGATACAGCTTTTTCAATTGTATTGGTCTTTTTAAAAGACTTTTTGTTTCAATGATTTTTCTGTTGTTTTTCTGTTTTAATCTCATTGAGTTCTCCTCTTGCTTTTATTTTCTTTATGTTTAATTGAACTTACTTTGCTCTTCTTTTTCCATGTCTTAACATTGAAACTTAGATTAATGATTTGAGAACGTTTACCTTCTCTGATATAAACATTTAGTGCTAAATTTCCCACTAAGCATGGCTTTCACTGCATTCTACAAATTTTTTAAATTAAACTTTTTTATTTTGAGATCATGGTAGATTCACATGCAGTTGTAAGAAATAATGCAGAGAGATACCATGCACCCTTTGCTCAGTTTCCCCCAAAGGTAACATCTTGCAAAACTTAGTACAATATCACAACCAGGATATTGCTGATGCTTTAATCAGGATATAGAATATTGCCATCACCGCAAGGATCCCTCATGTTGCCTTTTTATAGCCACAGATACTTCTCTGCTACCACCTCCTCAACTCTTGGGCCACTAATATATTCTCTGTTTCTTATGTCGTTTCAAGAATGTACCATAAATTGAATTTATAGTAGGTAATCTTTTGGAGTTGGCTTTTTTTTTAATAGACTTTATTTTTTAAAGCAGTTTTAGGTTTAAAGCAGAAAAATTGTGCAGAAAGTACAGCGACTTCTCATGTACCTCCTCTTCTTCTACATTAGTGTGGTACACTTGTTACAATTAATGAACCACTATTGATATGTTATTATTAAAGTCTAGTTTGTGTTAGGATTCACTCTTTGTGCTGTAAAGTTCTGTGGGTTTTGACAAATGCATAATGTCGTGTATCTACCTTATAGTATCATACAGAGTGGTTTCCCTGCCCTAAAAATCCTGTGTGCTCCACTCGTTCATCCCTGCTCCCTCCCACCACCAAACCCTGGCAGCTGCTGGCCTTTTTACTATCTCTGTCGTTTTACCTTTTCCATGATATGATTAGTTGGACTCATACAGTATGTAGTCTTTTCAGACTGGCTTCTTTCACTTAGCAGTATGCATTTAAGATTCCTCTATGCCTTTCCTTGGCTTGATAGTTCATTTGTTTTTATCACTGAATGATACTCCATTGTATGGGTGTAACATAGTTTATTTATCCATTCACCTGTTGAACAACATCTTGGTTGTTTCCAGTTTTTGGCAATTGTGCATAAAGCTGCTATAAACATTTTGTGTGTATGTGTGTGAATGTACATATAAACTCACTTGGATAAATACCTACGAGCGCTATTACTGGATCAAATAGCCAATGTTTACTATTGTAAGAAACTCTGTCTTCCAAAGTGGCCATACCATTTTGTGTCACAAACAGCAATGAATGGGTGTTCCTGTTGCTTTATTTCCTACTTAGCATTTCATATTGTCAGTGTTTTGGATTTTGGTCATTCTAATAGGTGTGAGATAATAGTGGTATCTCATTGTGGTTTTAATTTGCAGTTCCCTAATAAAATATGGTATTGAATACCTTTTCATGTGCTTATTTGCTGTCTGTATACCCTTTTTGGTGAAATGTCCCTTCATGCTTTTGCCCATTTTCTGATTGGATTCTTTAACATTTTCTAACTATTGGATTTTGGAAGTTCTTTATATATTCTAGATACTAGCCCTTTATCAAATATGTATTTTGCAACTATTTTCTTTGAACCTGTATCTCGTCTTTTCATCCTCTTAACAGAGTGTATTTCTTATGGTCACCGTAACAGATTTTCACAAACTGGGTAGTTTAAAACAACAGAAATTTGTTCTCATGTAATATTGGCAGGACGAAGTCCAAAATCAGGTGCTGGCAGAATTGGTTCTTTCTGGATGCTCTGAGAGATAATTTGTCCCATGCTTCCCTTCTAGTTTCTGGTGGCTTCTAGGAATCTTTTGTGTTGCCTGATTTGTAGCTGCATCTCTTCAATCTCTGCTTTCATCTTCCACGCAATCTTCTCTTCTGTGTGTCTTCTCTTCTGTCTCTTATAAGAATACTTGTTACTGGATTTAGGCCCTACTGGGGTCCTTGAGATGATCTGAGATCCTGGATAACCCAGAATGAACACAGATACCAACTAGAATCCAAGCAGAACCTGAAAGGTTGGGATTAAGGAGAATCAGAAGAAAGGTATCAGGAATGAAATGACTTATATCACACAGGGTTTATTTTTTATATTTCTTTATGGTAACAAGGGGAGAGACTATTCATTTGGGAAAACCTAAATTTTGCTGCCAGATATTTTTAAGCGGAAAACTGTGATCTAATATCACTATTATATTTCAGTGAATGCAGCAAGCTTAGCTCTTATTTCCAGCATCATGTTATTTGGGTGGCATTAGTATATGATGGTCATATACTATTGGTTGATTAACACACTGATGAGTTTAGTTGGACCATGTAAGAAAGTAAAGTTCAAGATGGAAAAGACAAGAGGGTGTCACTTTTATTTCTACTGGGTAGAAAGGGCTTGGAGGCAAACTTAGTTAAATGTGATCCAGGTCTGATAAAATTTCAAGATTTTAGATGACTCATTGGGTAAGAGAAGGAACCATGAGTAACAGACTGACGTTATCTCACTGCCCTCATATGGATTCTGGCAGTAGAGGTAAGGATTGAAAAGATGACTCCATGGAATGGATCCCCACCCAGAAAGGATGACCCCATCAGAATGTTCTGATGATCCACAAATACTCTCAAAGGGCCAGCCATACTCCTTTTTTGGTGTTAAATTTGTCTTTTAATTGCCTTATATCATTAGAAAAAGGAGGAAAATTCCATCCTTTAACTAAATTTCATCCTCCTCTGCCTCTCTCTCCCTTATTCTGTATTTATCTCTCAGTGGTACACCATGATTAAAAACAAGGCCATTTTCATTTCAGTACTAAAAAAAGTACTGAGATGAAGGACCCAGATTAATGACCAAACACATTTCATTGACAGTGGTGCTGGACAGAGGGTTTTCGTTGTGCCAAGTTGAAAGCTGTCCCTTGAATTTGCCAGACAAATGTGCTTGCAAGTGAAACACGTAGTTGAAATATATTAAGGAAAGATAGGGGAGACATTAAAAGTAACCTGAATAACCCTGAGAACAGAAAGAAAAGCTACTGGGACTAAGTCCTTAGAGCGTGGAATCTCAGCAGCCACAGAATTTTTTTCTGATGTTGCCTTCATTTGCTTAATTTGTTCTAAGAACAAGAGATTAGTCACTGACGGCTCTAGATTAATTTTCTAAAGTCTTCAGATTGCCCTGCACCTATACAAATGCGTCCCTTCAATTTCCAGGTCTGAGAATCCCAGGAAAGATTGGGTGGCATTCCCACTCTTTGAATGAATATTTTGGCCCAGAGAGTGCAGTTTCTTTATTGGCTAAACCTGTGTGCCTCATGAGCTGCTTGGATCAGCCATTCCTATCATTTCAGCGTTCCAAACAGCAAATCATGAACCATTTGTGAAGTAGGATACTCAAGAGAACAGTTGAACAAAACGGAATAATTAAGAACAGTAATCTCAGAATCCTTCCACAGTGGCATATTGTTTATGAAAACTTTTAAGTTATTTGTATGCATGTGTATTTCTGAGTGTGATTTTGCTCATATAGTAAAACGGATTTCTTAATGTGTTGTAGGAAAAAAAAAGAAAAACTCAGTGTACTGCATTGAATATAAATTTGTGTATTTGAATTCTGTCAGTGCTGCTGCTTGTGTAACTCATTACTCACAGCAGCAAGGCAGTTTCCCCTGTTTTGCGTAACAGACTGCATTAGAGCATGATTGCTCACTTAACCCCTGGGCTCCTCATTTACCCATTTAGATAGTAATCAGATGTACTTATTTCCCCTTCTGGGCTTCAGCATCAAGCCTCATTTATCCTTGTTTCTCCTGATTTCATATGTCTTTAACCCCCCTTCTTCTCCCCAATTTTTCCATAGTCTGATTCCAGTGGAATATTACAATTCTTTTACTAAGTGTTTGGTATGGCTTTCTGAAATTATAAATGAAAAACTGCTATCAATCACCAAAAAGCACGATTTTATTTTACTTATTAAAATGGCTTCTCGTATAACAGTTTGCATGAACTGAGGATAAAAGATTAACACCAGCATTTTAAAAAATTCTTTTTTAATTTTTATTCTATTTTGGAGTGTAGTTGATTAACAAATGCTATGTTAGTTTTCGGTGTACAGCATAGTGATTGAGTTATACGTGTATCTATTCTTTTTCAAGTTCTTTTCCCATTTAGGTTATTACAGAATATTGAGCAGAGTTCCCTGTGACATACAGTAGGTCCTTGCTGGTTACCTATTTTAAATATAGCAGTGTGTATATGTCAGTCTCCAACTCCCAATCTATCCCTCTCCCCTACTCTCCCCCCTCTCCCCCCTCCCCCGTAACCATAACTTCATTCTCTAATTCTGTGAGTCTGTTTCTGTTTTGTAAATAAGTTCATTTATATCATTTTCTTCTGGATTTCACATGTAAGAGATATCATATGATGTTCGTCTTTCTCTGTCCTACTTACTGCACTTAGTATGATTATCTCCAGGTCCATCCATGTTGCTGCATATGGCATGATTTCATCTTTTTAATGGCTAATATTCCATTGTATATATGTACCACATCTTCTTTATCCATTCATCTGTTGATGGACATTTAGGTTGCCTCCATGTCTTGGCTATTGTGAATAGTGCTTCAGTGAACACTGGGGTGCATGTATCTTTTTGAATTATGGTTTCCTCCAGATATATGCCCAGGACTGGGATTGCTGGATCATACAGTAGCTCTATTTTTAGTTTTTTAAGGAACCTCCATACTGTTCTCCTTAGTGGCTGTATCAATTTACATTCCCACCAACAGTGTAGAATGTACTGTTGGTGGGAATGTAAACCAACCTTTTCTCCACACCCTCTCCAGCACTGATTATTTCTAGACTTTCTGATGATGGCCATTCTGACTGATGTAAGGTGATATCTCATTGTAGTTTTGATTTGTATTTCTCTAGTAATTAGCGATGTTGAGCATATTTGCATGTACCTCTTGGCCATCGGTATGTCTTCTTTGGAGAAATGTCTAGGTCTTCTCATTTTTTGCTTGGGTTGTTTGGGTTTTTGATATTGAGCAGCGTGAGCTGTTTGTAAATTATGGAGATTAATCCCTTGTCGGTCGTATTGTTTGCAAATATTTTCTCCCATTCTGTGGGTTGTTTCTTCGTTTTGTTTATGGTTTCCTTTGCTGTGCAAAAGCTTTTGAGTTTAATTGGGTCCCATTTATTTATGTTTTTATTTCCATTACTCTAGGAGGTGGATCAAAAAAGATATTGCTGCGATTTATGTCAAACAGTGTTCTGCCTATGTTTTCCTCTAAGTTCTTTAGTAATCCGGTCCTACATTTAAGGCCTTTAATCCATTTTGAGTTTATTTTTGTGTATGGTGTTAAAGACTGTTCTAATTTCAACACCAGCATTTTGAAGTAGCCATAATTAATATTACATTGAATATAAATGACTCATTGAAATGTTTTTTTTGAAACTTGGTCACAGCTCCTTTTCTGAAAGATGGCTCTGAAGAGAACTGTTGATTTCCAATATAATTATTTCCCAGTTAATTGTGAAGCATTACCCTGCAGGTGTTACTTGCACCTAATTTTATTTCCCTTTTGTTACAGCAGAATCCTTTTAATATTTCTAAATGATTTGTCTAACGTAGTCCAGAATAGTATTAAAATATGATAAAGGGCTTCCCTGGTGGCGCAGTGGTTGAGGGTCCGCCTGCCCATACAGTGGACAAGGGTTCGTGACCCGGTCCGGGAGGATCCCACATGCCGCGGAGCGGCTGGGCCCGTGAGCCATGGCCGCTGAGCCTGCGCGTCCGGAGCCTGTGCTCCGCAACGGGAGAGGCCACAACAGTGAGAGGCCCGCGTACCAAAAAAAAAAAAAAAAAAAAAAAAAGATAAAAAGTCTGCTAACAGTAACTACTATTATTCTACTAAGAAACAAAAACTATCCAACTAAACATACTAGCAAATGTTAAGCATCTTCTGAGTTTAACAAGACTATTTTTCCCTTCGGCTTTATAAAGTGAATTGTTTGCTTTCACTCAACATTGAAACAACCTCACATTCTTAGATCCCCATTTGTCATTGTTTGGTAATTTTTTAATGGGCTGCCAAAGTTAGTTCACATTTAATGGAGATTTATGGGTTATTTAAAACATATTGCACTGCACTTAGTAGCATGCTTTTTTCATTAAATTTTATATTTCTTCAAAAATATTTTTTCATAATCTGGACCACTTCCTTAGCTATAGATTTCTCTTTTCCTTAAATATCTAAGAGGATGGTAGCTCATCGACTTTTTTTCCCATTTATCTTAGTCCTCACTGCTTTCTAGGTTCAATTTAAGCAATTTATATTTTTCCGGAAACTCTTACATTTCATCAGTATTTTTAAATGTTTTTTTTAAACTATGTTTTTGTAATTTTAGAACACTTCGATTCTATATATAGGTTTGGGTATACGTTTATAGACAAGAGTAGTGTTCAAATTTTAACTTGGCAACTGTTTAAGGAATTTTTAAATTATAAACATGTAGATTTTTGTTTTGTGTTTGGAAATTTTTGATGCTTTCATTTTCGTACAAAAATTTTGTATTTGGCTGCTTTCTTATTTGTCAGTTGTCTCTGTGGGTGTTTACTCCTAGGCAGTGCTAAAAGATCAACAAAATATTTTGCTTCATTTTCAGTGGTTAAATCTGTTGAATTCAGTGCCTACTATTCCTGAATAATTTGGTGGTAGAAAGCTGCCTTGTCACATTACTTACCCACTCTAATACTGATAGTATTTTACCATTAAAATGGTACGTTTTGTTTGAGATTTATCCTACACACTATCAACCTGTTTGCTGTTTTTCATGTAATTAGCTGTCAAGTATGTCTTTTATCTTTTGGCTTAACATGTCATGCTTAGAGATTTCAGGATATGGAACCACCCTAGAACTCTTGGAAATCCCTTGCTAGAAAGCACTTGAGAGAACAAGCCGCGATGCATACTGACTTGCTAGCTGCTTGGCTGACATTCTGTTGACATGCTCTCCAAACATGAGTTAAGCCAAAAGCTGCAACTTCACAAGTCTTTCTTTGCTTTTAATCCACTCATTTAGTCTAACTTTATCCTCCCTAAAGATCATGCGTCTTAATTCTTTCTTGGGAATTGTGTTCATTGTCAGAACAATCCTAAACTTGCTTCTTTCCCCAAGGAGAATGGCATCTCCTCCAACCCCACCCCCATCCCGCCAGGAGCCCGCTAGGATGTTTGCTTTATCTACTCTGAAATGTAAAAAATTTACACCCAAGTTCACGAGTTTTGTTGGGAAAATTTTTATGAAGTTAAACTGTTTCAGGGGTGTCACCGGAGCTACATACTTTTCAGGGTCTAGAGATTAGCGTTAGTTGTGGTGAGTTCTTTTTTGGTACCAATTACTGCTCTGTAGTCTCTTTCTAAACCTAAGCTGTTTCTCAGTAATTGTGAGTGGCTTTGGTTTCAGCTTGGGGCTTTTCTCCTTTAGACATTCAAGTTACTCACTTGGCTTTGCAACTTGTGAAGTGTTACTTGCACTGAACCTTGTGGTGGTGGCTCTCGGTCTTCCTGGGCAGCAGCACTGCCTGAATGCTGGGTAGGACACCGCCCTGAGCGATGGTCACACCGCCCAGCAGCTTGTTGAGCTCTTCGTCATTACGGATGGCCAATTGCAGGTGACACGGGATCATGCGCATCTTCTTGTTGTCATGGGTCGCATTGCCCGCCAGCTCCAGGACCTCGGCCGTCAGGTACTCCAGCACCGCTGCCAGGTAAACCAGTGTGCCGGCCCCAATATGCTCGACGTAATTGCCCTTGCGGAGAAGGTGGTGGACTCGGCCCGCAGGGAACTGCAGGCCGGCTCTGTACGAACGAGATTTGGCCTTAGTACGTGCTTGCCACGTCCAGACATTACTGTGAGAATACTAATCTGTTATAACGGAAACAAATACCGTTAGGACAGGTACGGGGTCTATTTATAGTCTCACGGTGGGTTGTGATTTACTATTTGATTGGCTGATACCCTTATATCCAATCAGAGAACCATACTGGAATCACCTCATTTACATACACGTCACTATCCGTTATCCAATCAGATGTGAGCTGCCCAATACGTCATCTGAACTCCGCGCATATAAATATCACGCTTCAGCAGAACAACTGCTGCTGGTTTTCTGTTTTAAAACTGTAGGTTAGACATGCCGGAGCAGAGTTCTAAGAGCAGTGCTAGTTCCATGAAAGGCTATAAGAAAGCCGTGACTAAAACTCAGAAAAAGGAGGAGAAAAAGCGCAAGAGATATCGTAAAGAGAGCTATTCAGTTTATATCTATAAAGTACTGAAACAAGTTCATCCGGATACTGGTATATCTTCGAAGGCTATGAGTATTATGAATTCACTTGTTACTGATATGTTTGAGCGCATTGCAGCGGAGGCGTCCCGCCTGGTGCGTTACAACAAGTGTTCGACCGTCACATCCAGGGAGATCCAGACAGCAGTGCGCTTGCTGCTTCCTGGGGAGTTGGCCAAGCACGCAGTGTCCGAGGGCACGAAGGCTGTCAGTAAATACAGTAGTTCCAAGTAAAGAAATTCAGACTTTTGTAACCCAAAGGCTCTTTTAAGAGCCACTTAACTTTCTAGAGAGTTGTAGGCTTTTTACTTGGCTGCTCAGTGTGTGTGGACAGGCTTACTCTTAGAGTGAGCTATAGCTGTTATGCTAGTAACTGTCAGATTCACTTTGCTGCCTTTAGTGTGGTTAAGAAATACGTAGATAACTCGTCCGTCTCACGTGACTATTAAACAGAATGATTTCAGGTGAAATCCCGGATCTCTTAATCATATCAAAGAATAGAGCTCTCTTGAGTTGAACAGAGCTCCTTTAAGTCTGTCTTAAGAGAGGGTGGGTCGAGTGCCATGAGAAACGTGGCTTGCTCTTCTCTGGGTTATGTCCTGTTTTAAGTACTTTCTATCAAGAGACTGAAAGGGAACTGAAGCTGTGGAAAGACAAAGAACATAGGCAAGCTCAGCATGGGAGTGTTAAGGCTGTTTTGCTTCCGGTCTACATTTTCTGTAGTGTGTGAGAATTCTATAGATCAGGTTAGGTGCCCTACATCTGCTGAGATTTCGAGTCCAATAGTTCCTTGGTCTGGTGATGTCATCTGTACATTATTGGGGTGTCTAAACTAGGCTGTTTGTTAAAAACAGCTTGATATTGGGGAGTGGAGGTCTTGCCATACTGGAGTCACACAATCTGGCTAACCACAACTGACTGGCAAACAGAAGTAACGCTGACTGAATTTTTTGGGGGGCGTTACTTTTCTTCCAAGTTATAATAGGATCACTTGCATTTTGTTTTATGAGAAGATAATTAAATTGGTGTTTGTGTCCTATATTACTGGACTCCAATACTAACATGTTCCAAATTGGGTCATAGGGTGTTTATCAAGTCAAGGGACTTTGGGTGGAAGATCTACTCTGTCACGATCGTCTGGACTCTTAGCAGACAAGCATTAAAAAGTGACAAATGACACTGAAATTAACATTAAAAAAGATCAAGTTACTACTTCCCACAAACCAGTAGTTTAGCTGGACTCAATTCGTTAATTTATATTTTTCATTCTTCCCTTTTAATAACAAGATTTCGTGCTTATGTGTGTCTACCTTACAGTTAAAAAATACTTTAGTATCATTTGGTAGATATGTGTACTAAAACTCCACAGGAAAAAAAAAAAGTGCCCTACATTTCTGCACAGAAACAGACCCTACAAGAACCTCTGAATATCTTAACTGGGAATCATCCAAGGAGTTAACAGATGGGGCATCTGTGCCACATTGTCTGGGAGGGGAGGCATCATCTCCAAGCAGGGGTCCCAGCTGCCCCCATAAGATCTTGTGAAACAGCAGATGTCTGTATAGCTCCCAAATCCTTGTCAACTCTTGAGTTGAAAAGCAAGCAGTTTTTCCATGCTGGTTTTTGCCTTAGCAGTAGGTGTTTAGATTCACCCATTTTGTTATGTGAATTAAGAGCTTGTTCCTTTTAATGGTTGACTAGTATTCCATTGTATGCATAAACCACAGTTTGTCTATCCATTCATCTAACGAAGGGATCTTAGTTGCTTCCACTTTTTAGCTGTAGTTGTTATATAACTATTCACATGCAAGTTTTTGTGTGGACAGAAGTTTTCAAATCAGTTGGGTAAGTATTACCAGGAGCACAGCTGCTGGATGGTAGGCTCAACAGTACGTTTAGCTTTATAAGAAACTGTCAAACTGTCTTCGAAAGTGGCTGTGTCATTCTGCATTACTACCAACAATGAATGTGTTCCCGTTGCTCCATGTCCTCCTCAGCATTTGGTAATGTACAATATTTTGGATGTTATCCATTCTAATCGATGTTTAATATCTCATTGTTTTAATTTGCATTTTCCTAATAAATGACATTGAGGATCTTTTGGTATGCTAATTTACCATCTGTAAATTTTTTTTTTTTTTTTTCTGTACGCGGGCCTCTCACTGTTGCGGCCTCTCCCGTTGCGGAGCACAGGCTCCGGACGCGCAGGCCCAGCGGCCATGGCTCACGGGCTCAGCTGCTCCGCGGCATGTGGGATTTTCCCGGACCGGGGCACGAACCCATGTCCCCCGCATCGGCAGGCGGACTCCCAACCACTGCGCCACCAGGGAAACCCCCATCTGTAAATTTTTTTGGTGAAGTGTCTGTCCAGTTCTTTTGCCTATTCTTTAATTGGGTTATTTTCTTATTGTTTAGTTACAAGCATTCTATTTTCTTGGACACAAGTCCCGTTTCAGATAAATGATTTGAAAATATTTTCTCCTGGTCTGTGGTCTATTTTTACAGTATCCTAGCAGAAGTTTTTAATTTCACAAATGTCTGGTAGAAATATAATGCAAGCCACAAATACTGATCACATATGTCACGTTAAACGTTCCAGTACCCACACAGCATAAAAAAAAAGTGAAATGAATTTGAATCAAATATTTTGTTTAGTCCAGTTTATCTAAAATGTCAATGTGTAATAAGGGTTAAATTATAATAATTTACATTTTAAAAAATTAGGACTTTGAAATTCAATGTGTATTTTATACTTACAGCATATCTCATGCAACATTTCAAGTGCTCAGTAACCACATCTGGCTAGTGGCCACCATATTGGACACTGTAGCACTGAACTCTTTCTCTAGGCAACCTAAGTCATACCCTTGCTGTAAATACCTACAGCAGATGATTCACGAATTATATCTGCAGTCCAGGGCTCTCCATGAACTGCAGACCAGTAACTGCTTACTTAATATTACCACCCTGATGGTGCTCATGCATCTCTAAACATTTCTCTCCACAAGGGTTTCCAATGTATCCTGACAGACCTGTTTTCAAATTCCAATGTTCCCTATATCCATGGGGCCACCCCAATCACATGGTTGTCCAAGCCAGAAATGTATTTTTTCCTTGATAGTGCCTCTGTTCAACCTCCATTTCAATCTTTTGACAACATATGGAGATTTTATTTCCTAAATATTTTATTATTATCTGACTTCTTTTGTCATCTCCACTGCCAACATTTTTGTCCAAGCCCCCATCATCTCTCGCCTGGGTTACTGTCTCTAACTAGACTCACTGCTCCTAATGTTTTCTTTCTAAAATCCACTCTCCACACAACTGACAAAGTAATCTTAGATAAAACAATATTGTCACTAACCATTAACTGAAAGTTAGTATTTCTTTCAGTTTTGACTATAGCAAATAGACCAGTCACATTAGCTATA
This sequence comes from Aethalodelphis obliquidens, assembly GCF_003676395.1. Classification (NCBI taxonomy): domain Eukaryota; kingdom Metazoa; phylum Chordata; class Mammalia; order Artiodactyla; family Delphinidae; genus Aethalodelphis; species Aethalodelphis obliquidens. The sequence goes on along the minus strand of NW_020837978.1, from coordinate 20,603,169 downwards.
ACTGTGACTTTATTGCCAATGAAAACCATAGTTATAGTCCTAGCACTTAACCAGATATATCAAAATATTGTTTATGCTCATCCCAACCTCAGAATATTATAATTTTGATCTTGCTATTTGAAGCACAAAGAAGCACAAATATTACTGTATCAAACAATATTTGTAAAACTGTTTCAACCTGGTATTGTTTTATTATTAAAATTCATATTTTACTTTATGTACTTAGAAATTTATTTTAAGAAGATGTATATAGGATCAACTAGACTTTCAAAGAAATCCATAATACAATAAAAGCTAAGAGCCCCTGTTTAAGGATTCCAGCAAATACCTTACATATAAAGTAGACTAGAGACAGATGATATAAAAATCAGATGGCAGAATTCCACTAATAATCCAGTTGGGAGCAGATAACTGAATCTTCCTTGGCTGTTAGACTGATTGCTTCATCAGGATGCCAATTCTACAGCCACAGGATACTGGGGTTACTAGGGTATCCCACTCAATTCATGCATGTGTGTCTGCTGGAAACACACATCTTGATTATTATTGTTTTTATCACTGAAACAATTTCTCACATTACTTCTGCTAACCATCAGCCCTCTAGTGTGATTGGAGATGAAGAGCTAAAGAACTTGTAGTGGGTGAAAAGAACTTGTAGGGGGTTAAATGATGACTAACCTTTTCTGGAGAGTGAATTCCTCATTAGAAAAGTCCATTTATTAGTTTCCTAGGGCTGCTGCAACAAGTTACCGAAAACTGGTTGGCGTAAAACAGAAATATATTCTTGCACTGTTTTGGAGGCCAAGAAGTCCAAAACCACAGTGTCAGTAGGGTTGATTCCTTGTGGAGGCGCTGAGGGAGAATCTATTCTATGCCTTACCTGGCTTCTGGCGGCAGCTGGCAATCTTCGGTGTTCCGTGGCTTGCAGCTGCATCACTCCAATCTCTGCCTGCCTCAGTTTTCATGTGGTCCTCTGCTTTGCATCTCTGATGCCCCTCTCCCTTCTCTTATAAGTATACCCTAAATCCAGGATGATCTCATTTCAAGATTCTTAACTACACCCTATTTCCAAACAAGGGTCACATTCATAGGTGCCAGGGGTTAAGACTTGGACATGTCCTTTTTCAGGACACTCAACCTACTACATTTCACAGATCCTAAGGTTTACCTTAACATTGACTCACACAAAATTTACATCACACTATCTGGATAGAAGTATTTTAGAGTAAATTACAGACAATACAAAGCTTTCCTTAGGCACCTTATTATCTCTCTCATTCATAATCAGCTAAAGTGACCTTGTGTGTTTATATCTGCCTCACTAAACTAGAAAGGAAACAGTGAGAGTAAGGACCTCCTCTCTTACACACACAAACACACACACTCTCTTTCTCTCTCTCTCTCTCTACCAGTGAATGTTTGAAGAGTGAAGAAAAAAGAACAATTTTTTAAAACCTTTTTGGAAAACAAAATAAGGAGAAATAACAAAATGCAGCCACTTGTCTATGACCAGCCCTGCACTGAAGAGCTAGCAATGTCCACCTGCCGGAACGATGCAGTAAGGGCTTGGTGTGATCTAGCTTCCTCTGGCCCTGCTCCTTGAGAGGGTTTCCCTTGCCCTGTAGACCTCAGGGACCCATCTGAGATGAGAATAGAAAGTCTCTTTTTTGAGGGCTACACCAGCCCTCTTCTTTTCTGAATTCAGAGGCACTGTGGTGGCTTTTGGGTAATTACAGCATCTGGGTTTCTAAACAGGCCTAGTTGCTCTGCCCTTTTTCCAGCCCTCATCTTACTGGCATCCATTATGTTCTCTGTTCTGTGGCACAACAAAACCACAGCCTAGAATCAGGGAAAGACAGCAAATATCTCCCCTGCTTCCATGGCAAATCCCAATGCGTAACCATCCAATGCACCTAAAGGATCTGCTTTCCCCAGTTCCCAAACCAAACCTTATCATATTTAAAGCAGAGTCCTAACTTTGCTGTGGCCCTTTTCTCAGAAAATTCTGTCTTGCCAGTCCTTTATGACTTAGGGATTGAGATGTGGGTGGACAAACAGCACCTTTCTTAAGCACTTTAACCTAAAAACAAAAAAACCTGTGTTTTCTCTGCTTTCATGAATTGTCTTGGATTAAAAGTTTACTCTTGGGCTTCCCTGGTGGTGCAGTGGTTGAGAGTCCGCCTGCCGATGCAGGGGATACGGGTTCGTGCCCCGGTCCGGGAAGATCCCACATGCCGCGGAGCGGCTGGGCCCGTGAGCCATGGCCGCTGAGCCTGCGAGTCCGGAGCCTGTGCTCCGCAGCGGGAGAGGCCACAGCAGTGAAAGGCCCGCGTACCGCAAAAAAAAAAAAAAAAAAAAAGTTTACTCTTATTTCTCTGACATCATTAAAGTCTTTGAAGGTTGCAAACCCATCCCAACGTCCTGTGTTTGTCCCTCCAAGTTCCGTAAAGCTGGGTCCTTGGTCTGCATTTGGTCTGCATCTCTGATGGAAGGAGAGTTTGACCAGCTGCTTTGCTGGTCGATAACAGTGATTTCCAGGTTCCTAATAGGAAGTGAAGGAATCTGCTTTTCCTAGCACCTCTCTCACATTAATGAAAATTCAGAATATATACAGAACTTGTGGGAATAAAGTGAAGCATGGCCCAAAGGAAAAATGATAGATTTAAATGCTGCTTACATTAATAAATTAGAAAGTGTAAATGCAGGCAGTCCTTCAGGTAGTGTGAAATCTTAAAAGTGACTATGCAAAGCAGTCTTAATAATCAATGGGAAAAGTCATGATTGTTCCATGATCTTTAAAATTTTTTATCAAAACATTAAAAACTCACCATGTATCATAAATATAAAGGGAAGTGAAAAACTAATATTAAGGACATTGTAATTTTAAATATTAAAACTGAGAATTAGTGTCATTTCTTTTTTAAAAACTTACCAAAAATAGTTGAATGGTGCTTGATTTTTTTTCTTATCATGCAACTTATGATACAGAGTGAGTGTCCTTCCTATGCTTTGGGGAATTGTCATGTTTCTTTCTAAGCTTGGATTAGCTTCCAATATTTCATCCTTTGCATTTTTAATGCCATGAAATATCTCTGAGAATTCGTTTAATATGAAGTATTTTGCCAGTGTCACTTTCTTTGGAACTTCTTCCTTTTCATCACAACCATTTTCTACATTTATATCAGTTGGCCTTTACTGAGTTCCTCTGGTTTGCATAGCTAGTCTCTTCATAGCAACAGTGTCAACATTTCCCCGGTCAACTGTTACTTCAATAGCTCTATTTACCTTCGATTCAAATTCTGCTTCCAGGGTTATTACTTTCTCTTGTCTTGCTGTACTTTCATCTTCTTGGCCAAATCCCTCTTGACTTGATTTTTGTCATGTGAGTTTATCACTGGAAGACACGGAGGCAACTAAACTACATGCTTTCTCTTTTTGAATAAACTGAATAACATGTGCAGTAACCATGCCAACAAATTTTGGCCAACGAATTTTAAAATAAGTGACACGATTAGGTCACTGATCACAGTGTATATGTGTTATTTGTGCAGTGACTTGTGAACTAAAAGCGAGCAGTGAATTTTGTAGTTTATGCAATGACTCACCATGCAATGACCTTTGAACTGTGTTTTCGGGCAAGTGGTGTTATTTAACTAAACTGTGGTAACTGAAATTCATTTATATCAAAACTGTGCAATGTAAAGACTGTCGCTATAAAGTTAGCATCCCACTAAAGAAGCTAGGAAAAACAAAAATAAAGTGAACTAGTGGAAGCAGAAAGGCTAAATAATGGAAAATGGAAAAAAATAATTAGGAAAAAGAAAACAGTAAAACTAAATGCAAGAGTAAAGAAATAGCAAATAAATAAACACACTTAAAAAATAAAAGATTAACCAATAACCATTGTGGTTTGTGAAAAATCAGAAGACACAAGTACAAAATTTAGAATAATAAAGGAGCTGTAGTTACAAAGACAGCGGAGGATAAAATCATTAGAGACCAATTTGCTGATCTCTAAGAGAATATCTTTAAAAAATTGTCTTGAAAAATATAATTTACCAAAACTTATTACAAATTATTAGCAACTCTAAATAGAAAAAATTCATTAAAGAAAAATAAAGATAATTGTCAAAGAACTGTCATCTGAAAAAGGGCACCAAGTACAAATTGTTTTAAAAAGGAAGTTTACCAAAGTTTTAAAGAAAAGGGAATTCCAATGCTGTTCAAACACTTACAGAGTATTAAAAGGACATCTATCCTCCATATTATTTTTATGAATTGAATAAAAATTTGTACCAGAACCTGAACATCAGTGCACACACAAAAAAGGGAAAAGAGATCAATTTAATTTATAATATTGAAGTATAAATTGTAAATGATCCATTGGCAACCAGAGTTCAACAGAACATTAAATGAGTAACATACGATGCCCAAGCAGGGGGTTATATAAAAAAATGCAAAGGTGACTATTAAGAAGTTTATTTAAATAACTCATCATAATATACATAAAGAGGGAAGGCCTATGCTCATTCTTCAGAGATGCTCAAAAGGCATTTTATAAATTTCAACATGCATTCTTAACAATTCTCAATAAAGCAGACATAGAATTCTTCGTCATTGTATGATATAGCTAATGAGGAATAGTGTAGATCTTCAGCAAAGTGAAGGATAAAACAAGAATAGCCACCCTATTTAACATTGATATGAAGGTATGCGGCACTGAAATCAGGTGAAAGGAATTAGAAGTGAACTAAATTGAAAGGAAGCAGTGAAATGTTTACTATTTTCAGACATCATTGCAAACATGTAAAACCCAACAGAATTATATCAGAAAGCCAATGCAAAAATTAGTCAATTCAGTAAGATATAATAAGATATAAAAATGTACAAAAATCAGTACTTTCATATAAAACAAGATGCTGGAAGATATGAATTGGGAAATACACTATTTATGGAAATGAAAACAAAATACCTAGAGCTAAATGTAATAAATGTGCCACACATATTAAGTAAACTGGTCCACATCAATCACATTGTCCCAATTTCCCTGCAGATGAATGACTCAAGCAGCATGTGGGACTAAGCTCAATTCTAGAGAAGGGACTTGAGAGGAAGTCCTCCTCATTTGCTCTCAATTGGAAACCCAGGGAGATAGACTGTCTTCCTACCACTACTTTGACCTGAGTGAACACTTGGAACTGTGACCAGCATGAGGGTGTAATGCCAGGGTCGGGAGAAGAGCAGTGAGACTGCAGGGCCTTGGAGCCTGGGCTCTGATCCATGATTGTTACCACTGATGTTTAATGCTTATCTGCTGAGTGGAGTCCAGGTAGTTCAGTAATACAGGACACCAACACCTATTTAAATGATTCATCATACAAAACACCCACAAATGATCACACCGTTATTTATAGAAAAAACCAAAAAAGGAGTTTGAGTTACTGTTTTCTAGTCAATTGTGGTTAGCCAGATTGCTGGCTTCCGGTGAGACAGAGAGCAATATTCCCCCATCCCAGATCAACGTGCCCTGGACAACGTAGGTCACCAGGGCAAAAGGACCCCAAGTTGAGGACCTCAAACCACTCGAGCTTTGAAACAACTTCGCTGGCCTACAGAATCCAAACTTTTCAGATACAGAAGTAGAAAAAAACCAGGATAATGTACTTTACAAGATCTCTCCACACCTTCAGGCCCTTTATAGAATTTTCAGTCATTTATAGAGACAAATGCGTCTTTTATACTTTACAGCTCCTGAACTCTAAGAACACTTTCTATATGTATTAACCATAAACTTTCCTGTAAAAAGCATTCTGAAGAATTTCTTTTGCTGCAGTTGATTTCTGAAGACCGTTGGAGCCTCATGGGGGCTTCTATACAGTAGAAAGTCAGTCACTAAATTACAAACGGCAGCTAAGTAGTAAAGTTTATAACGTAACTATCCTACTTACGTTGAGTCCACAGCTCTTTCAGAAACATGACTGGCTCTGAAAAGAGCCTTTGGGTTGTAACTGGAGCCTGCTTACACTTTGCAAATTTACAGGGAGGTAGTGTACTTCGCTACAGCCTTCGTGCCCTCGGACACAGCGTGCTTAGCCAGCTCTCCTGGCAGCAACAGGCGCACGGCCGTTTGAATCTCCCTGGACGTAATAGTCGATCGCTTATTGTAGTGAGCCAAGCGGGAGGCCTCGTTTGCAATACGCTCGAAAACATCAGCAACGAAAGAATTCATAATACTCATGGCTTTCGATGAGATACCGGTGTCCGGGTGTACTTGCTTCAACACTTTGTAGATATAAATCGAATAACTCTCTTTCCTGCATCTCTTGTGCTTTCTTTCTTCTTTCCTTTGAGTCTTTGTTATGGCTTTCTTAAATCCTTTCTTAGAAACAGCAATACTTCTCGAAGCCTGATCTGGCATAGCTAATGTTAAGCTCTATACCGTTAACAGTTCTAACAGCTCCCACCAACGCCAAGGAAACGAAGACACGCTAGGCGGAAAGGGTGGTATTTATAGGGGCAGCACTCAAGTGACGTGTGGAGAGGCCAGTATCTGATTGGATATCTGGGACTCTCGTGTATGTAAATGAGGTGATTCCCGTGAGCATTTCTGATTGGATAGATGGCCATCAGCCAATCAGAAAGCAAAGCACACCCTACCGTCAGACTATAAATGTGCCCAGTCGTAGGTGTTACAGATCACCGTATTGGCGTCGCGGTTTCTCGTTAAAGATATGTGTGGGCGTGGTAAACAAGGTGGTAAAACCCACGGTAAAGGTAAATCTCGCTCATCCAGAGCAGGCTTGCAGTTTCCGGTTGGTCGGATCTATCGTCTGCTCTGCAAGGGTAACTATGCCGAGCGCCTTGCGGCTGGTTTGCCTGTGTATTTGGCAGCGGTGTTAGAGTCCATAACGGCTCAAATCTTGGAGTTGGTGGGCAATGTCTGCTGTGACAAGAAGACGCGCATTATCCCGTGCCACTTGCAGCTAGCAGTCCGTAATGATGAGGAGCTCAACAATTTGCTGGGTGGTGTGACTATCACTCAGGGTGGCGTTTTGACGAACATCCACGCCGTGCTGCTGCCCAGGAAGACCGAGAGCCACCATCACAAAGTGTAGGGCAAGTAATCCAAGTGGAGGTTACCGTTGAGCAATCTAAACGTCTGGTGAAGGAAGATACCATAAGGCTCTTTTCAGAGCCACTTAAATTATCATTGAGGGCTGTGCCTGGGCTGTCTGGGTCTGTGATTGTGACGTATTCCAAAAGTAGGCAGCCGGAAAGATCCGTTAACCGTAACTTTATCATGTTGATTCTAGCACGTGAGGTTCTTTGCAGCTTTTTTTTTTTATTACTGAAGGGCAAGTTCATGGGCCTTCAAGATGCCTATCGGGTGAGAGAAAAAGAGCAAAGCTTCAGCATTCTAATACCCTTTTAAGGCTCATTTTGATAAGTATTCGCGATGCCTGTGGTTTAACACGTGCTTAGAAAATGTTTCTTAAATGTAATGTCCATCAAAAACCTAAGTGGCACATGTGGGGGAGGGATACTAGTGTCTCACTAGAGGTAGGAATGTGACATGGTATACCATAATTGGAATTATTAGGGAGTTTTTGTCAGATCTTTCAAATGGTTTCATTTGATCTGTATTATAAACACCAAGAAAAATTGGAAAGCAAATGAACAGGTAGGCTGTCATAAAGTTACAGAAAATTCAGCAGTTTGCCTTATCTCAAGGAGAAAGTGTCGCTGGTTATTCTTTTAAAGTCATTGTTAGACACGTGAGAGCTAAACACATAAGACATACAGAAGCAGGCACGAAGTATAGAGTTCTGTAAGAAATTAAAAGATGAAAGTAAACTACGTAATATGTTGAGCAATCGAGTTACGAAAAAGCCAACCATGTTTTGAATTAATGTACATAGATAAGGCATGTGATTAAGAAGGGCACAGAAGGACGGGAAAATTTCGAAAACTGAAAGGAAATTGTACGGATATATTGAACAAAATTAGATTATGTTTAGAACATGGCATTAAAAACTAAAATGTGAAAATTTAAAATCTGAGAATGCTGATGTAAGTGATTGACTAAATGAGGGATATGTGAAAAATCTTCTAAACAGAAGAATTTCAAATCATTTATATAGATGTTCCCCCATCAAGCAGCTGGAACTTAACTCCCCAGACTTACCAAAGTGGAGTATGGAAAGGCAGGGGAAAACAGGAGTGACTTTACAGTAGAGAAAACGGGCAAACACTACCGCAAATGATCAGTGTTAAGATCGTCAGTGATAAACGACGTGGTTTGCATGTGCCATTAATATGTGTTGAGAAGGGCAATTCACTTCTCTGGTCTTCCTCCCAGCAACACATAATCTCAGTCTAAACATGAGAAAAACGTCAGACAAATACAAGTTAGGAACATTCTAAAGAATATGAGTCCTCAAAATTATCAAGTTCATCGAAAACAAGGAAATTCTGAGAAACTGTCAGCCCAGAGCAGTTAAGGAGACATTACAAGAAAATGTCAAGTACAACATGACACGGGTTTAATCAGCATATTCTTTATTGTCGGATTCCATATTCAAGGTTCTTCCACATCCACATATTCAACCACAGACTGTATAGCACTGTAGTATTTACTATTGAAAAGTATCTGCGTATAAGTATACGCGCACAGTTCAAACCCCGAGTTGTTCAAGAGTCAACTGTATTTTGGATTGGATCCTGGAACAGACAAAGAGCATTAGGGAAAATCTAATGAAACCCAAAGTTTAGAGTTTAATTCACAGTAAAGTACCAGTGTTATTTCCTAGGTTGTGACAAATGCATAAATGTTGACAACAGAGGAAATGGTGAGGTATATGGGAACTACCTTTACAACTTTTATGTAAATCTAAAATTGTTCCAAGTTAGAAAGCTTATTGAAAAAAAAAAAAACACATTTTTTTTAAATCAAAGAGTCCCAAATCCATAACAAATGAAATCTCAATAGACTATCGCTCATAAACTGAAAGTGTGAGTGGCTCTGAAAAGAGCCTCTGGTTTCAGATGTTGGTGTCCTAAAAAATGCTCTCTTGTAGCTGTTGTACTTGGTGACGAGGCATAGTGCCTTGCACACAGCGTGCTTGGCTGGTTCCCCAGTCATCAACAGGCATTAGTTCTCTGGAATTCCCTGTAGAGCAGGGGTCCCCAAGCCCTGGACCGTGGACCGGTACGGGTCATGGCCTGTTAGGAACCGGGCCACACAGCAGGAGGCGAGTGGCGGGCAAGCAAGCGAAGCTTCATCTGTATTTACAGCTGCTCCCCATCACTCGCATTACCGCCTGAGCTCCGCCTCCTGTCAGATCAGCAGCGTCGTTAGATTCTCATAGGAGCGCGCACCGTACTCTGAACTACGCATTCGAGAGATCTAGATTGCGCACTCCTTATGGGAATCTAATGCCTGATGATCTGAGGAGGAGCTGAGGCGGTGATGCCAGCGCTGGGGAACGGCTGCAAATACAGATCATCATTAGCAGAGAGGTTTCACTGCACAGAGACCATAATAAGTCAATTGCTTGCAGACTCATATCAAAACCCTATCAGTGACTGACAAGTGAAAACAAGCTCAGGGCTCCCACTGATTCTGCATTATGGTGGGTTGTATAATTATTTCATTATATATTGCAATGTAATAATAGAAATAAAGTGCACAATAAAGGTAATGCACTTGAATCATCCTAAAACCACCCCTCCCCCCACCACCGTCCATGGAAAAGTTGTCTTCCTTGAAACCGGTCCCTGGTGCCAAAAAGGTTGGGGACCGCTGCTGTAGAGGATAGTAAAGAGTCTGTTGTAATGAGCCAAGTAGGTTGACTCACCGGTGATGTACTCAAAGGTCACAAACGAGTTCAGTATTCACATGGCTTCCATAGAGATGCCAGGGTTGGGGCAAACCGCAGCACTGTCTGTGACATCTCTGGTGATTCTTGCCTTTCTTTTCATCTTGAGGATAGCTTCTTGGAGCCTTTCTTGGACATGACAGTAAACTTAGAGAAAGACTGGGAGATAGGAGACACAGCCATTATCTACCTTGAGAAAAGAAGGATGGCAGGCTGTGAAGCCACAGAGCTTATTTATATACTGTGTATTCAAATGAGGTATTGAATAAACCATTTCTGATTGGAATAAAAGCAAGAAGCAAATGAATGCAAATAAGATATCTCAGGTCAACTCTGATTACATAGTACTCCTACTGGCATCAACCACTCAGAAAGCAGAAGGCTATCATGTGGGGTCTTGCTCAAGGGCATTTGAACCCAGGGGCCCCTACAGCTGCTCAGTTTTGTAGATTTCAGCCTCAGCTTGTTTTGAGAGAGACCACCTTCCTTAACCCAAGTTTAAATTTCCAAAGAAATGGATCTGGCCCAGTGTGAATCGTCTGTCCACTCACTGTCCATCAATAGTAGTCAGAAGAGAATGATCCTGAAAACAATGCATCAGAATTGACACATTAATGTTAGGATTATTTGTTCTCAGTTTCCCTGATGCTGAATAGTATTTGCTTATACTTGCCTGTTTTAAAAACCCTGTCCTGTGGTCAAACATGGTTCTTATCTACTACCTGAGCAAGTGAAGGTGACTCACTGCTATTCAAGTTATTAGCCTGATTGAATTTCCATTTTTTTAATAGTGAGATGAGGCATCATTTCATGTTTGGTGGTATCTTTTTGACGTTTTTCTTCCTCCTGGTTTTAAAGACTACCATAATGTAAGTACTTTTTGTCAAATGGTGTAAGTTGCCTTTTGTACTTTTCAGAATCAACCTATGTGTTCTCTTTTTTCATATGCATTTCTTAATCCTTTTCCCATTGTAATGAAATCCTATTTGAGTTAAACTAAAAGCTTATATAGAATAAAATATTTGTAAACAACGTGAGTACGTGTTTAGGGTGACATGTGCCTTGACTTTTTCAAACCTTTTGTGTATGTCTTATAAAACTTTATGATTTTCCTTATAGAGCTTTTACACATATTTCATGGAGTTTATATCCAGGTGCCCTTCTTTTTATTTTAGGGGCATCTTGTTGTTGTTGTTAGCTTATACCTTTATTTCTTAAAATAATTTTTCACCCGCTGAAAGGAAACAGAGCACCTTGAAAGACAGGCTGATTTCAGGCCTGTGGCAGGAAATTAAGAGGAGTCTGGGACATCTTGCTGTACTGGAAAGCAAGGAAGCTATCAAGAGCTAATGGGTCAGGTCAGGAAGACACAAGAACCAGCAGGGGTAAGATACTGGTAAAGGAATGAAAGGAAAGAAAGGAAAAAGGGAGAGAGGGGGCAAATATGGCAAAATCTTGATCATTGTTTAATCTGGGTGACGTGTGTGTGGGATTCATTTTAATATTCTTTCTTGTATTTGAATTTTTTCATTATAAAATAAACATTTACATTATTTGCATTAAAGAAGGCCTAAATATTTAGGCCTTCTTTAATGCAAAGCAACACATATGTGTTATCAATAAAATTAAGTAACACAGATGGGTAAAATAAAAAGCATTGATAATTCTATCACTCAGATAATTACTGTACTCCTAATTTGTTGTGATGATTTCTCAATATTCTTCACTACATATGCAAATTTTTTTAAACTAATTTTGTCTTCAATTTCTCATATCATCTGTGGCCTAGAAGCACCACTTTGATTATACTATTGCCTTGCTTTCTAATCCATTAGGGCTTTCCACAATTACCAAGTACAGTCTGGGATCCTTGACATTAAAGGTCTTCCAACGTTCTTTCCAGAATTCTTTCTACCTTGTCTCCATAAACCCCCCTAGGCTCTAGCCACTCTGGATCTCCTACATTTGAATTCGTATTGGTTTCTGTATAAAGTTAATAATTTATCATCTGAACGAGCACTCAAGACCTTTAAAATAATATATTTGGGGATTTCAAAGTTTAAGACTCCTGATACAACTAGCAACTTGTCCCAGCACAGAGCCTAATTTCTGTCAAAAGGCCAAGCTGTTACATAAGCATTGAGCCGAGATCCATGAAAAGAAATTAAGAGACTGCATCTCAGCCTGTAAGAGATGTCTTGAAAACTAAAAAGAAAGTGAGAATCTGTCTCCACAAGTCACAGTGCTTCTGCAATATTTGTTTCTGCTGGTGGTGGTAGAAGAAGAAATAACATGCCTGTTTTGCTGAATACAGGGAGTGTGAGGTCCCCCAAAGGTCCTAGGCATCACACTCTTTCAGAATTGGGAATTTTGGTCCCAGGAATAAGCTTGTCCCTTGTTCAGCTATGCTGCATTCACTGCACTTCTGCAGCTTTGAGAGGTTATAGTTTTGGTCCGAAAAAATGTAATTCCAATGTTGTTTCTAAACTTAAACAGTCTTGTATGTCAATTTTTTTTTTAATATCTGTATTGGAGTATAATTGCTTTACAATGGTGTGTTAGTTTCTGCTTTAAAACAAAGTGAATCAGCTATACGTATACATAGATCCCTATATCTCCTCCCTTTTGCATCTCCCTCCAAACCTCCCTATCCCACCCCTCTAGGTGGTCACAAAGCACCGAGCTGATCTCCCTGTGCTATGTGGCTGCTTCCCACTAGCTATCTGTTTCACATTTGGTAGTGTAGATAAGTCTATGCCACTCTCTCATTTCATCCCAGCTTACCCTTCCCCCTCCCCGTGTCCTCAAGTCCATTCTCTATGTCTGTGTCTTTATTCCTGTCTTGCCCCTAGGTACTTCATAACCTTTTTTTTTTTTTTTTTTTTTAGATTCCATATATATGTGTTAGCATACGGTATTTGTTTTTCTCTTTCTGACTTACTTCACTCTGTATGACAAGACTCTAGGTCCATCCACCTCACTACAAATAACTCAATTTCGTTCCTTTTTATGGCTGAGTAATATTCCATTGTATATATGTGCCACATCTTCTTTATCCATTCATCTGTCGATGGACACTTAGGTTGCGTCCATGTCCTCGCTATTGTAAACAGAGCTGCAATGAACACTCTGGTACATGACTCTTTTTGAATTATGGTTTTCTCAGGGTATATACCCAGTAGTGGGATTGCTGGGTCATATGGTAGTTCTATTTTTACTTTCTTAAGGAACCTCCATACTGTTCTCCATAGTGGCTGTATCAATTTACATTCCCATCAACAGTGCAAGAGGGTTCCCTTTTCTCCACAGCCTCTCCAGCATTTATTGTTTGTAGATTTTTTGATGATGGCCATTCTGACTGGTGTGAGGTGATACCTCACTGTAGTTTAGATTTGCATTTCTCTAATGATTAGTGATGTTGAGCATTCTTTCATGTGTTTGCTGGCAATCTGTATATCTTCTTTGGATAAATGTCTATTTAGGCCTTCTGCCCATTTTTGGATTGGGTTGGGGTTTTTTTGGTATTGAGCTGCATGAGCCGCTTGTAAATTTTAGAGATGAATCCTTTGTCAGTTGCTTCATTTGCACATATTTTCTCCCATTCTGAGGGTTGTCTTTTCATCTTGTTTATAGTTTCCTTTGCTGTGCAAAAGCTTTTAAGTTTCATTAGGTTCCATTTGTTTATTTTTGTTTTTATTTCCATTTCTCTAGGAGGTGGGTCAAAAAGGATCTTGCTATGATTTATGTCATAGAGTGTTCTGCCTATGTTTTCTTCTAAGAGTTTGATAGTGTCTGGCCTTACATTTAGGTCTTTAATTCACCTTGAGTTTATTTTTGTGTATGGTGTTAAGGAGTGTTCTAATTTCATTCTTTTACATGTGGCTGTCCAGTTCGCCCAGCACCACTTATTGAAGAGACTGTCTTTTCTCCATTGTATATTCTTGCCTCCTTTATCAAAGATAAAGTGACCATATGTGCATGGGTTTATCTCTGGGCTTTCTATCCTGTTCCATTAATCTGTATTCTGTTCTTGTGCCAGTACCATACTGTCTTGATTACTGTAGCTTTGTAGTATAGTCTGAAGTCAGGGAGTCTGATTCCTCCAGCTCCAGTTTTCTTTCTCAAGATTGCTTTGTCTATTCAGGGCCTTTTGTGTTTCCATACAAATTGTGAAATTTTTTGTTCTAGTTCTGTGAAAAATGCCATTGGTAGTTTGATAGGGATTGCATTGAATCTGTAGATTGCTTTGGGTAGTATAGTCATTTTCACAGTGTTGAGTCTTCCAATCCAAGAACATGGTATATCTCTCCATCTGTTTGTATCATCTTTAATTTCTTTCATCTGTGTCTTATAGTTTTCTGCATACAGGTCTTTTGTATCCTTAGGTAGGTTCATTCCTAGGTATTTTATTCTTTTTGTTGCAGTGGTAAATGGGAATGCTTCCTTAATTTCTCTTTCAGATTTTTCATCATTAATGTATAGGAATACAAGAGATTTCTGTGCATTAATTTTGGATCCTGTAGCTTTACCAGATTTGTTGATTAGCTCTAGTAGTTTTCTGGTAGAGTCCTTAGGATTCTCTATGTATATTATCATGTCATCTGCAAACAGTGACAGCTTTACTTCATTTCCAATTTGAATTCCTTTTATTTCTTTTTCTTCTCTGATTGCTGTTGCTAAAACTTCCAGAACTATGTTGAATAATAGTGGTGAGAGTGGGCAACCTCATCTTGTTCCTGATCTTAGAGGAAATGGTTTCAGTTTTTCACCATTGAGAACGATGTTGGCTGTGGGTTTGTCATATATGGCCTTTATTATGTTGAGGTTAAGTTCCCTCTATGCCTGTTTTCTGGAGACTTTATCATAAATGGGTGTTGATTTTGTCGAAATCTTTTTTCTGCAACTACTGAGATGATCACATGGTTTTTCTCCTTCAATTTGTTAATTTGGTTTATCACTTTGATTGATTTGCATATATTGAAGAATCCTTGCATTCCTGGGATAAACCCCATTTGATCATGGGGTATGATCCTTTTAATGTGCTGCTGGATTCTGTTTGCTAGTCTTTTGAGGATTTTTGCATCTATGTTTATCAGTGATATTGGCCTGTAGTTTTCTTTCTTTGTGACATCTCTGTCTGGTTTTGGTATCAGGGTGATGTGGTCTTGTAGAATGAGTTTGGGGGTGTTCCTCCCTCTGCTATATTTTGAAGAGTTTGAGAAGGATAGGTGTTAGCTCTTCTCTAAATGTTTGATAGAATTCGCCTGTGAAGCCATCTGGTCCTGAGCTTTTGTTTGTTGGAAGGTTTTTAATCACAGTCTCAATTTTAGTGCTTGCGATTGGTCTGTTTATATTTTCTGTTTCTTCTTGGTTTAGTCTCAGAAGTTTGTGCTTTTCTAAGAATTTGTCCATTTCTTCCAGGTTGTCCATTTTACTGGCATATGGTTGCTTGTAGTAATCTCTCATGATCCTTTGTATTTCTGCAGTCTCAGTTGTCACTTCTCGGTTTTCACTTCTAATTCTATTGATTTGAGTCTTCTCCCTTTTTTTCTTGATGAGTCTGGCTAATGGTTTATCAATGTTTTTTATCTTCTCAAAGAATCAGCTTTTAGTTTTATTGATCTTTGCTGTTGTTTCCTTCATGTCTTTTTCATTTATTTCTGATCTGATCTTTATGATTTCTTTCCTTCTGCTAACTTTGGAGTTTTTTTGTTCTTCTTTCTCTAATTGTTTTAGGTGTAAGGTTAGGTTGTTTATTTGAGATGTTTCTTGTTTCTTGAGGTAGGATTGTATTGCTATAAATTTCCCTCTTAAAAGTGCGTCTGCTGCATCTCATACGTTTTGGGTCATTGTGTTTTCCTTGTTATTTGTTTCTAAGTATTTTTTTATTTCCTCTTTGATTTCTTTAGTGATCTCTTGGTTATTAAGTAATGTATTGTTTAGCCTCCATGTGCTTGTACTTTTTACAGATTTTTTCCTGTAATTGATATCTAGTCTCATAGTGTTGTGGTCAGAAAAGATACTTGATACAATTTCAATTTCCTTAAATTTACCAAGGCTTGATTTGTGACGCAAGATATGGTCTATCCTGGAGAATGTTCCATGAGCACTTGAAAAGAAAATGTATTCTGGTGTTTTGGTTGGAATGTCCTATAAATATCAATTAAGTCCATCTTGTTTAATATATCATTTAAAGCTTGTGTTTCCTTATTTATTTTCATTTTGGATGATCTGTCCATTGGTGAAATTGGTGTGTTAGAGTCCCCTACTATGATTGTGTTACTGTTGGTTTCTCCTTTTATGGTGTTAGCATTTGCCTTATGTATTGAGGTGCTCCTATGTTGGGTGCATAAATATTTACAATTGTTATATCTTCTTCATGGATTGATCTCTTGATCACTATGTAGTGTCTTTCTTTGTCTCTTTATTTTAAAGTCTATTTTGTCTGATACGAGAATTGCTACTCCATGTTTCTCATGATTTTCATTTGCATGGAATGTCTTTTTCCATCCCCTCACTTTCAGTCTATATGTGTCCCTAGGTCTGAACTGGTTCTCTTGTAGACAGCATTTATACAGGTCTTGTTTTTGTATCCATTCAGCCAGTCTATGTCTTTGGTTGGAGTATTTAATCCATTTACATTTAAGGTAATTATTGATATGTGTGTTCCTATTACCATTTTCTTAATTGTGTTGGGTTTGTTATTGTAGGTCTTTTCCTTCCCTTTTGTTTCCTGCCTAGAGAAGTTCCTTTAGCAAATGCTGTAAAGCTGGTTTGGTGGTGCTGAATTGTCTTAGCTTTTGCTTGTCTGTTAAGGTTTGAATTTCTCCATCAAATCTGAATGAGATCCTTGCTGGGTAGAGTAGTCTTTCTTGTAGGTTTTTCCCTTTCATCACTTTAAATATGTCCTGCCACTCCCTTCTGGCTTTCAGTTTCTGCTGAAAGATCAGCTGTTAATCTTATGGGGATTCCCTCGTATGTTATTTGCTGTTTTTCCCTTGCTGCTTTTAATATTTTTTCTTTGTGTTTAATTTTTGATAATTGGATTAATATGTGTCTTGGCATGTTTCTCCTTGGATTTATCATGTATGGGACACACTGCGCTTCCTGGACTTGATTAACTATTTCCTTTCCCATATTAGGGACGTTTTCAACTATAATCTCTTCAAATATTTTCTCAGTCCCTTTCTTTTTCTCTTCCTCTGGGATCCCTATAATTCGAATGTTGGTGCGTTTAATGTTGTCCCAGAGGTCTCTGAGACTGCCCTCAATTCTTTTCTATCTTTTTTCTTTATTCTGCTCTGTGGTAGTTATTTCCACTCTTTTATCTTCCAGGTATCTTATCCTCAGTTATTCTGCCTCAGTTATTCTACTATTGATTCCTTCTAGAGAATTTTTAATTTCATTTATTGTGTTGTTCACCATTGTTTGTTTGCTTTTTAGTTCTTCTAGGTCCTTGTTAAAAGTTTCTTGTATTTTCTCTGTTCTATTTCCAAGATTTTGGATCATCTTTACCATCATTACTCTGAATTCTTTTTTAGGTAGACTGCCTATTTCCTCTTCATTTGTTTGATCTGGTGGGTTTTTACTTTGCTCCTTCATCTGCTGTGCATTCCTCTGTCTTCTCATTTTGTTTAACTTATTGTCTTTGGGGTCTCCTTTACACAGGCTGCAGGTTTGTACTTTCCATTGTTTTTGGTGTCTGCCCCCAGTGGGTAAGGTTGGTTCAGTGGGTTGTGTAGGTTTCCTGGTGGAGCGGACTGGTGCCTGTGTTCTGGTGGATGAGGCTGGATCTTGTATTTCTGGTGGGCAGGACCACGTCTGGTTGTGTGTTTTGGGGTGTCTGTGAACTTATTATAATTTTAAGCAGCCTCTCTACTAATGGGTGGGGTTGTGTTCCTGTCTTGCTAGTTGTTTGGCATAGGGTATCCAGCACTGTAGCTTGCTGGTCGTTGAGTGGAGCTGGGTCTTAACGTTGAGATGGAGATCTCTGGGAGAGCTTTCACTGTTATTACATGGGGCCGGGAGGTCTCTGGTGGACCAGTGTCCTGAACTCGGCTGTCTCACCTCAGAGGCACAGGCCTGACACCCAGCTGGAGCACCAAGACTCTGTCAGCCACACGGCTCAGAAGAAAAGGGAGAAAACACGAAAGAAAGAAGGAAAGAAAAAAAGAAAGAAAGAAAATCAAGTTATTAAAATAAAAAAGAATTATTAAAAATAAAAAAAAATTTTAAATAAAAAAAGAAAGAAGAGAGCAACCAAATCAAAAAACAAATCCACCTATGATGACAAGTGCTAAAAACGATACAAAAAAATAATAACCAAAAAAAAAAAAAATACACGGACTGACAGAACCCTAGGACAAACGGTAAAAGCAAAGCTATACAGACAAATTCACACACAGAAGCATACAGATACACACTCACAAAAAGGGAAAAAAGAAAAAAATATATATATATCATTGCTCCCAAAGTCCACCGCCTCAATTTGGGGATGATTCGTTGTCTATTCAGGTATTCCACAGATGCAGGGTACATCAGGTTGATTGTGGAGATTTAATCCGCTGCTCCTGAGGCGGATTAAATCTCCACAAAAGAAAAACATTTCCCTTTCTCTTCTGTGTTCCCACAGCTCCCGGGGTTCAGCTTTGGATTTGGCCCCGCCTGTGTGTGTAGGTCGCCTGAGGGCGTCTGTTCTTCACTCAGACAGGACGCGGTTAAAGCAGCAGCTGATTCGGGGGCTCTGGCTCACCCAGGCCGGGGGGAGAGAGGGGTTCGGATGCGGGGCGAGCCTGCGGCGGCAGAGGCCGGCGGGACGTTGCACCAGCCTGAGGCGCCGTGTGTTCTCCCGGGGAAGTTGTCCCTGTGGCGGGCTGCACAGGCTCCCCGGAAGCGGGGTGTGGATAGTGACCTGTGCTCGCACACAGGCTTCTTGGTGGCGGCAGCAGCAGCCTTAGCGTCTCATGCCCGTCTCTGCGGTCCGCGCTGTTAGCCGTGGCTCGCACCCGTCTCTGGGTCTCCTTTAAGCGGCGCTCTGAATCCCCTCTCCTCGCGCACCAGGAAACAAAGAGGTAAGAAAAAGTCCCTTACCCCTTCGGCAGGTCCAGACTTTTCCCCGGACTCCCTCCCGGCCAACCGTTGCGCACTAACCCCCTGCAGGCTGTGTTCACGCCGCCAACCCCAGTCCTCTCCCTGCGCTCCGACCGAAGCCCGAGCCTCAGCTCCCAGCCCCGCCCGCCCCAGCGGGTGAGCAGACAAGCCTCTCGGGCTGGTGAGTGCCCGTCGGCCCTGATCCTCTGTGCGGGAATCTCGCCGCTTTGCCCTCCGCACCCCTGTTGCTGTGCTCTCCTCCACCGCTTCGAAGCTTTCCCCCTCCGCCACCCGCAGTCTCCGCCCGCGAAGGGGCTTCCTAGTGTGTGGAAACTTTTCCTCCTTCACAGCTCCCTCCCACTGGTGCAGGTCCCATCCCTATCCTTTTGTCTCTGTTTATTCTTTTTTTTTTTTTTTAACCCTACCCAGGTACGTGGGCAGTTTCTTGCCTTTGGGGAAGTTTGAGGATTTTCTGCCAGCGTTCAGTACGTGTTCTGTAGTTGTTCCACATGTAGATGTATTTCTGATGTATTTGTGGGGAGGAAGGTGATCTCCACATCTTACTCTTCCGCCATCTTGAAGGTCTCTCACATTTTAGGGACATATTAAAAGGGACTTTTTATTATGTTTTCTGACTGTTTTTTATAGGTAGAAACTTATCGAGTTTTGTATTGTAATTTCGTATTTAGCTTCCTTATTGAATTCTGTCATTTCCATTTTCTAGCTTATTTTCCCCTAGGGTTTTCAAGTAGGCAAGAAAATCATATAATGTTGCTCCTGTCATTTTCAGTAGTTAACTTTCTTGTCTCAATGAATTGTCTAATAGTCAGGAATGATGATAAATAAAAGTGGTGATTGGGGTCTTTCTCATCTTACTGCTGATTATAATCAGAATAATATGACATTGGTGCAGTTCTTGGATTGTTTCTCCTATTTCCTTACCACCCCCACCCCCCCACGCAATTTATATTGCTTCACAGTTACCACTCTACTTGGGGGTGGTAGACTTACTGGTTCCCAGTTGGCATTTCCCCTCAGTACTGGTTTGATTAACCGGAAGTGGGAGTCACAGATAGAGGTTTGCAGATTTTGACCTTGTAGAATATCAGTGTCCAGTATGTGCTCTGAAATTGGAGAGGTAAAATCCTCATATTCTCATGGGGGAGATTGCTCAATGTCAGTGTCAAAAGGACCTTCCTGGCCATAATTGTTTGCCATCTGTAACTATCGATGGCACTGAGGGGCCAGAAACTCCTGAGGGTGACAGTGTATTAGAGTACGTTCGGTTCCAGTGTCAACCAGAGCCATCACCTTTTGTTTACTTCTGGGGGACAATGAATAGTGAGCACAACATGGGGCCTCCATTCACCTGCAACGGCCCTCTCCTGGAGACAGTCTTGGCCACATCCTAAACCCAGTATGTGGGGACACCCACCACGAATAAGACCGTGTCTCTGAGGTCTCCACTGGAGCAGGTGGGACATCAGGAAAGGTAAGGGCAGGAGGTGGGGCAGGTCTGAACTGTGGTTCAGGTTTTAAGGCTTTTTACAGGCTGACCAACACAGCATTGGGTTGTTGGTCTATCTTTTCAGGTGGAGCCCCTGCAGCAATGAGGTCAAACCCCACTTGCTTCCAGGTTACTTTTACCAGAAGCTTTACAGCTGATTGGGATAACCTACTGGCTTCTCCAGCTCCCTCTCTGTCTCAGGGCTTTCCCACAGCCTGTACCCGCTCCCAGGGTTGGTCAGTTTCCCCTAAGATTAGCAATGGATCGCCCAACATAAATATCTTGTCCCACGACTGGACCCAACATGGACATCGGTGTACATACCAGGCGCTGGGGGGGAAACTGGAGTATCATGGTTTTCACTCCTGCAGTGAATGTAGCCCAGTCAAGGCCTTCAGAGATCAGGGGCATAGATGACCTGACTCATTCCTAACTCCTTAAGAATTTGTTGTACCTTCTCTATAGATTTCTAGAATCCCGCATACCTGGGGATATCTTCCCCCTCCCCCCAATTGGGCCAAGCCTCTCTGTAGGATAGAATGACTCAATCTATGAAGAAGCGAGTACCTTGAACCCCCACATGATGCAGGTGCTGCCAGAGGGCAGGGTGTGTGGGGATGTTGCTCATCTTCTCTGCCTCCTGCCCAATCAGAGAAACACCATTGCCCCCTGTACCCCATAGCTGTGCTCATTAATAATGCCTGGATACTTTCCTTGGCCTTTGGCTGGAACATTGCAGCTATATTAATAAGCTCAGCAGGTATATAGTCTCTCATCATGAACGTTTCCTGAACTGGGGGCTGCCCCGCTGGCTGACATTGTTGTTGCTATGCTTTTGCTTTTTTTGAATTAGGGGTTGGACAGCATGGGACATTCTGTCTATTTCACTGTCACTCACCTCTTCATCCTCTTCATGAACATCCTCTTCGTTCTCCTCACTTTCCTAGGCATTCCACCTCTTAGTGTCCCAATCTGGCTTTGTCAGTTCTCAGACCTTAATCTGTAGTAGCTTGTGCCCTCCTACCTTTGCAAAATGGCACCCTAAAGTCTATACCTTATCCTGCTCTCCTACCTTGACTGCCAGCTCTGAAGCCAGCAGAGTAGTGGACACCCACATGTCCTTCCTAAATCTCAGCTCTTCTTCCAACTTTCTAACGGTGCACTCTGTGCAGTACCTCAGTTAAGCAAATTCGATCAGACTGAGTTTTTAGGGCCTCCCAGTACTCATGCAACAGTCCACAAGCATCTAACGTACAGGCCACCCTCCCCACACAGAGGTTGATGACCAACCTGGGATTCCCCCCAGGTGCCCCTTTCC
This sequence comes from Aethalodelphis obliquidens, assembly GCF_003676395.1. NCBI lineage: Eukaryota > Metazoa > Chordata > Mammalia > Artiodactyla > Delphinidae > Aethalodelphis > Aethalodelphis obliquidens. The sequence goes on along the minus strand of NW_020837978.1, from coordinate 20,581,376 downwards.
CAAGACCCATTTCTTTAGTCTCCTGGTCGGCTCACCAATTATTGGTTCGCAACCTTGGTAGTTCCCCGGGTGAAATTCAAAACTGGCCATCGTTACAGAGGGCAAGGGGAGACAGAAAAAAGAAGCAGACAACTCCAGATTGGTGGGTGGCAGTTTTAATAAGCAAGGGAACTTACATACGAGGCTTGTCTTGTGCAGCTGCAAGACGAGCAGATCCCTGCATCTGCCCACCAGAATCTTAAAGAGTTTATATAGCGGCCTTAAGGGGGTTCAGCCACGAATACAGTCCAGGTGGCCTCGGTAACACATTACTCTCTCAAGGCTGCATCTTTGAAGTGGCTCCTAGTACAGGGACAGTGGGTGGAAAGTTCATTCCAAGGACAGGGGAGGGGTGAGGAGTCTCCAGTTCAAGGGTCAACTAGTGGTCACATCCTCTTGATGACCTCCTCCAACATCTCTCAACTGCTCCCCCCTAGCTTTCAGGACAAAATTCAGATTCCAAGCTAAGCTGTGGAATCTAGCCCCTGCCTACCTCACTGGGCTTTTTTCTTATCACAGTCTCCCATTTGTGGTTATATCAATATACTTGCAGTTCCGTGAATTTAATTCACTTTTGTCTTTCTTAGTTGTATTTCCCCCCGGAATGTTCTTCCTGCCCTTCTTTATTTAGTTTCTGTAAATCATTCAAGATTATGGTCTTGTAATAATATTTCATTATTTCAGTCAATGCTGTAATGAACATGTACATGCAAATAGCTTTGCCTCCTTCTGAAGTAGTTGCCTTAAACCATTACTAGATATAGGATGATTGGATCAAAGAGTATACATGATTTTAGGGCTTTGTCTGCGATTGTTAAATGATTCTTCCAAACGGTTGCATCAAAATGCCACAGGCAAGCATGAAAGTATATCTGTTTTATTTCGCTCTCAGAGAAGTTGGTGTTGTTTAAATAAAGATTTGCCTAAGTTTTAGGGTAAAGTGCTACCACATTATTGTTTTAATTTGCATTTCTTTTTATCATTGTGAGACTGCACGTTTTCATTCATATATATATGTTTGTTTTTTCCAGTTAGTTCCATCTTGTGAAATGTCTCTTTCGATCCATTAAAAAATAATTTAAACAATTCAAACAATTGTTTAAATAATTTAAACAATTCATATTTGTTGTTCTCTAACACTATAAAACCTAAGTTATGTTGGACCCTTAATAGAATGTTTGTGAAATCTGAATAAAACAATTTACAATGTAGTCAGTAAGAGCCAGTTGAAATTTCTGAATTGCCGCTTGACGAAGAACATATTCCTCATTAACTTGAAATGTGGTCACTCATGAGCTTGTTTAAAGGCAAATATCTTAGCTGACACCAGAGGGAGCCCGGTAGGCATTCCACGTGAAAGTATGTCCAATTTTTAGTGCATTTCTGAAATGACACTGGAGAAAATATACAGTGAAATTATGAGTACTGCACTTAACAGTCCTACAGAGAAAAACAGAAATCAGTTCTTAAAATATATTTTCAGACTTCAACCTTTCTTGAACTAGGAAAGATATAAAATAAGAATGGTGATTAAATGAACAATTGTAGAACACCCACAAATGCCTTTATTGATCTTGTTTTAATTGTTATTTCTGGCTCCTGTGAGCATGGGAATCAGTCAGACCTGCTTCACAGCCCAGCTCTGCTGCTTCTGAGTTGAGTGTTTTTAACCTCTCTGCCTCTGTCTCTTCACTTGCACATTGTAAAGCACCTCACAGGGTTATTGTGAAGGTCAAATTGTAGATCACATCAATGAAGCATCTTGCGCATAGCACATGCTTCAGATATGTTAGCTCTTCATCTAGTGCAGTGGTTCTCAACCGGGGGTGACTTTGCCACCCAAAGAACATTTGGCAATATCTGGAGACACGTTTGGCTGATGGAGCCTGGGAGAAGAAGGCTTTGGGTCAGAAGTCCTGAGTTTGAGTCCTGGCCCTGCCCCTTTCTACCTGGGTGACCTCTCTTGATATCTCAAGCCTCTTTCCCCATCTGTGGCATGGAAGGAAGAATCCCTCATGAGGTTTATGTGGACTTTAACCATTCAGTGCTTCACAAGCATCACCTATAATCCTCTCCTTTGCTTGTCAGGTTCTGCCTCACAAAGGAGTCTTGTGGCCAAGCTCAGAATTTACCACAGAACTACTATTGTATGGCCTTAAGTTGCCAGCGAGAGGCAGGTGGAGTCACACTTACTGAGCATCTACTATGTGAGGATTCCGTGTTCAACACTTCAAGCCCATTGTTTAAGATGCAAAACGTGGCAAAGCATTAAAAGGCAGCCAAGGGGCTGATCCAAGGAGCGATCTACTTTTTCAGTGGACGAAGGGTAAGTGACTAAAATGTAATTGATGGCTTCCTAGGCCTTAGAATGGGAACGTTAATTTAGTTCCCTTTATTTTCTTTGGTTCACCTGCCCTACTCACCTCAAAACTTGCTTAAAGGAGGAGGCCACAAATTAATCAACTAGATGCCTGCGAAGTAGGAGATAGGCTGAAGAAAGGAGATCTTAGTAGAGGGCCCTTTCCTCCAGCAGCGGGGATTCCAGGGCTGGGGACAGAGCTGTAAGTACACAGCCATTCTACTCCCTCCTCATCTTGGATTCTCTCTTCTCCTGAGCGGACCCTCTCTGCCCATCTACCTCCCTTGTCTACGTATGTCTCTACCTACAGATCTACCTCTCCCAGGCTCAAGCTTATCAAGAGTAGCGGGTTGTGGGCTTCCCTGGTGGTGCAGTGGTTGAGAGTCTGCCTGCCGATGCAGGGGACGCAGGTTCGTGCCCCGGTCCGGGAAGATCCCACATGCCGCGGAGCGGCTGTGCCCGTGAGCCATGGCCGCTGAGCCTGCGCGTCCGGAGCCTGTGCTCCGCAACGGGAGAGGCCACAGCAGTGAGAGGCCTGCGTACCACAAAGAAAGAAAAAAAAAGAGTAGCGTGTTGTGGTGAATGCTGACAGAAAGAATGAGTACGAAACACATGGGCAGCCTATTTTCAAAAGAAGGCTTGGGGCAGGGAGTTTAGCTTTACATTCTCACAGTTAATGGATTTAATCTTGTTGGAGGGAGAGGGGGATGTTTCTCTCCAAAGAAAAGTGAAAATGAAATATCAAAAAATGGTTTAAGGGACTGGCAAAAATGGGAGTGGTTTTGGTTGATCTGAGCTCGGGGATACCCAAGCAGAAGATCTGCTGGTGGGGCTGCTGGTCTGGCTCCTTAAAAGTTTTCAACCAAATATGCTTATCCAAGCAGAGGTGGAAAGATGAGGCAGCCAGCTACAACGCCTCACTCATTTATCTGGTCTGGACTGAAGGGTTTTTATATTGAGAATCTACATCTGTTAAAGGTCATCATCGATCCTAGGGCATGTGAGCCAGGCCTGCCAGCCCCCTGATGGCAGCATGTTTGAGATAATTGCAGGCTGTCCTCTTCGACAGCTCCTTTTGACTGAACAAGTGCTGCCTTTCCCAGCACTGGCTTAAGTTGGAGTTAAACAAATGCTGTAATACTGATGCAACAGCTGAGAGTGGTTCTCAGATAATCACTGCGCAAAGCGAAATTATTAGCAATATTAGCGCTTGTTGGCAGATTACTATAATTGTGCCCGTGGTAATCAGTGCTGACTCAGAATGACACAGATTCATAAATAAGACAAAAAAGTGCGTGCCAAGCAAGGATTTCCATGCCAGACAGCCTCTCCCTCCCCCATCATATGTTCAACAACATTCTCAGTTCTTCTACCATCTGCACTCAGATAACTATGGAAGTAAAATTTTTACTGTCTAGGAGAAAATGATCATTATATTTTGATAGGTGAAATTGGGCTGCCTCATGAAGTGGAAAATGTTGATCTCAAGACAGTGCAACAGAGCGGGACAATGGAAGGATTTGAGGGTCTCAAGTCTCACAGTCAAGGCTGGCCATGCCATGAGGCGGAGAAGACTACTGCCCACTTTGGAAGGTCTGGGAAGGCCAGAATTCTCCAAAATTATTCTTGCAACTGATTATTGAAGTCTGAAATGCCTTTAACCAGGGACAAAACCTCTCATACTAGCAATAAGAAATGAGGTTGTTTTCTAAATACATTATTTCACTAAAACGTCCTAACAATCTATGCTCTTGTTCTTTCATTATCCCCCACTTTGCAAGAAGCTTAGAGAAGTAGAATCCCACACAGCTAATTATATGATAGTAGCCAGGATAAACCTCTTACGTGCTGGTTCCTGACCCCATCTGACTGTTCTGCACCCCGATTTTACACTAGTGGTACCAGATTTTTCCCTGAAACCTGGCAACAAGGAGAAAACGTGAGAGAAGAATGGGTTTCTGAAGCAAAAGTCCCCTCAAAGGAACAATAAAATAGAGGCGGAAAGAGTAGGTGCCCCTGGGGACCATGAGGACAAGTTCTGTCACTTCCCACCTGTGCTGAGGACTGACCCTGGGCAGTGTTTCCCTCCTTGACTTTGGCAGGCGTCATGAAGCACTATAGTCCTGCAACAAAAGCCACGGGAGGCCTGCTTTGCCTGGGCACATTCTTTTGGAGACCCGCACTGCTGGGACTAAATAGACCCCACCAGACCTCAGAGGCCCCAGCCTGGGGAAAAAGGAAGTCTTGGTGATTTCTTTTATTGTGGTTATTTTCTTTACATTTTTCCCTTTCCATTTGTCCTCAGATACCTTTCTTTAGTCTTTAATTGACTGGAACCAGTTGCCAGTAAGGAAGAGAAGTATATTGTAAACCATTTGTAGGGATTCCATATTTGTCCAAAAATTGCTCTCTTGCTTCATTTCTTGCAGATAATTTTTGGCCCCCATTTACAATGGCTGCTTGGTCCTCCCCAGCAAAATTCATGGTATAATATTCCATTGTATATATGCGCCACATCTTCTTTATCCATTCATCTGTCACTCAGCCATAAAAAGAAATGAAATTGAGTTATTTGTAGTGAGGTGGATGGACCTAGAGTCTGTCATACAGAGTGAAGTAAGTCAGAAAGAGAAAAACAAATACCTTAAGGTAACACATATATATGGAATGTAAAAAAAGAATAGTTCTGAAGAACCGAGGGGCAGGACAGGAATAAAGATGGAGACGTGGAGGGTGGACTTGAGGACATGGGGTGGGGGGCGGAGTGGTGGGCTGGGACAAGGTGAGAAAGTGGCATGGACATGTATACACTACCAAATGTAGAACGGATGGCTGGTGGGAAGCAGCCGCATAGCACAGGGAGATCAGCTCGGTGCTTTGTGACCACCTAGAGGGGTGGGATAGGGAGGGTGGGAGGGAGAAGCAAGAGGGAGGGGATATGGGGATATGTATGGCTGATTCACTTTGTTACACAAAAGAAGCTAACGCATCATTGTAGAGCAATTATACTCCAATAAAGAAGTTGAAAAAAAATTCATGGTATAAAAGACTATGGGAGGGCTTCCCTGGTGGCGCAGTGGTTGAGAGTCTGCCTGCCAATGCAGGGGACACGGGTTCGTGCCCCGGTCCGGGAAGCTCCCACATGCCGCAGAGTGGCTGGGCCCGTGAGCCATGGCTGCTGAGCCTGCGCGTCTGGAGCCTGTGCTCTGCAACGGGAGAGGCCACAACAGTGAGAGGCCCGCGTACCAAAAGAAAAAAAAAGACTATGGGAGTTCAGGTCTTTCGAGCATGAGATGCCCATTCTCCTGCTGAGCCCTGCAATAAAACTTTCTCTGCTCCAGACTCCAGTATTTTGGGGTTTGGGGCCTCACTGTGTGTCAGGCACACAAACTTGTGTTTGTCAAGGTTTCCTGTAATAATCTATGCTGGTTAATAACCCTCAGATGGAAGGGAGGAGGACTCAGGTGATTTCAATCTCTTTTCTTTGGTATTTACCCTGTATGGTGTTCTCTGTGCTTACTGGGTCTGTGGTTTGGTATCTGAAATTAATTGCGGGAAATTCTCAGTCATTATTGTTTCAAACATTTCTTCTGTTCCTTTTATCTCTTCTCCTATTTCCCTTACACGTATGTTACACCTTTTGTAATTGTCCACAGTACCTGGAGAGTCTGTTCTGTCTTTTTAAGTCTTTGTTCTCTTTGCTTTTATCTTTTAAAGTTTTTTTTGGATATCCTCAAGCTCCGAGATTCTTCTTTCCTCAGCCATGTCTAGTCTGCTAATAAACCCATCAAAGGCATGGCATTCTTTATTTCTGGTACAGTGTTTTTGATCTCTAGCATTTCTTTTTGGTTCTTTCTTAGGATTTCCATTTCCCTGCTTACATTGTCCATTTGTTCTTGCATCCTACTTTATCCATTAGAGCCCCTACCATATAAATCATAGTTTTAAATTCCGGGTCTGATAATTCCAACATCCTTGCCATGTCTGTTTCTGATGATTGCTCTGTCTCTTCAAATTGTCTTTTGTGATGTTTGGTATGCTTTGTCATTTTTTTCTTGGTAGCTTAACATGATGTACCAGGTAAAAAGAACTGCTATAAATAAGCCTATAGTCATGTGGTGGTGCGGTGTGGGGCAGGGGAAGCATTCTATAGTCCAGTGGTCAGGTCTCAGTCTTTTGGTGAGCTTAGGCCTCTGGACTGTGAATTTCGCAAGAGTTTCTCGGTTTTTTCTTCCCCCCTTAGGTGGAACAGGGTGGCTAGAGTGGGCTGGAGTTGGGTATTTCCCTTCCCCCAAGTCAATCAGGCTCTGATAATAACCCAGCAGGTGAGGCTCTGGTTAACTAGTTTCCCCTGCGGGCAGGCTTTTTAAGCAGAGCAGAGTACTCTGGGATAGTTCAAGATGGCCCCTTTTCTCCTTCCCTCTGCTAGAAGCAGGAGGGGATTTTTCTCCGATGTTTCCTGAGAGAATCTGGTCGGGTTTCGGAGGTAGAGCTCACAGTATTACTGGGTCCCTGTGGAGTTTTAACTCTCAGACTTGTTCCTGCTGAGCCTCCAGCAATTCGTCAATTACAGTTCCTGGTTTCCGGCCCTGCATGTCGGTTCCCAAAGGTAATCCCTTATATTTGCCTGTCTCTCTAATCTTGGGGGCAGTGGTTTGCTCTGCGTTCTCTCCTCTGTTATGGATATGAGTTGCTTTTTGTCTGTTCAGCTTTTTACTTGTTTAAATGGGGTTGCGGCTTCCAAGCTCCTTACATGGGGAACCAGAAATCAGACCCCATCCCGCACTCCCCCTCCATCCCAGTTAAAGCAGAGAGCTGCCTGAATAGTCGTAGGGAAAAAAAAAAAAAAAAGGACTAAGCATATGTGTGGGAGTAGGGAAGTGTGGAAAAAATTACCTAAATCAAGTGTCTATTATGTTTTAGATCTTTAAACAATGTGTCTTTACTCATCACAGAAGTCATATGCTGTGTTTTACTGCCAGACATACCCCTTCCTTTTTCTGATAATCAAATGCTCTGTTGTGAAACATTCAGGGTCTTTTAGGAAGGTCAAACTCTGCATCAGAGGCAGCTGGACCTAGACAAGCAATCAGCAAACTTTTTCTGGAAAGAACATGAAAAGACGTTCAGCACCACTAATTATTAGGGAAATACAAATCAAAACCACAATAAGATATCACCTCACACCTGTTAGAATGGCTACTATCAAAAAAACAAGAAATAATAAATATTGGAGAGGATGTGAAAAAAAGGGAAACTTTTGGTAGGATTTAAAATTGATGCAGCCACTATGGAAACCAATATGAAGATTACTCAAAAAATTAAGAATAGAGTTACAATAGAGTTACCATGACCCAGCAATTTCACTTCTGGGTATTTATCCAAAGAACATGAAAACACTAATTCAAAAAGATACCTGGGGGCTTCCCTGGTGGCGCAGTGGTTGAGAATCCGCCTGCCGATGCAGGGGACGCGGGTTCATGCCCCGGTCGGGAAAGATCCCACATGCCGCGGAGCGGCTGTGCCCGTGAGCCATGGCCGCTGAGCCTGCGCGTCCGGAGCCTGTGCTCCGCAACGGGGGAGGCCGCGACGGTGAGAGGCCCGCGTACCGCAAAAAAAAAAAAAAAAAGATACCTGCACCCCCATGTTCATTACTGCATTATTTACAGTAGCCAACATATGGAATCAATCTAAGAGCCCATCAATGAATGAATAGCTAAAAAAGATGTAGTATATATACATACACAGTGGAATTCCACTCAGCCATGAAAAAGAATGAAATCCTGCCATTTGTGACAACATGGACAGATCTTGAGGGCATTATGCAAAATGAAATAAGTCAGAGAAAGACAAATATCATATGATTTCACCCATATGTGGAATCTTAAAGAAAACAAAACAAGCAACTCATAGATACAGAAATCAGAGTAGTGGTTACCAGAGGGAAGCAGGGAAGGAATGGAGGAAATGGGTGAAGTGAGTCAACTGAATGGTGATGGATGGTAACTAGCCTTGTGGTGGTGATCATTTTGTAGTGTATATAGATATAGAATTATAATACTGTATACCTGTAACTTATGTAATAATAATTATACACACACACACACACACCAGATAGAACATATTTTTGGCTTTGCAAGACATACTGTCTCTGTCATAACTACTCACCTCTACTGGTATAGCATGAAAACAGCCATAGACTATATAAATGAAGGAGCATGACCAGATGTGGCCCATGTGGGGCTGGATTTGGCCCCAGGGTTATACTTTGTCCGCTCCTGATCTAGACCTTACCAGTTGAAGTGCCCTGCCCTCTGGCCACAGTGATTGGCTCAAGGATAGTATGTAATCCAAGCTAGACCAATCAGAATACACCCTGGAATTTTTCTATTGAAGCTACAGAAAAGTTGGCCCCGCAGTTAGTTGTGAAGATGTGGATCTGGAACTGCCAAGGGCCATCTCCTTTGCATGTTTGAAAGGTTCTGGCTGAGAAATGGAGAAAAGAGAGAGAATTATTGGTGTTTCTTGAGCCCCTAATCCCAGTTAAGTATCCAGATCTTCCTTTATGATTTATAGTTCTATGAACACAACTTTTTGTGGAAGCTAGTTTGAGTCTGATTTTGCTCTTAAAACTAAAATATTCTGGCTAATATACTATAAGAAATCAACATTATTCCTGTTTTCCAAATTAATTTGTATTCTGCTCTGTCACTTACCAACTGGGAGACCTTCAACAGTTTAATTACCCTCTCTAAGCCCAAATTTTCTGATTTGTAAAATAGGAATAATAATGTACATTCATCCCATGATTGAATGGGATAATTTATATGTAGCACATATGAATTTCTGTTCACAGATTCAGGTGATCAAGGAATATTACTTTATTTTCTATGACTTCATTTTACTCTGAGGCCCCTCTTTTCCTGGCTAGTTAAAACTTCTCTGGCATTCTTGGGTGTCCCTGCCCCTTACCATTATTTTATTACAACTCCAGTGAGTGAGTGTGTGTGTGTGTGTGTGTGTGTGTGTGTGTGTGTGTGTGTGTGTGTATTATGTGGAGGGTATTTGTCATTTGGTCTCATAGAAATAGGACTTAAGAAGTGGCCAAAGGAGGCAGCTTTTATATTTTTTTAAGACAAAGAAACAAATTTGAGGGGAATTGACAGGACAAAGAAACTAGGTTTGGGCTTTTAATAAGGAACATCAGCAGAGTTTGGTCTTGTGTGGTAAATTAAAGCAGTAACAAGGTTTGTTCATAGGGGCTTCTCACCCAAATTCTTCTGGAGATAAGGGTGTCCTACCTCCAGATGCACGGAGGGCACCTTCCATATGGAAGATTTATTTCCTGCTTTCAGGGAGACAGAGAGGAGGATAAGAGTGTTCTTCTTGCATTGGCTCTTTCTTTAAGTAACTTTAATTCAAAATAATGAATATGCCGTTGAGGCACATTTTGGGACCACCCACCCTGAGTCCCAGAAACTGCATGGTTACAAAATCAAGACTCACAGTCAGCATGAATGTGTGATGTACGGACCCACAAGGGAACGTTGAGTAACTGTAAGGGATTTGGAGAGCAGGGATGGGTCAAGGGAATGACAGGCCTTTTTTGTTTGTTTTTATTTTGTTTTTACGTACAGTTGATTTACAGTATTGTGTTCATTTCAGGTGTACAGCTTGATGATTTGGGTTTTCTGCAGATCATATTCCATTATAGGCTATTGTAAGATATTGGATATAATTCCCTGTGCTATACAGTAAAGCATTGTTCCTTATCTATTTTATGTATAGTAGTTTGTATCTGCTAATCCCATACCCCTGACTTGTCCCCCCACCCCCTTTGATAACCATTAGTTTGTTTTCTATGTCTGTCTGTTTCAGTTTTGTATATAGATTCATTTGTATTATTTTTTAGATTCCACATATAAGTGATATCATATAGTATTTGTCTTTCTCTGACTTATTTCACTGAGCATTATATTCTCTAGGTCCATCAGTGTTGCTGCAGATGGCAATATTTCATTCTTTTTTATGGCTGAGTAATATTCTCTTGTATATATATACACCACATCTTTTTTTAATTGAAGTATAGTTGATTTACAATGTTGTGTTAATTTCTTCTGTACAAAGTGACTCAAACATATATATATATACATATATATTCTTTTCCATATTCTTTTCCATTATGGTTTGTCACAGAATATTGAATATAGTTCTCTGTGCTGTACAACAGGACCTTGTGGTTTATCCATCCTATATATAATAGTTTGTCTCTGCTAATCCCAAACTCCCAATCCTTCCCTCCCCTACCCCCCAATCCCCTTAGCAACCACAAGTTTGTTCTCTATATCTGTCAGTCTGTTTTTGTTTCATAGATATGTTGATTTGTGTCGTATTTTAGATTCCTCATATAAGTGATATCATATGGTATTTGTCTTTCTCTTTCTGACTTACTTCCCTTAGTACGATAATCTCTAGGTCCATCCATGTTGGTGCAAATGGCATTATTTCATTCTTTTAAATGGATGAGTAATGTTCCATTGTATATGTGTATATATATATACCTCATCTTCTTTATCCATTCATCTGTCGGTGGACATTTATATTGCGTCTGTGTCTTGGCTATTGTAAATAGTGCTGCTGTGAAGATGGGGTGCTTGTATCTTTTTTTTTTTTTTTTTTTTTTTTTTTGGGGTGGGCGGGCCTCTCATTGTGGTGGCCCCTCCTGTTGGGGGGCACGGGCTCCAGACGCGCAGGCTCAGCAGCCATGGCTCATGGGCCCAGCCACTCCGCGGCATGTGGGATCCTCCCGGACCGGGGCACGAACCCGTGTCCCCTGCATCGGCAGGCGGACTCTCAACCACTGTGCCACCAGGGAAGCCCTGTATCTTTTTGAATTATAGTTTTGTATAAACTATACGCCCAGGAGTGAGATTGCTGGATCATATGGCAGCTTTTTTTTTCCGTTTCTTGAGGAATCTCCATACTGTTTTCCACAGTGGCTGCACCAATTTACATTTCCACCAACAGTGTAGGAAGGTTCCCTTTTCTCCACACCCTCTCCAGCATTTTTTATTTGTAGACTTTTTAATGATAGCCATTCTGACAGGTGTGAGGTGGTACCTCATTGTAGTTCTGATTTGCATCTCTCTAATAATTAGTGGTATTGAGCATTTTTCATGTGCCTACTGGCCATCTATATGTCTTCTTTGGAGACATATCTATCAAGGTCTTCTGCCCCTTTTTTGACTGGGTTCTTTGGTTTTTGATATTGAGACACATGAGCTATTTGTAAATTTTGGAGGTTAACCCCTGGTCGGTCGCATCATTTGCAAATATTTTCTCCCATTTGCAAATATTTTCTCCCATTCTGTGGGTTGTGTTTTCGTTACATTTATGGTTTTCCTTTTCTGTGCAAGAGCTTGTAAGTTTAAGTCAAACTTTTGTTTATTCTTGCTTTTATTTCTATTGCCTTAGGAGACTGACCTAAGAAAACATTGGTACGATTTGTGTCAGAGAATGTTTTGCCTATGTTCTCTTCTAGGAGTTTTATGGTATCTTGTCTTCTATTTAGCTCTTTAAGCCATTTTGAGTTTATTTTTGTATATGGTGTTAGGGTGTGTTCTAACTTCATTGATTTACATGTGGCTGTCCAACTTTCCCAACACCACTTGCTGAAGAGACTGTCTTTTCCCCATTGTATATTCTTGCCCCCTTGGTTGAAGATTAATTGTCCCTAGTTGTGTGAGTTTATTTCTGGGCTCTCTATTCTGTTCCATTTGATCCATATGTCTGTTTTTGTGCCAGTACCATGCTGTTTTGATTACTGTAGCCTTGCAATATCGTCTGAAGTTTGGGAGGGTTATGCTTCCTGGTTTGTTCCTTTTCCTCAGGATTGCTTTGGCAATTCTGGGTCTTTATGGTTCCATATAAATGTTAGTATTACTTGTTATTTCTGTGAAAAATGTCATGGGTAATTTAATAGGGATCACATTAAATCTGTAGATTGCTCTGGGTAGTATGGCCATTTTAACAATATTAATTCTTCTAATTGAAGAGCATGGGATATCTTTCCATTTCTTTGAACCATCTTTAATTTACTTCATTAATGTTTTATAGCTCTCAGCATATAATCTTTATCTCCTTGGTGAGGTTTGTTCCTAAGTATTTTTTTTTTTGGTGCGATTTTAAAAGGGATTGTTTGTTTACATTCCCTTTCTGATATTTCATTGTTAGTGTAAAGAAATGCAACCATTTTCTGTATGTTGAAAATCTACCACATCTTAAGCCAATTGTCTGTTGATGAACACCTGGGTAGCTTCCATGTTTGGCTCTTGTAAATAGTGCATGACAGATGGTTTTAAGCTTTATTACTTAAGATGGTGATGAAACAAACCTCCCCCTTTCCTCCCCACTGTTATTGTCTCACCTACCTAATGTTTGTGCAAAGCATCACAGTTTATAAAATGTTTTCATGTACATTAGTTCATTCAATCACACGGTCTTTTCACCAATCGTGAGGTATTTTTATTACTGTTATTATTTCCATTTAACAGATGAGGAAGCGGAGGTTCAAACAGGTGGGACATGAGTATCCATAGATATGCATGAGTACATATAGCACATAGCTTGTGAGAATTTAACCAGGTTTCCTGATGCCAAGTTCAGTTACTTTTCTTCTCATTTGTATAGGTTTTTTGTTTTGTTTTGTTTTACATGTCCTTTCTGACCTGGAGTATCCTAGCATTTTCTGTACATTGGAGACATTTGTTTGGTCCAAATGTCCTGGGCTTTCTCTCTCTTGTATATAACATACAGACAGGCTCCCTGAAGCCATTTAGTTCATAAAAGCAACTTTCAGCTTTGAATCATCTTTGGGACAACAGTTGTTAGCAAGTAATTTTAAACTATAGTATCTGTAATTAAAATACAGAATGAAAACATTTGCTTACACTTCCATCATAGCAGATGTTTCCATGATGTTGGCTGCTCTGATAACTTGCAAGCTATTGTTTTCATTAATAATGGTATTTTATCATTCTACAAATAACCATAAGCAAGGGAGGGAGAGAAAGAGAGAGACATCAAAACAGCCTGTTGGTTTTTATATTGTCAAGTACTTTTTTTCCCTTAAAATGTTTTTGGCAAGTGAGGGAACTAGAAAATTGTTTTCTATTTCTGTCTTAGCAGGAGTCAAAACTGGTAAGGATTTCTCCAGACACGCCCTAACTTATTCATGTTTTTTAGGACTGTTAGATTAAATGAGAATATTTATCTCTTTTCCTTTAGAATATTGCAGCATTAGAAACATGTCATGAAATTGTCTCCCTTAAGAATGTACCCATCTGATTAATTTTGAATAATAGTTCAACTCATATATTTTCTTACCCTAATGTGAAATGCGTCAGGCCATGCAAAACAGTGACACGGAAACTAGACTAGAGGTAACTAGGGAAGGAGGAGAGAGTAGGAGTCTGGGGTCTGGTCTAGAATCACATGCCTACCAGCCTCCTTCCCAACCAATAACTTACTCTGAGCTCCTGGCCAAGACATGGTCTCTCTAGACTTAAGAACTGTGTTAATATAAATATGAATAGTTGTGTAAAATAACTTAACTTACATATTCACAAGGATATTGGGGAGGAAACTAAGAAACCAATCCCTGCTTTTCATTCAGTGGGGAAGCTTAATATGTCTTCTTACTGAAGACAAATAGGGGAATTGATGGTGTTAATTCTATTAGATTTTTCAATGTACTTGATTTTTTTTTTTACTTTTCAAAATAGCAGACTAAATTCTCTAGTTCTCTTTAACACAAGCTATGGTAAAAATTCATCAGAACCCTTCAAATCTACTGTGGCTGGCAGTGGGCCAGGCTAAAGAGGAGAGTGACAGGAACACAGTATAAATGAATGGGGCCTGGTGATGTGAAAGGGGGCCCCTGGGGCAAATCCCTGGTGAAGAGTTTGAGCCAGATCCTCCTGACTCAGAGGTTATTGATAGGTAGGTCACAAAAATGGCTCCAGTTCTTCTCTCCTTAAATCCACACCCTTGCCATGTAGTTTAGCAGTGCCCTCCTCCTCTTGGTCCTACTCTTTGACGCTGCTTTGCTTTGGTCGATGGGACATTAGCAAATACTGCTCAAGAAGAGGCTTGAGCAGTGCCTGCCCACTCATATTTCTGCACTTGCCCTGAGGATAACATGGGCAGACTAGCCTCCTAGAGAATGAGACACACAGAGCTGAGCTGAGTTATCCCAGGTGCCCAAGCTAAGGCCAGCCTCTATCAGCCAGTGGCCAGCTGATCTCCAGATATCTGAGCCAGCCTAGCCAAGATCAGCAAAGTGATTAGCTGATCTTAGACTAGTGAGCAGTAAACACTTAAAGTTATGTTACTTAGATTATGTGGTTGTTTGTTTCAAGGGAAATGCTAAATGATACAGCCTCCACCCCTCAAGTTTTCTACCTGGACCCAAACCTAGTGGCCCTGGTGATAGGGAAAACTAACTTGGAGCTTATCCAGAATACTGATTAGTAGTAGGGGAAAGTCAGCCAGTGACTTACAGTTGAGCCAGGATGGTTTTCAATGGGACTTCTTCCCATATGACCAGTTGAGCTTTGACCACATTTGTTATTTTCAATTTCTCCTTCCATCTGGGGACTGAGAAATGTGCTTTCTTTCATGTTCCCTTTTCATTCCTAAGACTTTTCTAAAGAGCTGAAACAAAGAAACACATACAGGAAACTAGAGAGGCAATCATTCATGTTGCTTGTTGTTAGGAACTCCAAGATGTATCCGTGCCCCCCAGAAAGGCAGTCATTCATGTTGCTTGTTGTTAGGAACTCCAAGATGTATCCGTGTTCCCCAGAATCTTTTCCAGTGGCCTGTGTTTCAGAAAGCCTATCCACTCTTTTGAGAGAAAGCATTGTTCTCAAAAACAATAACAAAATGATTACAGTGCTAGTATGCTCACCAAAAGGCAATTCATTAACTTATCAATTCTGCCACACGGTTATCATCAAGTATGTGGTTATAATAGAAGGAACCTTAGAAATCTATCAGTCTCATCTTTGATTTTATGTAAAAGAAGCATAATCCTAGGAAAGTTAGGTGACTTTGTTCAAAATAAAATAACCTAAGTTGAAACTCACATTCAGGATTTCAGACCCCAGGTCTGATGCCTCTCCCACCATGCTGCTGCGTTTCGGGCAGCAACTCCCAGCCCCTCAGAGAAGAACCCATACGTATCAGACGGCCTCTCTGGGTACTACCAAGTGTTACCAAATTAAGATTAAGCAGCCTTGTGGCCTACTTATACACAGTGGTTTATTCAAGGAAACACCGATCCGATAACCAAAGAAAAACTTAAAAAGAAACTTAAATCATTATTGAACTATTTCAATAAACATCAAAGGGGGATTCCATTAATAAAACCCAGTGAACTGTCTTCCTCCCTTTATACCCCTCACACATAGCTGCCCCCATTCTCTCCTCCCTCTTTTCAAACTCTCCCAAACTGTGCCCCAATTCCAGCCCACACAGCTGCTTCATTTCTTCTCTCCCTTCTCTTTTGGATCTGTTCCTCTCCCAACGACTCCAGCCCTTTCCAACGAAAACCAGTTGGAATTCTTGACTTCTGCGATTCTGTCTCTACCTAATACCCTTATTTTGTGTAACAGGGTCTTGGGAATCTAGGGGGCAAAATAAAATTCTCCTCAGTGGATGGGAGTGAGAGAGAAGCTATACACACACCAGGATATAAGACCAGGGAGCAGGACTTTGTGTCTGTGACCCTGCTATATACGGATCGCCCAGAAGAGTGATGGTATGTTGTATTAATTAAATGCATAAATATTTGCTAAATAAAGAAATGTCACACATGCAATGAAACCTCCAGGAGGTACAGAAGAACAAAGGCTGTCAAGTTGTATTGTCAGTCACGTGGACACCATTGCAGCAAAGTGGCTGGTGTCAAGGAGAGGATCTTATAATCTAGCAAAGTACATTGTGCCAAAGACGTTAATCCTGTTGATTCCAAGTAATGAAGTCACGTTAGGAGCGAAGGATCATCTTTTCACCACCATGCGGTCTTCCTGGTAATAGGTGAGCACAGGATGGCAGACAAGCCGCTGGTTGTTGCCCCTCCTTTTATGGTGTGTATGAAAAGAAAAAGATGTTCCCTCTACTGTAATCTGGGGGGCAAAAAACAGAATTTATCATTTCATGCTCTAATGATCAAAGTTAATAAAGGAAGAATGTGAGGTACAAGCTCTAATTGTCTGGAAATGATTTCCCTATGAAAATGATTACCTCAGCTCTGTTGCAATATCATCATTTTCACATAAAGAAAGCAAGTTGAGAAAATGTTTAAAAATAATTAGATTCCAGGCAAGTTAATTAGGCAAGCACTAATTCTATTTTAAGAGGAAGATAATGAATAGTTTTATGACAAGACAAAGTGGAGGGTGGGGGAAAATCACATCAGAAGAAATGCCATGAAATGCTTCAGTGTTTTTAAAGACCAACTTCCCCAAGACATGCTGCCCCCAACTTTCTCACATCGCCATTGTCAATCTCCACAGAGTTGGGAGCACTTCCTAGTAATGTGACATAATGGAATAGAGTCATGACAGATCCATCTCTTTTGTCTAAAGAATATCTCTAAATGACTGAAATGCTCCTTTTAAAAGGTTGAATCATTCAATCTCTGCTTTGGATATATTTCCTAATTCATTCCACTCTGCCTTTAGTCATTTCCTGTTTGTAATCTCAATGATCTGAAAATGTCTTTGCACAGTTTTTCAAGTTGTATAATACTAATTGGAGAAAAAAGTAATTATCTTCATTCTCTACTGTCGGGAAAATATAAAGCATAAAGAATGAAAAAACTTTTTACCACAAAGGCATTTTCTGAGATGATTATGTAACAAGCTTACTTGGAAATGTTCCCTTGTCTTTGGCATCTAGCTTTGCTGATAAAAATCTGCATACGATAATTATCATTTACTAAATATTTTTCTCCTTTTCTCGGATAGCTTTTGAGGTTTTACATTTTAACCTTTATTTTCGACAGTTTTGCTAGAAAGTGTCTGGTGTGAGTTTATTTTTATTTACTAGATTTAATATTCAAGCTGTATTCCTATTCTGAGGACTCATGTCTTTCTTCATTTCTGGAAACTCTCAACCATTATCTCTTCAAGTTTTATTTATCCATCATTCCTTCTGTTCTTTTTGTTTGGAATTGCTGTAGATACACACTGTGGACTCTTAATATAGCTCCCATCTTTCTTTTTCATATTTATTATCTCACTACATCTCTGTGTGGCTTTCTGTGTGAATTATCTGCTCTATTTCTTTTCACTAATTACTTCCAACTGTGACCAGTCAAAAGTTATTTCTTGCATTGATGTTGTCTCAGTGATTATACTTTGGGCAAAGGTGATCAAAAGGTGCAAACTTCCAGTTATATAATAAGTAAGTTCTGGAGATGTAATGCAGCAGGGTGGCTGTAGTTAATAATACTGTATTGTATATTTGATGCCAGCCCCTGGTGTCAAGCAGTGAAACCAACTCCTGCCTTCCAATCCCTTTTAATGCCTGATGCTAACGCTCTTGACTCAGAATTGGGAGCCCGGCAAGACCTCTGGCCCTGTGTTATCTTACAGGAAGATTATTTTGTTTGTGAGCATCATTTTTAGAAGTCTTTTTTTTTTTTTTTTTTTTTGCGGTACGCGGGCCTCTCACTGCTGTGGCCTCTCCCGCCGCGGAGCACAGGCTCCAGATGCGCAGGCTCAGAGGCCATGGCTCACGGGCCCAGCCGCTCCGCGGCACGTGGGATCCTCCCGGACCGGGGCACGAACCCGGTTCCCTGCATCGGCAGTCGGACTCTCAACCACTGCGCCACCAGGGAAGCCCTAGAAGTCTTTTTTATTGCTTGCTGGGACACTGCTGTGCATTTGGAGTGGTGGCCTTGGGAGAGATGTGCTCAAAGCCTGAACATACAGCATAATTTTCACTGGAAGTCAACACGGTTATTTTACAGATGAGGAAATTGATGTGTAGAGAGATTAGGTGATCTTTCCCTAGGAACAGACAGAATTAGAACTAAATGGCAGACCACTGTGTAGTCTTATAATTGAGACTCTTTCCATTACACGGTAATATTTTAAGTTTCTAGCTGGTGCTGGTGTTGACAAAAAATAAATCAGTAGTCAATCTAAGAAAGAAATGGAAAATTTTATTCAAGCCAAACTGAGGCGTATAACCCGGGAGACAGTCTCTCAGAGAACTCTGAGAACGGTTCCAAAGAGGTAAAGGGAGAGGCCAGTATATACGTGATTTTGGCAAATGGGTACGTGCAGTCAGGCACTCATCTTGGTAGAAGATTTTGCTATTTGTGAGGAACAGATATCTTAGTTAATGGTTCAGTGCTTTTCTAAGTATGAGAAGATGCAAGAAGCTGGGATCACACAGTCTTCTCCTGAATATATCTCAGAGCCAGTTCCGTCAGTTCTCCCAGAACACAAAGTACCTCATCCTGATCTTTGCCCTGAATTCCTTTCAAGGTGTATTACAGGTCAGTGACTGCAGTGGCTGATGACTTGATTCTTATAGAACTGGATGGTGGGCAACATTCTATATTTTACAGTCTTTTTGGTCTTAATTTCAACCAAGGTTTGGGAGGCATTTCGTGACCACTTTGTCCCATGGTGCTAAGATTGCTCATTCCCAGGTCAGGTGAGGACTTCCTTGATAGGCTAGTCCGTGTGCTGTTACTGGACCTAGGCCCTGTTAAAGTACCCAGAAGCCTCTGGACCACCTGTCTTACTAGTCTGTTATGGTCCAGGAAATGTTTCCCTTTTGTTGCTTCTTCCCATATCTAGAGTTATAATATTACAATCATTGACCTTATAGAGCTGAATATTTGATCAACTGTTTCAAGTCACCTAATTATTAATTTTATCTGAGCCTCAGTCATTTAGTAATGCAAGAAACAATCTTGTAAAATGAGCAGAATACAAGTAATGTAGCTAGTAACATGAATAAGGTCATAACTAAATATTTAAGCTAAGAACTTACATTCAGTATGGCCCAGTATCTCACCAGGTTATCTGACCAGTCTGTTCTGCTCCAATCACTGTCTTTAAGGGAAATTATATATTGGCTGCACCTGTCGGTGGTCTGCACCTATAAGGTGAGTGGTGAGTCATCATGACCCCTTATAAGTTAGAGAAACAAATATATTCTAAGGAGTTACACAACTGGCATCAGAAGGAGAAAAATTGATCTTGATGGTTGAGCAGGTATTTCTGCCACTGGGGAATCTGATTAATGCAGAATGCAGATAGATGCATGAGCACCCTAGAGGGGAGGGAGGAGGCCCAAATGGCCAGAGAAAATTTTTGTTTGAATTCTGCTTGTCATGCCTTAAACTGTGAATTTCTATTTCATTGCTGGGCACTGTGCTAAGAGATGTATGTGTGTGTGTAGTGCTCAGGTAGGGCCAGCTTCTGGAAGCAATCTAAAACAGGGTTTTCTGATCTTAAAAGAAGCTTATCACTTCATTGGAAATGACAAAACCAGTCGTATAAAACAATTACAGAAGGATTAGAATCAAATTATGGAGTATTGGTTACACAATGACAGAAATTGGGGGGTAAAAGGACATCGGTGGAGAGTATTGGAGCAGGCTCTATGGGAAAGTTGACGCTTGAGCAGACCTTTGAAGAAAGGGTAGATTTTAAATGGTCAAGAGGAAGAGGAATGAGGTGGGAGGTGAGAAGGGACTAGAGACCAGACGGAGGTAAAGAAGAGGGAATGGGCAGCTGTAAGCACCGCAGTGAGAGGCGGGAGGGGGCAGCTGAGGAGAGCAGAGCCGACCCTCAGGGAAAGGAGCCCTCCTGGGAGGCACTGAGATGTCCTAGGGATGTGGAGATGCAGAGAACCAGTGAAGAGGGAAGGTTAGTAGACACGATAATTAGTTCCTCTAACGCTGGAGGGAAAGAAGAGAGAGGATCCATTAGGGAATAGGAACACATTTTTATCTGCCAGGTTTATTGTTTGTTTTCATAGTTAGAAACTTATATTGTCCTAGAAGTCTCATAGACTCTAAGTATCTTTACCAGAATAAAGCAGAAATATGCCGACTATTGCTATTTCTAAAACTTACAGACTTTCAGAACTTATAAGTTCATAAGCAGTCAAGAAGCAGAATTAGAGCCTATGGGTCTGGTCGTAGGGCCTCTGAAGCTGTTCTTTTGGTTTTTCTTGTTTTTTTCTTTTTAATGCCAAGTCTTGTCTGAGTTCAGTCAGAAAGTCTGTTATTTGTGCAACTATTAAATTCATTCAAACTGCTGGATTTTATAGGATTTTTGGCTGAACTGATCAGATACTGCGGTGTGAAGATAAAGTAAAGCTGGTACCCGCACCAGTTTTACTGACATTTTACAGAAATGAATGATTGGATTCTATCACTCAACCTTTTATTTTAGGCTACATTATGCAGCAAATATAATCACATTCTTTTCTGCTTTAATATCATGTAGACATATATTAAAGCAAAATAGAATAATATATATATGTATATACATGTAGAAGAAGATTATATGTATATAATCTTTTTTATTTATTATCCATTGATGGGCACTTAGATGGTCTTTGCATCTTGGCTATTGTGAATGATGCAAAGAAACATGAAAGTAAAGGTACCGCTTCAAGATCCTGATTTTATTTCCTTTGGCTGTATACGCAGAAGTAGAATTGGTGGATCCTATGGTAGTTCTGTTTTTATTTTTTTGAGGACCCTCCATACTGTTTTCCACAGTAGCTGAACCAATTTACATTCCCACCAAGAGTGCACAAGCGTTCCCTTTTCTCCACATCCTTGCAAACACTTATCTCTTGTCTTTTTGATAATGGCCATTCTGATAGGTGTGAGGTAATATCTCATTGTGGTTTTGATTTGTATTTCTCTGATGATTAGTAATGTTGAGCACCTTTTGACATACCTGTTGTTCATTTGTATGTCTTCTTTGGCAAAATGTCTATTCAAATCCTCTTCCCATTTTTTAACCAGGTTGTTTGTTTTTTGCTACTGAGTTGTAAGAGTTTCTTGTATATTTTGGATATTAACCCCTTATTAGGCAGATGGTTTGCAAATATTTTCTCCCATTCTGTAGGTTGCCTCTTCATTCTAACTGTTTTTTCTGCTGTGCAGAAGATTTTTCATTCGATGTAGTTCCACTTGCTGACTTTTGCTCCTGTTGCTTGTGCTTTTGGTGTCATATCAAAAAAAATCATTGCCAAGACCAATGTCAAGGAGCTCTTTCTGTGTTTTTGTCTAGGAGTTTTATTGTTTCAGGTGTTACATTTAAATCTTTAATCCATTTCACGTTAATTTTTGTTGAGTGGTATAAGATGAGGATCCAATTTCATTCTTGTGCATGTGGCTATCCAGTTTCCCCAACACCATTTATTGAAGACACTATTCTTTCTCTTGATTATTCCCGGCTCCTTTGTCAAATATTAGTTGACCATATATGCGAGGGTTTATTTCTGGCCTCTCAATTCTGTTCCATTGGTCTATGTGTCTGTTTTTTATGCCATACCATACCATTCTGATTACTGTAGCTTTGTAATATAGTTTGAAATCAGGAAGTGTGATGTCTCCAGCTTTGGTCTTCTTTCTTAGGCTTGCTTTGGTTATTTGAGGTCTTTTGTGGTTCCATACAAATTTTAAGATTGTTTTTTATACCTATATGAAAAATGCTATTGGAATTTTGTTATGGATTGCTTTGAATATTAGATGGCTCTGGGTAGTATTGACATTTTAACAATATTAATTCTTCCAAATGATAAACACAGGATATCTTTCCATTTATTTGCACCTTCTTCAATTTCTTTCATCAAAGTCTTACAGTTTTCAGTGTACATATCTTTCACTTCCTTGGTTAAATTTATTCCTAAGTATTTTATTGTGTTTGATGCTATTGTAAATGGGATTGTTTTCTTTGTTCCTTTTTCATGTATTTTGTTGTTAGAATATAAAAATGCTATATACTACAGCATTTTGCATGTTGATTTTGTATACTGCAACTTTACTGAATTCATTTATTAGTTCTAACAGGTTTTTGGTGGCGTCTTTAGGATTTTCTCTATATAAGATCACATCATCAGCAAATAGAGACAATTTTACGTCTTCCTTTCTGATTTGGAATGAATGAGCAAGATCTTCAGCAAGGAGCACGGCTCTCTGGGGTGCCATCACACCTTTCCCCAACCCATCAAATATTTACAGCATGGGCTGTGATAAGAGACTTCTGCCTTCTGTCAGTCCCTTATTCAGCACTCTGTTCCCCTTTGGTGCTCCAGCAGAGGGCTAAGACCAGTTATTTTCCTTGGCCATTGCTATAGACTGTATGTTTGTGTCCCTCCAAAATTTATATGGTGAAGCTTAATCCCCAACATGTTGACATTTGGAGATTTGGCCTTTGGGAGGTGATTAGGTCACAGGGCAGAGTCCTCATCATAAATGAGATTACTGCCCTTATAAAAGAGACTACACAGAGCTGCTTTGCTCCTTCTACCACTGGAGAACACAGGAATAGACATCTGTCCAGGAACCAAGAAGCAGTTTCTCACCTGACACTGAATCTACCAGGACCTTGAACTTGTACTTACCAGCCTCTAGAACTGTGAAAAATAAATGTTCGTTGTTTAAGCCACCCAGTCAATAGTATTTTTGTTATAGTAGCCAGAATGGACTGAGATAACTCTCCATTGATGAACATACCAGCACCTATATTATAGGACATGAGGCTCAAACTTCTTGAGAATGTTTTTGAGTGAACTCATTCCTTAAGTGGAACAAACCCACCTTCCTTCCACTTAAAGATCTCCACCAGCCCTTTCTTTGGATGCTGGGAAAGGTCTTTGCCAGCCTAAGGTTACGACTGGGAAAGAAACCTGAGAGCTTCTGATAGAATCTCAGCCACATGCCATGACCGAAAGCTTGCTGGTGCTCAAGGCAAGTAGCTGCCCTCAATGAATCTTAACAAATTACCCTTAAAAGACTAAAACTTCCCTTCCCCACTCACTTCCACCTCCATTATCTCCAGAAAGACACTGAGGACTCTTTGGCTAAGAATTTATACAGTCATGGCTGGAGCAGTAACCTCAAAAGTTATCCTCGGGCTTCCCTGGTGGCGCGGTGGTTGAGAGTCCGCCTGCCGATGCAGGGGACACGGCTTCGTGCCCCGGTCCTGGAAGATCCCACATGCCGCGGAGCGGCTGGGCCCGTGAGCCATGGCCGCTGAGCCTGCGCGTCCGGAGCCTGTGCTCCGCAGCGGGAGAGGCCACAACAGTGAGAGGCCCGCGTACCGCAAAAAAAAAAAAAGTTCTCCTCATATACCTAAAGGGAGAGTCATGAATTAATATATGTCAGCTTTGGGTCCAGTTTTTATTTTTTCCTTCTTGTGAGCTTAGGTTGTCTCAACCCTGGAAACAAATGTTTGCTCTTTGAAGGGTGTGTGGGTACACAGCTCAACATTTGGACAGTGAGGAGAAGTCTGCCTTCTTGGCTTGCCCTGTACTCCTTCCTCGGCTCTCTTCAAGCTCCCATGAAGCATTAATCCACACTGAATGACCCAGACTTAGATAAATGTTCTGCTGGGGGCTGCTGTGGACCCCACAGTGAGACCAAACCTGTGGGGAAGGGCCAAGGTTTCCTGAAAGATGACCATTATTTGTATATATGTCCCACATCTTCTTTATCCATTCATCTGTCGATGGACATTTGGGTTGTTTCCATGTTTTGGCTATTGTGAATAGTGCTGCTATGAGCATAGGGATGCATGTATCTTTTTGAATTATAGTTTTTTCTGGGTATATTCCCAGGAGTGGGATTGCTGGGTCATAGGGTAATTCTATTTTCAGTTTTCTGAGGAACCTCCGTACTGTTCTCCATGGTGGCTGCACCAACTTGCATTCCCACCAACAGTGTAGGAGGGTTCCCTTTACTCCACACCCTCTCCAGCATTTGTCATTTGTAGACGTTTTAATGATGGCCATTCTGACAGGTATGAAGTGGTGACTCATTGTAGTTTCGATTTGCATCTCTCTAATATTAGATTAGTGATGTTGAGCATCTTTTTAGTGCCTACTGGCCATCTGTATGTCTTCTTTGGAGAAATGTTTATCAAGGTCTTCTACCCATTTTTCAATTGGGTTGTTTGCTTTTTTGTTGTTGAGTTGCATGAACTGTTTGTATATTTTGGAGATTAAGCCCTTGTCTGTTGCATCATTTGAAAATCGGCCATTGTTGACTCCCTGACTCCCAACCTCTGATATGTATGAGCACAGACATGCTGCTTAGCTTCTATTTGCCTCAGTTTCTTCATCTCTAAGGTGGGTGTCGTGAGAGTACCTACCTCATAGGGTTTGGTGAGGACTAAATTAGTTACGGTATGGAAAGCATCTAGAAGTACATGGCACATAGAAAGCACTTGATCAAATAGTAATTATGGTTACTAATTATCTCTATGTTGGAAGTAAGGGGCACCTAAGAGGAAGGGAACCAGGTTAGGACCTGTGTGTGCCAGTGAGGGAGATCTCTGTGAGTGGTAGAGTTTCTTGGGTTATGGTCAGCTCTAAGTGAACTATGCTACACTGTAATTTTTCTGAATTACCTACAACACTTCGTTAAACCTGAAATTCCTACACAGTCTGGTATAAGGTAGAGGTGTTCTGGAAAATAAAGTGTCAGGACAGCAGAGGAATCAATCTGTCTGCCCCTGCCCCAGGGAGACTGAGTCAGAGTTCCAGGAGTGAAGGGAGGGGGTCTGGTCCATGGGGGAGCCAGCAACCTGCAGAGGGGCCCACAATAGTCACAGGCATAGGAGGAGGCTTCAGGGGTCCCAGATTTGCCAGAGGAAACTGTTGGAAGGGGAATGGTTGGAGGGGGTGACGGATGCTTGGGTTACCTGGGAAAGATTTTCTCCATATTTCTTCTGTATTCCTGCCTGCTTGGCCACGTGAGTTCGCAAAGCACCTAAGAGCAAAACCCAGCCCAGGATGAATGTTCTGGTCTCCTCCACGCAGTGAGATGAAAATGACAATTGGCAACTCCTACTTTGACTCCAACTCATCTGGGCACCTGAGAACTACAGGGTTGGCGATGTGGACTCCATCCAGGATCTTGTCCTTCTCTCTCCTTCTTCTCTTTCCCCCACCCCAGTTAGAGAAGTAGTTCATCCATCCAGCCATCAGGTAGAACCCTCCAAAGGTCACAGCACAAAAGCAGTTCGCAGTGCATCTTTGTTTCCAGCTGCAGCTTTATTTCCACTTCAAAATCTATTTGTAAAAGTCACGGGACTGCCACGAATGCCACATACCATTCAGCAGAAAGCCGAAAAGAAGAGCACAGGTAGATGGACTCAGCTGCCCCACCTCCCCAGTGACTGGGGGAGGACAAGCCAAGCAGATCCTGGAGGTCAGCTGAGTCTTTAGCAGAACAGGAAAGCCCAGGGTCAAGGGGAAAATAACACAGACCCTGCGTGGGGGGCTTCCAGTAAAGGCAGGAAAACACCAGGACATTAAAAAGAAGGCCCTCAGGTCCCTCCCCTTGCCCAAGAACACCACACCATTTGTTAGAAAGTTTGCCTACTGTGTTCCCAGTAGCAAAGCACAGATACAGTTTTACCAGCAGGAGCTCAGAAACACGCTAAGAGCCAAAGGCAAAGCGGTCTGGGGATTAGGGGTTGATTTTCAGCCCAAGACACAAAGCCAGCTCAGACTTCTGAATTTTTCCATCCTTATTCACATCGCAGTGACGCAAAAGAATCTCCCGGAACTTATCAAGGTCCACCCCGCTGATGCTGGGCTGAGGACAATAAAAATAACATGTCAGTAGGCAAGCCAATGGCAGTCCCACCCTTTCATGCCACCCTGCCTCCCCTCCGTGTTTGCTAAGCTTAGGGGACACCCTGCCTTCTGAGAGCCCCTCCCTGGAGACAGGCCACGAGGGGGTGATTCTGTCTCCTCATCCCACCAGATGTTGCCAAGGATGAGTTTTCTGCCAACAAGTTCATTTCTCAGCATGTCCCTTCAGGCAAGAGAATGTCTATTCCCACATCACTTCTCTGCAGTTCTAACAGAAAGCCTACCTTTTTCTCAACCATAATAAAGATATTTTGCCTTAGAGCAGAGGATCGTCACCAAAATTCTGTCTCACGACGCTGCTGAGAGAAGGCACATTTATTATCTCCCCGTGGGAGGTTTCTGTGCCTCTACTTTTTAAAAGGGTTACAATGCATGAAAATCTAACTAAAGAATTACGTTGTTGAGCTAGATAGGCCCCATCACATTTATTCCAAGGGACTGTTTCAGGGGCTAAGAAGGAATTGTGAATCAGGTCAGCTAGGAAAATATTCTAAACTCAAAGGCCTGCAAAAGTGAGCGATGCCGGAGCTAAGTGATTCTCCCTCGGTTATTTTATTTAATCCTCGCGGTAACTTTGCAAAATAAATGATTATGCCTCGTTTACAGATTAGGACACGGAAGCTCAGAAAGAGCCGAGACATCTTGCGAAGCTAGAAAGTGGCAACAGCCTTTTTGATCCCAAGTCTTTTGTCTCCAGTTAAGTTCATTTCACCAGTTCTCTCTGCTCTCATGGCGAAATCGCTGGCCTAAGGAAGCTGTATGAATGGTGACGAATCTAAATTTAAAAGTCAGTGTCTGGAGAGAAAGGAAAAAATCATATTTCCAAACCCCTTGATTGTGGACTAGTTATGAGTGAGCAGCAGAGGCTCACTCTGCAGGATTTGATTTCAGGAACCCTTGGAAGCAGCCCTTATCACCCAACCCCACCCCAAGGTTTCCTCACTTCCGAAGAAAGCTCTAGAAAACCTGCAGTAGGAAACAAAACCTTTCATTCTGCAACTAGACAGCCATATTAAGACAAGCTAATTTGCAGTGTCCCACAGGGTAAATGACTGACACGAAATCTACCCCTGATAGCAGGTGTTAACAGAGCGAAGGAGGGGAGAGAACAGCAGGAACGGGGAGCCATTCGGCAGAGCAAGAAGAAAAAACGCCGAAGCGGGGCAGGATTCTGGGAGATATCAGGAGGTGAAAGAGCCTGGGGCCAGAAGCTAAACTTGGCGAACTTCACTCCTCTGCCGAGAATCCCTGAGTGACTGGACTAAGAGGCTAACGCGTAACACATTGTCAATAGGTTCTCTTGTCGGGGCTCTAGAAGATAGCTCCCTGGGTGTCAGTGCCAGGCAGGTATAGATGTGGCCTGAGGAGAAGGGGCCTAGAGGTCCTGAACACAGCAAGCCACACTCTGTGGCTCTGTATCACAGGCTCATTTGTTGTACGGTTATAAGCGGAGATATTTGGTTTTCAGTATCCTCAAACCACTTTTGCTAAATCCTTTCTGCAGCAAGTGACACCCTGCCCCAGGATCCTTCTAGTAAATTCCCACACTTAGAAAAGACTTGGGTGGTAGTCATGTACATACTAGCATATATCAATTTGCCAAGGCATTTATGCAATACCAAACTATTCTAAGCTCTTTTTTAAATTTTTTCTAATTTGTTTCCTTTAAGTGAGTAGAAATATCTTAGGTTGTGTGCAGGCATGTGTTGGGGAGGCAGTTGTGGGTATGAATGTGGGTGTGTGTGTAAAGGAAGTTTCTCTGGATCTTTTGAGTTGTGGGTTTTGGGTTTTGTGGGGGGTTTATTAATTAATTTATTTATTTTTGGCTGCATTGGGTCTTTTTTGCTGCACGCGGGCTTTTCTCTAGTTGCGGCGAGCGGGGGCTACTCCTCGTTGCGGTGGGTGTGCTTCTCATTGTGGTGGCTTCTCTTGTTGCGGAGCACGGGCTCTAGGCATGTGGGCTTCAGTAGTTGTGGCACGAGGGCTCAGTAGTTGTGGCTCGCAGGCTCTAGGGCGCAGGCTCAGTGTTTGTGATGCATGGGCTTAGTTGCTCCGCAGCATGTGAGATCTTTCCGGACCAGGACTCGAACCCATGACCCCTGCCTTGGCAGGCTAATTCCCAACCACTGCACCACCAGGGAAGCCCTTGAGTTATGTTTTGAATGTTTGACAAATCACCAGGAGTCAGGAGGACTGAATGCCACTGCTAAAAAAAAATGCTTGGATCACAGAAGACAAATCATTTGAAACCACTGAGGGCTTCCATTTTAATAGCAAGTTGCCAATATAAATGTATGCAGGTTCCTGATCTAAGGCCTCTATGAGCCCCCTCTTGCCAACCATCTTCTTGTCAACAACAGAGAAAATCAGATGGTGTACCTAGCAGGAAAAGAATAAGCTTTTGGAGGCCTGGGGGCAGGACCTCATCATCTCCAGGCAGACACCCTGGTAATCTCTGGCATCCCTTTTATTTGGCTTCCAACATTTTTGTTCATGTTGCTACTTCTTGGTGGGTGCTTGGAATCTTCGATGTCTTGCCTTCCCACTTTCTAGTTTAGGTTGTAGATTCTTGTGTTGATTTTCTTGCTGTGCTAAGTGAGCTACAGGCTTTCAAAGACTCTTGTGTAGAAATTATGGTGTCTGCTCCCTTAGGGACTTGCTATCTGATCACACTGTTGGAGGACAGCCTTGGGTAGCATTTTCCAGAGGTTAAAGAAAAGGGTGGGTGTTCTGGTAACCAAATAATTTTGTTAACACAGATTCAACATATGCATCATATATGACTGTACAAGAATTAAAAGGCTATAAAATAAGCTTACTTCAGGGTTATTATTGCAAACATCGGGGATCCTGACCAGGACTGTATGTTTAGAAACTGAACCAGCTCCCTGCTGACCCCATGGCATGCTCTGATAGTTGCTTTTAAAATAAATCCCAGATACTAGTTTAATTGTCCTGTGGCCCTTTCTTATAAGATGAAAATAAAGAAATAAGTCACAGGAGACGGCTCTACTTTATGAAGCTGAGAAATGTCAGATCCTCAGTGGTCTCAATGTCAGGGTCTCAATGACCCAGTGGTCATACTTCACTACATCTTTCAAATTGTATGTGAATATATATTTAAGCAACCTGGAAGACTAGAAAGATCCAATAAAGATAGGCACCCTCAATCATCTGGCTTCAGGGGAGAACATTAGTAACTAATTACTGTGTACATACTTTTTAGCTCAACAGATCAGCCTCCTATAAACTGCTTTTGTATTCCTGACCACAGTCTGACCCAATCCTTAGAAACCAGCTGTCTCAAATTGTCTGGTACTGACACGGAGAAGTGCTTTTTTGTTGCCCCAGTAGCCCCACAGAAATAGAGGGACAAGGACAAAAGTGGTGGGGATCCTCTGATTTCCCATAGAGGTGATATAAGTCCATCAAAGAGTGAGGCGGATTTCTGCCTCCAGCTCAGGTTTTTAGATGGTCACGAATTTTTCCCTTTAATTTTCTCTAGAAAAATGTCTTCTCTGCTCTGTTGCTGGTTTAGGTTTTACTTCCATCATCTCCCATTAACCTTTGGAAGCCATTGCCAAACCCAGAGACAGTTGAAAGATAATGGAAAGGATCTGAAGCCTCTGGGCTCTACACTCAGGCAATCAGGGGCCCTGGCTCCACAGCAAAGAGGAGGCCACACAGCTCTGGAAAACAGGTTCCCCATCCCATTTATTCTATCAAAAGCAAATTAAAACTTCAGTTAGGCAAGGCCTTCTGCTGTGCACCTTTAATGTCCCATAGATAATTGCTCACTTTCTATTATAGAAGTCATTCTGGCATTAAATAGGTAATGAGTGAAATGGGATTTTAATTTAGCAAGCAGTGTGAAAGGCAATATCACCCCAACACCCAGCAACTATTCTGACTGTGCCAATGTTGGTGAAGTCTCCAACAGGAGCACCACGTGAAGGGGACAAAGCAGTGGCAAGGGGCCAGTTGGGATGGGACTAATGGGAGTTAGGCATCCTGATAAGAGACATCTCATCCATGCCTGCTTAACTGCAGTATGTAAACTTCCTGGAGATTTACGCAAAAATCGGTATCTGGGCATTTTTCCACGGCAAAACTCCATAGTTTGTTTTTTTTTTAAACATCTTTATTGGGGCATAATTGCTTTACAATGGTGTGTTAGTTTCTGCTTTATAACAAAGTGAATCAGTTATACATATACGTATGTTCCCATATCTCTTCCCTCTTGCGTCTCCCTCCCTCCCCAAAACTCCATAGTTTTAATCAGATTTTTCAAAAAGGTCTGAGACTCCAAAAACCGTTACTAATTGTTGCTACTCAAATTTATTGCCATCTGGGCCAATCAGGAAATGACGATTATGTCCTATACAAACCTCAAAAGAAATCCCTAAGGATATGAGACTATGAAATTCAGTGTCTATACAGTCTCATAGAAAAACACCCACACAGGAGTTGGAAGGTATCTGTTTAACTGGATCGTGCAGCCAGTCAGTACAATTCATCAGGATCTCAAAGGAGATTGCTTTTTTAAACATTGTTTACCCTACGTGAAACAGCTCTGTGATGTAGATATGATCTAAATATCATCAGTCCCAATCACTGCCTTGCTAGGCAAAACAGCCATCTTAGGCTAGGTGTTAGAGCAGCCCCTTGGTGTTAAAAAAAAAAA
Organism: Aethalodelphis obliquidens; assembly: GCF_003676395.1. Classification (NCBI taxonomy): domain Eukaryota; kingdom Metazoa; phylum Chordata; class Mammalia; order Artiodactyla; family Delphinidae; genus Aethalodelphis; species Aethalodelphis obliquidens. The sequence continues at coordinate 20,550,360 of NW_020837978.1, read as the reverse complement.
AAAAAGAGAGAGAGAGAGAGAATCCCAAGTATGGGATTTATTACATGAAATTAAAAGTTTTAGTTATTCTAATAACCAAGTCCACAGGAGAAGGACTTTCTGTAATGAAAAAATAAAGCAGTAAGATATATAGTGGCACTGTGCTCCTTTGGTAAAATAGATGACATTCAAATGATGGTAACAAGAAGCTTCTATGGGGGCTTCACTTAATTGAAACTACAAATGATCTTAAGAGAGAAGAGAGATTTTTGGGGCTTCAAAGTTTGAAAGCTCAAAGTTTGTTAAACAGACTACATCCCTAGATTTTCTCCAGCATTGATGTTTGGCCCTACTGATTCCCCAAAATAAACAGTGGAGTCAAAACGGCAACCCCAGTCCATGATGGAGCTGATCTACACAGCCTCGTGAAGTTACCTGGACAAGCTCCATCATGTCTTTGACAAACCCATCCACTTCCGGGCCTTCTAGGGCTCCAGTTTTACTCTGAAAAATAAAAGATCCAATCAACCAAATATCGTTTTCTTAAGTCAGAAAGCTTAAAGAATAAATTATACAAATAGACCAAATCTTTTGTGACTGCAAACAAGTTTGGAAATGGCATGTTCCAACTTATGGTCTCTGTGCAGGATGTGAACGTGCCACATAAATCAGAAGCACGCCCTGTAAATAACTCCCTCCATTTAACCAAATGGGAAGCAGTAGTTTTGAGTTCCTTGGCTCTTACAAATAGCATTACTATGACACGTACCGACTTTATTTGCTTCCCAAATACTAGGACTCAGTTCAGACTAGTGCTAATTGAACATCCACTGATCCTTTGAAGGCTAGATTGACATTTTTAAATTTTGCTTTATGATTTAGCAATGATTTAATGAGTATCAAAACACATTTTAAATTCAAGAGAGACTAGATTGAGTGAGCATATTAGAATTACTATGTGGTTCATGCATAAAATCTTTTATTTTTTCTACCCATTTTATAAGAATGCCTATAAAATACAATACATATTAACATATTTCAGTTTCTTCTCTAAAGTTCCAGTTAATGATAAGTCATCCATTCTCCTCAAGTTTTTCTAATCCTGAACCTTTAACATATTATAAAAACTCATTCCCTTCGTGTATTTACCAGACACTGATACAGTACTTGCCATATGCCAGGAACTCCTCAAAAAGCTTACGAACATGAATTCATTTAATTCTCATATAACAAGCCCATGAGGTAGGTATTATCATTATCCCCATCACCCTAATTTTATAGATAAGGAAAATGAGGCACAGGGAGGTTAAGAAATTTGCCCAAGGTCACACAGCTCATGAGCCGTGATTCAAACCCAGGTAATTGGTCACAGAGTCCTATATACTTAAACAGTTTGCTAGACTGCCTCTTCCAGGTGATTTTCTTTTCTGCTCAGCATATGACACACAGATATCCAGTCTGATTAGTTTCAGGATCTCTTATGACCTTTCTCAACTTTCTTTTTGTTTTCTTTGCTCCGTGCATTATCCCACCTTGTCCTGAAGAAATTCAACCTCTTTGCCATACTTCCTTCTTTAGAATTATTATTTTCTCCCCTCTAAAGAAGGACCAAATAATAGTCTTATAAGAGAAATAGATTTTGTGCCAAAGATGTCTGACTTTCCCCCTATTTCTTTAGGTTGTTTGTGGTTTTTTTTATTTGACTGTTTGCTTTTGTGTTTGAGCATACTATGATAGATAGAGACCAAGAAGGAGAAACTTTCTTTTAGCTTGATTACAAGGAGCAAAAAAATAATAGGGCTTCCCTGGTGGTGCAGTGGTTGAGAGTCTGCCTGCCGATGCAGGAGACACGGGTTCGTGCCCCGGTCCTGGAAGATCCCACATGCCGCGGAGTGGCTGGGCCCGTGAGCCATGGCCGCTGAACCTGCGCGTCCGGAGCCTGTGCTCCGCAACGGAAGAGGCCACGACAGGGAGAGGCCCGCGTACCGCAAAAATAATAATAATAATAATGTTATTTTATTCTCTTCTCCACCATAAGTACTACTCCTATGTCTGTTTTTACTTAGTTCTCAGAAGTTTCATAGAGAAGCTGGGTACCTTGACACAGCAACACACATGTGCGATTGCTGTTCGTTATATAAGTTTAGGGTCTGTAAGTAGGATGACCCCACATAAGGGCTAAAAAAGCTTCCTACCTAAAGATGACCAGCACAATATATTGAAAAGGCACACTTACGACATCATAGTGAGCAAAGATTTTCTCAAAGTCCCTCTTTCTTTCTTCAGTGGAACAAGCCTGTATATGGAGAAAGCATCATGTCAATCAGCAGTGTGAAACTTGTACAATTCTTCCACGGTCTTAGACAACTTTTATAAACTTTGAGTCAACAGTTCCTCATCCCTTAATTCTGACACTGAGCCTTATCAGTCTCTAGATAAAGTAAAGGCAATACAATTAGATCCCTTTCTTCCCTCCCTCTCAAATCTGTAGAGCAACATGAATGATACAAATCCACCTAGAGAAATGCCACCACTTACATCCATTTTAAATTGGAGAAGGAAGTTTTCCTGAAGAGCCAGAATCCTAAATGGGGGGAAAAAAATTCAAAAAACATTATCCACATGATGATCTATCACCTCTCATTTACAAGTAGATTTATAACTCTGGTGTGAGGAAAAGGGCAGGCAACTTCCAGGTTATTCTGCAGAATAGGGTAGGTGCTTAAAAAATAGGAATTTGTACACTATAAAAACAAATAAAGACGGGAAGGACTTTCACAAGGATTAGTAGTCACCATAGACAGACATATAAAAATTCCAGCAAGGTTGCAGGTACACGATCAATATGCAAAATTCAGTTGCATTTCGATATACTAGTAATGGCCAATCCAAAAAAGAAATTAGGAAAACCATTCCAGGGCTTCCCTGGTGGCGCAGTGGTTGAGAGTCCGCCTGCCGATTCAGGGGACGCGGGTCCGTGCCCCGGTCTGGGAAGATCCCACATGCCACAGAGCGGCTGGGACCGTGAGCCATGGCCGCTGAGCCTGCGCATCCGGAGCCTGTGCTCCGCAACGGGAGAGGCCACAACAGTGAGGGACCCGCGTACTGAAAAAAAAAAAAAAAAAAAGAATACCATTCCATTTACAGCAGTATCAAAAAGAATAAAATACTTAGGAATAAATATGGCAAAAGAGACCTAAGACTTATAGACTGAAAACTATAAAACGATGTTGAAGAAAAACAAAGAAGAATTAAATAATAGTATTAAGGACATCCAGTGATCATGAGTTAGAAGACTTAATATTTTTAAGATGGCAGTGCTCCTCAAATTTACCTACAGATCCAACACAATTCCTATAAAAATCCCAGTTGCCTGTTTTTGCAGAAATTGGTAATCTGATAATTGATGATCTGCAATTAATGTGGAAATGCAAGGGCTTCAGAATAGCCATAGCTATACTTTTTAAAAGGGTAAATTACATAGTATATAAATTATACTCAATAAAAAATGATGTATTTCTCTTTCCTGCATAACTACAATTATACTTCAGTGGAATAGAATCAGTTTCAAAAGACTGAAGCATTGGATTTGTGTCGACTTTATAATCATGGGTATATAGAGAGAAAGGCAGAAAAAAATATCATACAACAATTTGGAAAGTTTTACTCCTTTGGATGCCCAGGGTAGAGAGAATTAAGTTGAGCCAAATAGAGGGTAGAATACCCTGAGACCCTGCAAGGAATACTGTCCTCATCTCTTTGCTGGTACCAAGCCGTCTAAAGTATGTTGCCAGTCAGAGGACATATACTCTAGAGGTGATTGTCTAGGAGTAATCGGGCTACATTTCACTACTGGGGGCAGAGAAAGAAGATTCCCATGTGTAAATGTTTTAAGACCTTTTTGTCATTGAATTAGTTTCTTATTGCTGCTATAACAAATTGCCACAAACTTAGTGGCTTAAAACAACACAAATTAATATCTTATAGTACTGGAACTCAGAAGTCTGAAATGGATTTCACTGGTGTTTCAGGGTGTTGACAGGGCTGTATTCCTTATGGAGGCTCTAGGGGGGAATCTGTTTTCCTGCCCTTTTCAGCTTCTAGAAGCTGCCTGCATTCTTTGGCTTGTGGCCCCTTCCTTTGCTTCAAAGCCAGCAATATAACATCTTCAAATTTCTCTGTGATTCTGATCTTCTGCCTCCTCCTTCCATGTTTAAGGGACCCTTGTCATCACACTGCACCTACCCAGGTACTCCAGAATGATCTCTTTATTTTAAGGTTTTTAATTAGCAACCTTAATTCTATCTGCAACCTCAGTTACCTTGGCCATATAACATAAAATAGTCACTGGTCCTGGGAATTAGGACATGAACATCTTTGTTCTACTTACCCCAATTGTCATTTTCAAATTCCATAGCAAATTGGTTTTAAAATAATGTAGTAACTGTCTTATTGCTTTGCATCTCTGCTCAATGCCACTTAACCCTTTCTTCAGTCCAGAACTATTCACTGAATCCTCCCATGTACATAACACTCCACTGCGTGAGAAGCTATTCAGGAGATTAAGGCATAGTCCCTACCAGCTAGGCAGGACTATAGTAGAGGGTGTTTGTAAATCTGCAGGGGAGCTTTTTGTTTATCACAGGGATAGAATGGCCATGACTCGTGCTCTGCTTCACTGTCCAGTGTACAATTGCCATCCAGCCTGACCCTGAGGAACCTGGTATTATAGTTGCTCCCTCTAAGGGTTCTATCCATGTATTCTTTTTTTTTTAACATCTTTATTGGAGTATAATTGCTTTACAATGGTGTGTCAGTTTCTGCTTTATAACAAAGTGAATCAGTTATACATATACATATGTCCCCATATCTCTTCCCTCTTGCGTCTCCCTCCCTCCCACCCTCCCTATCACACCCCTCTAGGTGGTCACAAAGCACCGAGCTGATCTCCCTGTGCTATGTGACTGCTTCTCACACATTTGGTAGTATATGTAAGTCCATGCCACTCTCTCACTTCATCCCAGCTTACCCTTCCCCCTTCCCGTGTCCTCAGGTCCATTCTCTACGTCTGCGTTTTTATTCCTGTCCTGCCCCTAGGTTCTTCAGAACTTTTTTTTTTTTTTTAGATTCCATATATATGTGATAGCATATGGTATTTACTTTTCTCTTTCTGACTTACTTCACTCTGTATGACGCTCTCTAGGTCCATCCACCTCACTACAAATAACTCAGTTTCGTTCCTTTTTATGGCTGAGTAATATTCCATTGTATATATGTGCCACATCTTCTTTATCCATTCATCTGTCGATGGACACGTAGGTTGCTTCCATGTCCTGGCTATTCTAAATAGAGCTGCAGTGAACAGTTTGGTACATGACTCTTTTTGAATTATGGTTTTCTCAGGGTATATGCCCCGTAGCGGGATTGCTGGGTCATATGGTAGTTCTATTTTTAGTTTTTTAAGGACTCCATACTGTTCTCCGTAGTGGCTGTATCAATTTACATTCCCACCAACAGTGCAAGAGAGTTCCCTTCTCTCCACACCCTCTCCAGCATTTATTGTTTGTAGATGTTTTGATGATGGCCATTCTGACTGGTGTGAGGTGATACCTCATTGTAGTTTTGATTTGCATTTCTCTAATGATTAATGATGTTGAGCATTCTTTCATGTGTTTGTTGGCAATCTATATCTTCTTTGGAGAAATGTCTATTCAGGTCTTCTACCCATTTTTGGATTGGGTTGTTTGTTTTTTTGGTATCGAGCTGCATGAGTTGCTTGTATATTTTGGAGATTAATCCTTTGTCATTGCTTCATTTGCAAATATTTCTCCCATTCTGAGGGTTGTCTTTTCGTCTTGTTTATGGTTTCCTTTGCTGTGCAAAAGCTTTTAAGTTTCATTAGGTCCCATTTGTTTATTTTTGATTTTATTTCCATTTCTCTAGGAGGTGGGTCAAAAAGGATCTTGCTGTGATTTATGTCATAGAGTGTTCTGCCTATGTTTTCCTCTAAGAGTTTAATGGTGTCTGGACTTACATTTAGGTCTTTAATCCATTTTGAGTTTATTTTTGTGTATGGTGTTAGGAAGTGTTCTAATTTCATTCTTTTACATGTAGCTGTCCAGTTTTCCCAGCACCACTTATTGAAGAGACTGTCTTCTCTCCCTTGTATCCTTGCCTCCTTTGTCATACATTAGTTGACCATCGGTGCATGGGTTTATCTCTGGGCTTTCTATCCTGATCCATTGATCTATATTTCTGTTTTTGTGCCAGTACTATATTGTCTTGATTACTGTAGCTTTGTAGTATAGTCTGAAGTCAGGGAGTCTGATTCCTCCAGCTCCGTTTTTTTCCCTCAAGACCACTTTGGCTATGCAGGGTCTTTTGTGTCTCCATACAAATTTTAAGATTTTTTGTTTTATTCTGTAAAAAATGCCATTGGTAATTTGATAGGGATTGCATTGAATCTGTAGATTGCTTTGGGTAATATAGTCATTTTCACAATATTGATTCTTCCAATCCAAGAACATGGTATATTTCTCCATCTGTTTGTATCATCTTTAATTTCTTTCATTAGTGTCTTATAGTTTTCTGCATACAGGTCTTTTGTCTCCCTAGGTAGGTTTATTCCTAGGTATTTTACTCTTTTTGTTGCAGTGGTAAATGGGAATGTTTCCTTAATTTCTCTTTCAGGTTTTTCATCATTAGTATATAGGAATGCAAGAGATTTCTGCGCATTAATTTTGTATCCTGCAACTTTACCAAATTCATTGATTAGGTCTAGTAGTTTTCTGGTGGCATCTTTAGGATTCTCTATGTATAGTATCCTGTCATCTGCAAACAGTGACAGCTTTACTTCTTATTTTCCAATTTGGATTCCTTTTGTTTCTTTTTCTTCTGTGATTGCTGTGGCTAAAACTTCCAAAACTATGTTGAATAACAGTGGTGAGAGTGGGCAACCTTGTCTTGTTCCTGATCTTAGTGGAAATGGTTTCATTTTTTCACCATTGAGGACGATGTTGGCTGTGGGTTTGTCATATATGGCCTTTATTATGTTAAGGAAAGTTCCCTGTATGCCTACTCTCTGGAGGGTTTTTATCATAAATGGGTGTTGAATTTTGTTGAAAGCTTTCTCTGCATCTATTGAGATGATCATATGGTTTCTCTCCTTCAATTTGTTAACATGGTTTATCACATTGATTGATTTGCATATATTGAAGGATCCTTGCATTCCTGGAATAAACCCCACTTGATCATGGTGTATGATCCTTTTAATGTGCTGTTGGATTCTGTTTGCTAGTATTTTGTTGAGTATCTTTGCATCTATGTTTATCAGTGATATTGGTCTGTAGTTTTCTTTCTTTGTGACATCTTTGTCTGGTTTTGGTATCAGGGTGATGGTGGTCTCATAGAATGAGTTTGGGAGTGTTCCTCCCTTATCCATGTATTCTTGATCCAATGATTTCAACTCTCTATCTGCTCAGAATCTCTTTTTACCTTTTCGTGGACAATCAGAGGTTGTTTTGTGTTCGGCTAGACTTGACAGAAACGTGCTGACATCATCATGTGTCACCACAATACCAGCCTCACAGAGCACTTTTGCAGATGCTGGACCTCTTCTGCTGTCATCCTCCCCTCTTCCACTTCTAACCTGCAGACACTTGGCGCCCCACGGAGGATACACCAACACTCAGAGACCACAGGGTGCAGCTGTGAGTCTGATTCTGTTGTTATCTGTCCTGAACTAACGATACAGTATTCTCAGAACCATTGAATGGGATTCAGGAGTTTTTTTTGTTGTGGGACACTTATGTAGGACCGTGAATGTCTGGCCTTTGAGGGCAGGGCTGGCCCATTTATAAAATATTTTGAAAATGTTGTGCATTGTGCTTTTCTGGGGAGAAGTGCTTTTATGATCTTCACAAATATATCTGTTACCCCTAAAGATTCACCTATTCTTTAAGACTTCAGGTGAGACTTGATCTCTGCCTTTCAAAAAGAAGTGTATGGTGTCAGCAAACCCCTAGGAACATGTTTCTGAATCTATGACACCATTTTCACACTACTCACCTTGCCAAGTCATTAAGATCCAACTGGCCATCATTATTTTTGTCAAAGATCTTCATCTGGAATGCAGAAGGGGAAAGGAGTGTAAGAAATACTTGCAATGGGAATTTATTTTAAAAGTCATTAAAGTGCTTTTCTGTTTTGCTCTTCTGGTTATATATTTGTCTAAATTGGCTGAGGTTGACTCATATCATAGAGTACTCTCTGTAGAGTATAGAAGAGATAGTTTTCCATGAAGGCAAAAGTAGCTGAGGAGGATATGATGTAGGAGAAAGGCTGCCTTGTGTAGGCCTCAGAGGATTGTAGGAAGGAAAAGAGAGAAGCAGAGATGGCAGAGTAAAGTAGATGTGTGACCTAGCTCTGCTGGAAGGGGATCTGGAGGGAGAGGAGAACTAGCTAAGGAAGGACAACTTTGAGCGGACAGAGTTGCTGGGGCTTAGCTTTCCTGGGACCCTCTGAGCACCCAAGGGTTTGGAGGCTGAGTCAAGGACCAGTGGACCTTCTATGGGGCCAGCTGCGTATGAGGTGATGCTGGAACAGAGGATGGGGGTGGATCACTGAGTCAGCAAGCTGGAAGGAGGATATGGCAGAGAATTAGTGGTCTGCATCCAGCAAGAGTTAGAGGATGGCTTCAACCATGAATGTCAGCCAAGTAGCAGCAACTGTGTGTTCAACAGGCATCACCATGGAAACCAGAGCATTGTGCCTTGGGACCTCGGCTCCTCCCCTTCACCATGAGGTCCTATAAGCTGCTTTTTCTCTCCTTACCTAGCTTGATGACATTTTTACAGAAGGGTCTTGGTTGGATCCAGAGGACTGAGAAATCTCAGAGACTGAGCTTTTCCTTTGGCAGAGACTTAGCCTTATTCAAAGAGGCTGTTTGAATTTATTAGATCAGGCTAAATTTGTTTTTTTTTAACATCTTTATTGGAGTATAATTGCTTTACAGTGGTGTGTTAGTTTCTGCTTTATAACAAAGTAAATCAGCTATACATATACATATATCCCCATATCTCCTCCCTCTTGCGTAGATCAGACAAAGTTTTAAACAAGATATAAGAGGTTCGTTCTTAGAAAGCTAGATTATCTTGAGTTTTAAGCAAATAGTAGCTCAGCTTGAAAGACATGGGCCCATCTTTATTGCTGTGCAAACTTACACAGCACGTGTAAGGGGGAAAAGCCCTTTGCTCAAAATTGGCTCAAGGAAGAACTGAACACTAATGTGTAAATTATGCTTCTACCCATCAGAAAATTGGTTATGTGGTTCACGTAAGAATCAGAATCAGAAAAAAAAAATCACTTGCTTAATTTTACTACCCCTGTGTGTGTACACATGGGGGTGATTAATACACATATGCCCGTGTGTCTACTCTTCTAGTTGACTGGGACATCTTTGACTACAAGAAATACACATAACAAGGGAAGCTTGAGACATGCCTATTGCACCAGACCAGAAATCAGACCTCTTGTCACATTAGTAAAGTCATATGATCTCTTTGGGTGCAGCTTCTTCAGCTATAACTGTGCCCATGATTTTAACTCTCCTTATCAGAAGAACCCTATTTTCAAATGAAATTCTGCATGGTGCTTGAATGTATAAAGCAAAGAAATGGAGCTGTACAAGTAGTGGGTGGAAGTGGGCTGGAGCTTTGTCCTCTAGGTTCCCTCTCAATCCTGAAGTGTTGCCTCTGAACCCAAGGGTTTCTTGGAACCCAACAGTCCAATAACCACTGACCGAATTAGGGCCCAGAGTGCATCCAGCTCTGAAAATTAATGATTTCATGACTTTGTCAAAGCACTTGAAGGGGAGTAAGATTGATGCTGAGCACTTTTCCTGGTAAAGTCAGCAAACAGAGTCCTTCAGAGCAGGTTCCAGTGTGGCTAATGGGAGGACTGAGTTCTTGGGAAGACTGGGTTCTTAGGTGTCCAGGGACCTCAGTGGCACCTGTCCTTGCACTTCACCCCTGAGTAATCGATGGTCAGCATCTCCTCAAAGGATGCTGTTTGACTACTGAACGGTGGTGTTCAGAACACCTAAATTACATGCACCACAGCACTGTTTCATATGCAAGTTCACTGCAACCGCCACGAGGGTATCTTCCACCAGAAGCCATCAGTAGAGTAGTAACTGGTTGCTAATCCAGGTATATGAATTTACCAGGATTTTCTTCCTCCCAAAACTTGATTATGAAAAAGAAAAAGCCTCAGAAAATGACCGGTTTCTAAGAGGGAGGGAAGAGTAGGCTCCTAATAGTTCATGATCTCAGTAACTGAGAAAGTTGTTTGTAAACAGGTCCGTACTAACTCACGGAAGTTACTAACGACCTTTGATGAATTTTGAACGTTTGGCAATTTGGGGTGGTGGGGGGTGGGCATAATGGCTTCTTAATTTTTTAAACTCTAATAGTGACCATTTGTAGAGCAGCCAAAACTTTGTATGTTATTTCATTTAATCATCACCACATTCTCTGAAGGTAAGAAAGAGCTGCATGCCACACACGCAAGAAACTGGAATGTAGGAAGATTGATTTGTCTAAGAAAGTAGCAAGCTTTGAATCCAAGCGTATCTGTCACCAGAGCTCTAGAGCTCTTCCCATAAACCAGGCTCTTAGCTTTATAGAGTCTGGGTAGCTTATAGTTAATGTAGTTTGCTTCATGGTTGGTTATGAAATAAAACATCTGGTGCTATAGATTATGCCAGAGATGTGGTGTTTACCTTTTCTAATTGCCCTCTTTCCCTGGGAAAGCAAAAAAAGATTCTATTTATGTGAGTTTCCCTCTGACCTTAGTGGTCGCATGGTCGTGGCACAGGTCCCTCCTGGAGGGCTGTGGTGACTCACGGTGCTGGCGGTGGGGACAAGATTCCATTCTGAAGGGCTGATTGTTGAAAGGTTGTGAAGGGCCCTTAACCACTGTTCTCACTTCTGCCACTGCCTTTTCCAAGATTGAACATCCACACATTTCTGAGTACTAAGTACATGAAAGGTTCTATAAGTTCTCCTGGAAATGGAACACAATGACTTACTGACAAACTCCTTAAAATTCTGTAGATCTATGGTTCCCCTCAAGAGACCCCTCAGAGACTATAGATCTACCCAGCATTCTCCTTAGATTGAATAATAGGTTTACCTTAATTTTTCAATTACTTAAAGGTGGCATGGTGATTGTGAAATGCAAATTCATTTAAAACCATTACTGGGTTAATATCGGGTTGGCCAAAAAGTTCATTCAGGTTTTTCCATGACATCTTACAGAAAAACCTGAACGAACTTTGTGGCCAACCCAAATAGTAACTTCTTACCAGAAACAGTAGATCCAAAGTATGACTGTTGTCATGTGGTGGGAGAGGCAGTCCGTGAATTTTTTAAACAATTGATAATTTGAGATGCGGTGCAAGGTCAAAATTATGCAGATAGTTCAGCAGAGTGAAGAGTACAAAGTATAAGTCCTTCCTGTCCCTCTTGTAAAGGTGACTACCATTCACAGGACTGTGTATCCTTCCAGAAACTTTTTAAACATTTTAATATGTCCATCTTTATTTTTTTGGACAAATAGGACCCCATTCTATGTATTATTTTCCAACTTGCATTTTTTCATTAAGCAGTATTCTTAGAAATCACTCCTTATCGGTTATCTTTTTTTTTTTTTTTACTTAAAAAGAGTTCCTCATTCTTAAAAAGTCTGGAAATTGTTGCCATACACAATCTCAAAAAGGATTTAGAGGGCCCCCCCCATATTACTGAATCAACAATTGTATGTTGAATAAGTACTGTGTGTCTGTCAACACGTGAGGCACTGTGAAAGATTCTCAGAAATCATTAAGGTGGTACAGGCTTTTAGGAGCTTACAGTGTAATTGGAGAGGCAAAAATGAATATCTGAAGTAAGATTCAACATTATCTCCATGACCACTGAGTCAAAGAAACAGAACAATGTGTTAGAATATTGACAAACACTGAGAGAGGAGATGGGACTTCAGATAAATCTTGAAGGAGGGGCAACTTGAAAAGTATGGTTCACATCCACTGGGGAGAGGAAGATCACCAATGGAACAGGACTGTGGGGGAAGGTCAGAATGTCAGTTTTGGACATGCTAAGTTTGAGAGGCTTATTGGGCATCCAAGTGGAGACACACATCCAAATATATGCAGACAGCTCAGAGAAGTGCTCTGAGTCAGAGATATAAATTGGAGGCAGTCACCTTTAGTTAGTATTTAAAACCATCAGACTGGTTGAGATCAACGGTAGAGTGAGGGTGGACGTGGAATAGAAGAGATTTCAAGACAGCCTGGTGGCGGAGGGGGGGATAAATTGGGAGATTGGGACTGACATATACACACTACTATATAAAAAATAGATAACTAATAAGAACCTACTATATAGCACAGGGAACTCTACTCAATACTCTATAATGGCCTATATGGGAAAAGAATCTCAAAAAAGAGTGGATATATGTATATGTACAACGGATTCACTTTGCTGTACACCTGAAACTAACACAGCATTGTAATCAACTAGACTCCAATAAAAGTTAAATTAAAAAAGAAAAAAAGCACAGACATGTCTCAGATTGGCCTGGATCAGAGACCTAGGGGGAAGGAAGCAGGTGCTTTAATCCAGGCATGAAGGGATGAGAGCTGGGACCAGGGTAGAGGCTGGGGGTATTCTCTTTGCCTGCCACATTCTCAGATTTTATTTTATTGTTTTACAGTAGTTCAAGTTCCATGCTCTAATTAGGGACATGCGCTTAATATCTCCCACATGTATTAGCTTACATTTTACAAAGCTCAGTATTACCAAATAATATTCTATTCAGACAGCTAATCTTTCCCCCTGCCAGGTGTTGGCAGCCTCTCTTAATTAGATGTCATAATTGGATTTTGTTAATAGTTTCCTTCCTTGTACAGAACATTAATTACGAGTTTACATGAGACAAGGTCTGCAGACCTCAGCTTTTCTCTTCTGATTGGATGTTCTGCCTTGACTTGTTGATTGTTATGTTTCAGACAGCTTTCAAGTGTGCCAATCCTTATTTGGGTCAATTTGAATTCATTAGTAGGTTACATCTCTTAAGTGAAGCATTTGATGCTAAACCTCAGAACCAAATCTTTAATGCAGTGCTGCTGTGACTGTGTCCATTGCTCATTAAAAAGCCATTAAAGCAGCCTTAAAGTGATTTCACACTTGGTGTATCACTTAGAGCTGGGATCCTAGAAGGTTTTTCTCAGAATGTTGAGTTTCTAAAAGTCAGTATACCCAGAAGTCTCTAAGGAAATGTAAAGAGTCTTTAAAAAAAAAAAAAACAAACTGTAGTCCAGTTCCCATATCTGTTCATTGGAAAAGTATAAGTCGCCTTTACAATTTAAGAAAGAAAAATGAAATAGGTGGGCCAAAATCTCATTAAACTCATCTAGTCTTGAGGGCAAACTCAGATCCTTGTGTGGAAACTCTTTCACTAGATTCCTCAACACTTACCTATCACCCCAGCACATAAAGAACCAGTGAGGGGCTACCTGGAGTTTAATTGATCATGGGCCTTCATGGGACAATTTAGAGCAAAAATGAATACTTAACTGCAGCACGCATGAGCAGAAGACCCCCAGGGTTTTAGCAATGAAACAGACACATATAACAGGAGAAACAGGACAGTCTTGGTCAACTGTCATTTCTCAACCTCTAGATACTCAAAAGTTGGCTAAGACCACTCGGATTCCCCTCAGCTACTTCACAGGACTCTAAGCTTCTGGATCCAAGCTCAAAGCCATCAAAGGTGTACATTGCCATTTCTTTTTTCATTTCATAGGTTTTCTTCAGCTCAGGGCATTGCATTGTAAGAGCTGCCAGCCTGAGGTTTCTTAAATGTAAACCGTAGAGCTGTGAAGAGAAGCGCTCTGGGCAACTAGGGCTGCGGGGCTGATGCATGATGTGCAGAATTTCTTTTCAGCCCAGTACTGACTTTCTAAGCAGTCTACACTTCTCCTCCCTGCCTTCTCCTGCCCCTTATAATGGGATGTTTGACTGATGTGACCCCTGGGGCTTTATGCAGCCACAATTCACTCTTCTTCTCTTTCTCCCTTCCCCAGTTTAATCAGTGTTCCTCTTTTCTCCAGAACAATTTTGTGGAACCCTTTCTTGTTTCTTTCATTAATTTGTTTCCATTTTGGTGTTTAAGAAGTTGTCAATTCTTAGGAGTATTTAGGAACTTCATGAGGAGAAAAATCCATTTTTCTGGGTAATAAATTCTGTTGTGGCTGTCAGAGCTCCTGTATTATCTTTAAAAATACTGAGAGAGGGGCTTCCCTGGTGACGCAGTGGTGGAGAGTCTGCCTGCCGATGCAGGGGACGTGGGTTGGTGCCCCAGTCTGGGAAGATCCCACATGCCGCGGAGTGGCTGGGCCCGTGAGCCATGGCCGCTGAGCCTCCGCGTCCGGAGCCTGTGCTCTGCATCGGGAGAGGCCACAACAGTGAGAGGCCCGCGTACCACAAAAAAAAAAAAAAAAAAATACTAAGAGAATCCTAATCTCCTAACATGGCTTTGTCCTCACCTTGCTGTTCACTTTATGCATAGGGATTTGTGTCTCTTCTTGATCTCATAGAGCTCAGCCCTCCCTCTTTTGAAAGTTTTCATTTTAATAATTTGACATTTAGACTTTCAGATGTGAATGTTATGGTTTGAATACAGTTTGAAGCTGGATTTGGGTCTGAATTTCCACTCCATCCTTATCATCTCTGACCTGTAATCCTCAGTTTTTTCATTTACAAAATAGGGGTTTAAAAATACTTATTTCATAAGGTTCATGTGAGAATCATAAGATGTTTGAAAAGTGCTTCACACAGGGCCCAGCACAGAAGGAACTCTCAATTATTAGGATTAAAATATTTAATACTAGAGCAAACACTGGCTACGTTTCAATGAAAATAAAGTACTGTGTGGGGCTTCCCTGGTGGTGCAGTGGTTGAGAGTCCGCCTGCCGATGCAGGGGACGCGGGTTCGTGCCCCGGTCCGGGAAGATCCCACATGCCGCGGAGGGGCTGGGCCCGTGAGCCATGGCCGCTGAGCCTATGCGTCCGGAGCCTGTGCTCCGCAATGGGAGAGGCCACAACAGTGAGAGGCCCACGTACCGCAAAAAAAAAAAAAAAAAAAAAAACTGTGTGTACTTTGTTAAGAAGACATCTTTAAAAAAATTTAAGTTTAATTCTTTTCACCTACCTCTTTTTTTTTAATTGAAGTATAGTTGATTTACAATGTTTCAGGTATACAACAAAGTGATTCAGTTATACATATATGTGTGTGTGTGTATATATATTTTTCAGATTCTTTCCCATTATAGGTTATTACAAGATATTAAATATAGTTCCCTGTGCTATACAATAGGTCCTTGTTGTTTATTATATCTATATATCTATATAGCAGTGTGTATCTGTTAATCCCAAATTCCTAATTTATCCCTCTCCTGGCCTTTCCCCTTTGTCCACCTACCTTTTCTTGTCCTGCCTTTGCTGAAGCTCTAGAATTGCTGCTTCATTGCAGTCCATCTTATTTTTTTAAAAATCCAGAAAACTTTTCAAGAATCTTTTAATTGGATCTCAAGGTGAAATTGCTGTATTTAAGGGCTGAAAGGAAAATTGAACTCAATTCCTACTTATGGGTCGATACTGTAGGGCAGTGATGCACACAGTGGGGATGAAAGGGAGGGACCAGAGGGGATGTTTGCTCCCTTTCCCGTTCTTACCAAATTTCCTCCCAGTTGGAAGACTCCATAAGGTCAGAGACCGTATCTTCCTTGGTAGGTTCTCCCTAAATATTTGTTGAAGGAATGAACTCATATCTTTGTATGAACTAGCTTACCAGAGCACATTCTAACCTGACAGAGCAGCATTAAGAGAGTGGGGTTTTGGTGAGGGAGGGGATATTCTCGGTCACTTTGAGACCCTACCTCTCAGCCCAGAAAAACCATCTCAGACCCAGCTTAAGAAAAGGAGCAGAGTAACGCGACTTGCAGATCCACAGGGGCATATACTAGGCTCGCCCTGCTCTGACTGTCCCTTCTCGATTTGCTCTGCTCTGTCTCCAAGTCTCCAGCTCTAGCCCTCACTCCTGTCCCTCCCGCCTCCCGTCGTCAGCTCGGGGCTCCCATCTCCCTGTCTGTCTCTGTCCCCTGGGCTCAGCACGGCTCCTACCCACTGCCTGGTTGGGATCCTTCTGGGTGACTCTTTGTGATGAAGGACCCCATTGAGAGACATAAGGAGGGAGCTCAGCACTTCCAGGCTCCCTTTCTGGTTCTGCCCTGGAGGGTCTGGTTTTAAACAAGGAAAGAGAAAAAGGAGAATTTTGGAACATGAAGCACTGCTTGAGGAAAGCTGGGTCTGGGCAAAATGCTGCGATGTGCAGTATGCAGTATGCGAGGCACCTCAAGAGGGATCGAGAGTCGTGATGGAGCTGGAGGGTCCCAAGGAACACGGACAGGGGAGGCAGGAGGGTCCCAAGGGCAAATTTTAGTCATATTGTTAGGGTTTATTCATAGCTGTTTATGAGGTAATAACTGAAAATTCAGTTCAGACAATTCACATTAAGGAGCCCACTGTGTGCCAGGCTCCGTGGGAGGGCTGAGAACGCAAAGATAAGATGCCACCTTGCCCTTGAGGAATCACAGCCTAGTGGAGTACAGGATCCATAGACAGTGGCAGTGTCATCCTTGACTCCCAGCTGCTTCATCAGGAAACCCTACTGATTCCGTCTTCCGACAGATCTAGTTCTCACCTCCTCTGCTACCCAACCCTGGTCCAAGCTGCCATCCTTTCTCACCTGGATGGAGCAATGGCCTCTTAACAGGTCTTCCTGATTCCCTCCTTGCCCATTTCGGGCTCTTCTCAACACAGCAGCTAGATCATGGCATCCTCTGCTTCAAATCCTCCAGTGGCTCTCCATCTCCCTCCAACTAAAACCCCAAGTTCTCACAATGGCCCCAAAAGCCCAACCTGGTCTGGCCTACATCTCATCCTTGCTTACTCTGATCCAGCCACACTGGTCTCTTCCTGTTCCTGGAAATCCCCGGCACACCCCTGACCCAGGGACTCTGCTGGCTGCACCTTCGGTCCTTTCTCATGTTGCATCTTCTTGAAGGGCCTCCCCTGACCACCCTATTGAAAATTACACCTCCCCAAGCTCCCATCCTAGCTGCCCTGCTGGCACTGCCTGGTCTACTTTTCAATTTTTTCCATCACACTATTACCCTCTATCATGAAATGTAATTTATTATTTATTGTGTTTATTGTTAGTGTCAGTCTCTCCTTTGTCTGTTTCACTCACTGTTGAATCCTTGATGACTAGAAGAGTGCCTGAGGCATAGCAGATTTTAAGGAATATTTGTGGAATGAATTACATGGATGACTGTGATGTTACCACAGTGAAATACACAAGATAATATAGGGACACAGACGAGAGGCACTTGGATCCACTATAGAAGGAGGTTATGGAAGATCTTCTAGGGCAAGATGACGTCTAACTAAATGTTGAAGGATGAGCAAGAACCAGGTGGAGAAAAGTAAGGAAAAAATAGCCAAGCTGTGTTAAAAAGTCAGAAAGCAGTGGCTTAGTATTCTAGTTGGAAGTGGAGGGAAGCCCCTCGGAGTCAAAGGTATTCAAAGAAATACTGGAAACATGCTGGAGATTCTAAATGCAAGCATTTCATTGTGTAGGGCCTGTTTTATACATTAATAAAATCAAGATAACAACAGCCAGTGCTAACATCGTTAAATCAATGTTGAAAAAAATGCCCAACTGGAAGAATAATCTCCTTGTTATTCTCTCCCCCAGGCAGTTTTCAGTCTAATTTCCTTTTTCAGATTATTCATTCTATTAGAGGGTTTCACTGGAACTTTCACTCCTTAGTGCTAAGTACCTATTTACTCAGGATTTCAAACAGCATTTTGCATGCTGTTACGACAAGTCAACATAGTAGAAAGCCAGATAATTTCCTTGATTGAGACCCTGGCCTGCGCTGTGACTCTGTCCTTGGCATCAGCTTTGCTCCTGTCCAGGCCATTTACAAGGTGTCATGGTCAAGAGCACATTCTTCCTTCCCGGGGCTAATGTCCTTGGCTGGAAGCAGCATTTGGAGGAGTCAGAGTACAGAGAGAGAGCCAGGAAGATGCAGCGTTGAAAGCCAGGAGAGCCCAACTTCCAGTGTAACTGGTGCCTTAGGCTAGGCAACTTAATCTTTCCCAGTTAATCTGATTTTTATAAAACGAGTCTAGGGATTCAACTTGGTGGTGACTTAGTCACTTACCCTTTCCAAGCCTCAATCATCAGATACACAAAGGAACAGGAACAATGCCAGTGCTATAAAGGAGTTGTTAGAATGAATACAGTATTTGGAAACATCATTTAAAGGCCTAAATAGATGAACCTAGTGGTACACGTTTTAACAGGGATCCATAAAACTCTTCTCAGTGATACGCTTCCGTGGCTGTTCACCGGAAGGTTCAGTAAGATGCGTCTACTCAAGAGCTCTTTCTATAATAAGTGTAACAATTGCACAAGTAATTGTAAAGTACTTTTACAAGTAATTTGTAAAAAAAAGTTAAAAAAGTAAATTGACCTTTACCAGCAATTTCCTTGCTTGTTAATTAAGAAACCTACAGAGTTTGATTGGAATGAGGCACACATCTGGGGATGGGAAGGAGCTCGGGGGGAGATAAATGGTAGAGAAGCCAGATCCAGTTCAATACAGAGTGTTGATTAGCACTGGGAGAAAAGCATCAAGTTAGGAACTGAAACAGAATACGAGGATGAGTTCACCAAAGGCAGCTTCTCCTACTTCACCATTTTCCAGGGAGCTTTGACACTGAAATAGTCCTGGGGTCATGTGGCATGAGGGGCGAGTGAAATCATGACAACAAGGGCCACAACAACCGCTACCGGAAGAGCTACCACGTACTGAACATTTATTATTCCCCTGATGCTCTGCAAAGTGCTGCATATGCATCCACTCACTTGCCCTCGCAGTAACTAGATACTCTTAATCTCCATTTGTCAGATGAAGTAAATAAAGTTGAGAGCCTGGACTGTTTCTCAAGGCCATGGCTAAAGATGGCAGAGGTGGGACACACATCTCCCATCTATCTGATTCCCAATTGCTCTAAATCAACTTGCTAAATGAGTAGAATCATCCACTGTACCAGACAATGTTTCTGGGCCCCGAGGAGGCAGCGGAGAAGCTGTCCTCATGGAGATCGCATTGCTCAGTTACTCACCATGGTGCCAGTATATTCTTCCAGCTTAGCCTCAGAAATGACCTTTTTGTGGTGGCGGAAGAGGTCTCGGAGGAAGTTCTGTGGCATCAAGAAAAGAGCTGCATTTTATCTAGTGAGCAAATAAAAATCTAAAAATCTCAAGAGGCTGTATTTTAAGAATTGTGATCCGTTTGTTATAGGAAGGAACTGAAATGCATTTAGCAAGCAATAAATCCAACATACAGTTTCTAAACCTTCTAAACATGAATCAGTTTTTTTAAGTGACAAATTCATATCCATGTTTCTTGGAAACACAGAAATCAGTCTCATGATACATATATATCAAATTCCCAGCGATGAGCAAACCCGCCCTTCACCCAGACACAGCTCCTGGCAACACTTACACAAAGCTCAGCGGCTGTTATAAAGCCACTGCTGTCAGCATCATATTTGCGCCAAATCTGAAATACACAAAAGCCATTAATCCATTTACCCTCAAATAATTTGGGGTCAACTTATGCTGCTGTCTACTATGGTTCAGCATCTGATAATAGTACTTAACTGGGTGCAACTAAGACTTTGCATGGAGAATTTTAGGCTTTCTTTGGTGACAGCTATTGTTTGGGCAGAACTCACTAGAAATGACTCACTGCATTCTCTTAGAGCCACTTAGGAGGACCACAGTGCACTCACTGAAAGGGAGCTATGGAAAGTTCAAAATGGAAAGATATCAAGGGATGGCCTTCAGTGGGAGGCAATATGGCAAACCAAGAAATCTTCTTTGTACTAAATTCCTAAAAATGCAGAGTACTCTAAAAAGCAACTCCTTACATACATAGCTCAGCTGGCAAGAAAGTGAGGGGACATCTAAGAGGTCTGACATGATAGGAAAACACAAAACAGAAACCAAAGTCTATCCTAGGTACATCTACTGATCTCTGATAACTTAGCCTGTAGCTTTATCAGGAAACTGCACACAAGGTAGACAGGAGACAAATCCTGGGGCCACCCAAGGTGAGAAGTCAAACTGAGGCACCTCCATAAGACTAAAACCCCGAACAGCAATAACCTTAATGCAAAGGTGAACTTCCCCAAAATAAATTGCACGGCAGAAAGGGCCCCTAAGGAATCTTGCCTTTGTGGTCTTGGCTCCAGGTAAAGGGAATAAAACATCTCTGATAATTCCCAGTAGCAAGCCAACCCTTTCACTGGTTTAAGAACAGCATTCATGGGATTTCCCTGGCAGTCCAGTGGTTAAGACTCTGTGCTTCCAATGCAGGTGGCTCGGGTTCGATATCCGCTCGGGGAACTAAGATCCCACATGCTGTGCAGTGTGGCCGAAAAACAGCATTCAGCCAGCTGAAGGTACAGTTACTTAAACTGGAAGACAGAACAGCTGAATATTTTTAAGGAAACATTGAACTGCTTTCTTTAGTAAATGGTGTGATTTTGACCACCTCTGATTTTTCCATATCCAAGCCTCACAAGTTAACAAGTTTCCTAACTCCTATACAGAATGAAAAAGTAGCATTAAGTATTTTTTTTTAATTGACAAATGTTTCATTGATGTGGAATGGGTTTCCTGAGTCATCAACTGCAGGGACCTTAATTCTAGATCACAACTAGGGTCCTGCCTGAATATCCTGCAGGGATAGTAGGAGATGCTGATACTTAGTGAGAAGTGTTCAGAAACATTGCCCCTTTCAGTCCCTGTCACCAACGTTTCTGCCTGAACCTAACCAGGCTTAGAAAATCACCTGGTTAAATGTGATTTATATCCTAACTTTAATGGTGTGACTATACCAGAACTAAGAATGAGAATTTCAAATAACAAAAACATTTTAACCTGCTTTTTTATGCTGTTCTCCAAACATTTTCCATCTAACTTACCTTACAGTTTTACTGCAACTGAGCTATTGGTGGGCCAAAGATCTTTATGTGACTACTATATATGCCTGTCTTTAAAGAATGAAAGCAAAAAGGTTTCCAGGCAAACAAAAACAGAGTTTATTACCAACAGACTCTTGGTAAAGGATATACTCCAGGAAGGAGGAACACAAAGGAGGAAAATCTAAGATGAAGAAGGAATGCTGTACAAACACAATGGGAAACATGTGGGCAAATGCAAACATCTTGTTAGCATAAAATTTGTGGGATTAAAGAAAACAAGATAGAACTAATATTCTGGACAATAATGGCAAGTGAGCTGATAGTTAAAGTGTCTTCAGGTCCTGTAGTTCAGGGGGAATATAAAGACATTAAGGTAGGATTTCTTAAATATAGGAAAGTACATAGGTTATAACAAATTTAATTTTAAAAAAAGAATTCAAGAATCCAAAATATTTTTTTTAATTGGGTAGAGAAAGAGAAAGCACTTCTTGACAGAAGAAATTGACAAACTAGAAGGGAGGGAGGAAAAATGGAGAAAGTTTTTAAAAAAAAAAAAAAGATGGAAATGGCATATGGAACTTTTCTTTTTCCCATTTCTCAAGATTATTCAAGCCTACACAGGCATAATATTTTAATACTTTCTGCTGATTATAAAAGCAAGTCATATTTATTGTACGAAATTACTGAAATAAAAAACACTACAATCTTCTGAAATTCCTACCCCAAGATAGTCACTTGTCATTTCTATGTGTTTCGTTTTCATTGTGTTTCTATTATATATGTGACAAAATGAAGGGGAAGTCATATGGCCTGCACACTTGGATAGTCTATTATTTTCATTTAAAATTTTCTGTGAGCATTCTTAAACACAACTAAAATTATTTTGAAAATGTCATTTAAAATAATCTGTAAATAATAGAATAATGATTCGACACGATTGGAAAATACAGAAGTACAGGGAACATAAATATTATCCAAAATCTTACCCCTAAAAAACCCAATATTTATCTAGTGTGTATTTACCCGTTGTCTTATTTACATGGGTGTTAGGGTAAATAATTCTTTAAGCAAAGTTAAGATCATAACGCATATACAATTTTGTTTCTTAACACCATAATGCACTTCCTTCTTGTCATTAGATAGTCTTTGAAAACTTGACTTTCAGTGATGCATGAAGTTCCACAATGGGGTTTTTCTCTCATGAATCTCCAGGGCGTAGAACAGTTGCTGGCATACTGCAGGGGCACATTAAGTATTTGTGGAACTAATGAATTGTATGAATAGGATAGCAAGAGCAACAGTCTCAGTGCTTGCTTGCCAGTGCTGTGTCTTTTTGTTGATCCTCTTAAAGTCTTTACCACTTTGGAAGAGTTAGTTGTTTCTAATTTGCATTTCTTTGGTTACTGTTATATATCAATTGTCTATGCATATTTCTTCTGTGAATTGTCTATGCAAGTGCTTGCTCCATTTCTCATAACTTCCACTTGGCCCGAAGATAAATAAAGTAGTGCACAAGGGTGCCAAGTTATTATCTCCTAAGTGGGGACCTGGTAAGTCTTTCAGGAATGGGGCCCTGGGTGCAGGAGCTGTCTTGAATCTGCCGCTCTGGCCTTGAAGACACCCTGCTCTGCCTTCCCTGGTCTTTTTTCACCCACAGACAGTAACACCTAGAGGCTGAAAGAGGAGATAAGACGAGCCATCGATTCTGCCTTTTGGTTTTATGCTGGCACAGTGATTGCAAAGAGATGCCTGCTGGCTGGATCAGCCCTCTAATCAGTTGTATTTTGACCATACTGTGCCTTCAAAACTAGAATCAGTCGCCAACATTTAAAAATAAGTAGTTTCGGGCTTCCCTGGTGGCGCAGTGGTTGAGAGTCCGCCTGCCGATGCAGGGGACACGGCTTCGTGCCCCGGTCCGGGAAGATCCCACATGCCGCGGAGCGCCTGGGCCCGTGAGCCATGGCCGCTGAGCCTGCGCGTCTGGAGCCTGTGCTCCGCAACGGGAGGGGCCACAACAGTGAGAGGCCTGCGTACCGCAAAAAAAAAAAAAGTAGTTTCCCATAGAGTCTAGATGCCTAGGCTGCATTCTCAGAAGGCAGCAGTTGGCTGGAGCTCACAGGACTCTGGGCTCTTGATGGGCATGTGCTCTCCAGGCTCCACGGCCCCCTCCCTACCCTCCCATTACATGCCTCAGGTACCTGCCGGGCCCCTCGTCTAAGCCTTCCTCTAGCCCAGGCTAAGGAGTGTGTCAGCTCAGGGGCAGCCCGGGTCAGCACACTGAGAGAGCACATTGGGGCTTGGGGCCAAAGTCCAGGCTCCACACAAGGGCTTCTTTGCATGGTCTTGTCTTCTGTGGACAGCTCTCCCTTGGGGACTGGGCAGGAGTGGTGGCAGCCACAGCAGGTGGCTGGAATCCTGGCCTCACCCTCCATAGAGACACAACCAAACGCTTACCTGCATAAACTCCACACTGCTGTCCAAGGGGGTTTCCCGGCGAAAGAGCAGAAGAAAGTTTTCATCCTCGGACAAGAACATGCAGGCAAGCTAAAGGAAAAGGGGGAAATAGCAGCTGGTGACACTGGCCGGTGCTCCGTGGGTAAAAGGCATCAAGGAACATATTAGAGGGCAGAAGGGCTTGGATCTCTCAGGATGGAGAGCCCAACACGTAGTTTCGCGCCCTTGATTGTCATTTTGGATTCATTGATTCTTTCAAGAAGTATTGCACCCTTCTAGGTGTGAAACACTATGAGTATCTGTCTTCCATGAGCTTACAATCCAAAATAATAATCATCATCTTTATTATTATTTAATAATAAATGTGTTAGTGCTTAAAATATTACAGACCTTATTCTGAGAGGCTCCAATTTTATATTAACAACTCTGTAATTATAGTAGAAAATAAAAATACCCAGTAATTTTTATATGTGCCATGAATTGCTCTAAATACTTACATATGCTAACTCATTTAATCCGAACAACCTATAGGGTGCATAACACATCATTATTATTATTTATTAGTTAAGGAAACTGGGCTTCCCAGAGATAAGGAGCTTGCCGTCATTATGTAGTTAGTAAGTGGTGGAGTCAGGACCTCAGCTAAGCCCACACTTTTAACCCCTGTGCTGTGCTGGTGAGATGCTGTGGATACAGATCACTTCGGTGCCGTACACACAATCAGGAATGATGGCTGTCTGGCTTGATTCTTGAGTTGGCTGTGGTTTATATTCTTTTATATTATCAGCATCTATATGATACTTTCAAAGTTGGTTCACTTGTGGAAAATTTAACCATCCAGCCGTCTATATGAGCACCAGTTCTACTGACTGACTTCCCTTGCTCCCATGAACAAAGGTAACATGTCTTCCCCTATGTGATGGTAATACTTGTTTCAGCTCATAGGCACGTTTGGCTGGGTTCTTTGCCAAACCTATGGTATTTCAGTGTATACTGTCTCCTTTCTGAATTGTCCCCCATAAACAATGGCCATTTCTTCTATAACCATAGTTCTCCCAGCATCTTGTTCAGTGCTACGGAGGAAGTCCAGAGTAAAAGCTTCTGCTAGGTTGTAGGAATGATTAGCCCACACTCCCATTCATATTCTCTAGTTGGATGTAGGTCAGCTCAAGGGCACATCGTGTTAATAACAGCTGTCATAGATTGAATACCTACTACATGGCAGGCACTGGCAATGTCCTTCTCATCTATCATCTCATTAAATTCTCACACCAATCCTTCAGGTAAATATGAGTATTGGCATTTTAATAAGAATGGGAGGCAGCACAAAGCAGTACGTGGTTGGCTTTAGTGTGGATCCTTCCTTCTCCGTATTTGCCTATTATTTGATCTTGGACAATTTAATTGATACCTCTGTGCCTCAATTTCCTCATCTGTAAAATGGAGATAATAATATTTATATCCTGGTGCTTATGTGAAGACTAAAAGTCAGGTGAGGCACTGTTTATAAACTGTTTAGCAAAGTCCCTGATACCCATTAAAAAGTTAGTCCGTGGTAACTGCTCTGTGGATGAAGACGATGAACTTGAGGCTCAGAGAGATGAAATCACTTGGCCAAGGTTTCATATTTCACCTGTCGACTTTGTGTTTTTCCTACCCACCACACAAGGTGAGCTGCGAGCTGCTCTTCAGGACTAAGTGTGTTTTCGCATGGGGTGGCACAGGCTGAGAAAGCAAATTAAAATGTAATTCACCAGTCCTAAGTCTCTAGACCGCACTCCGTCTTCAGTTTGACCAGAGTGGCACAGAGGAGCCCTGGACACAGATCATCCCCAAGCTTCACTTTGGCTCTTAGATGCGACTCCTTTCCCATTTTGTTTTGTGCTAAAATAGCTCAAATGTGTTCAGGTGAGCTGATTTTATGTCACAAGTACCTGTAATTGGAGTAAGAGAAATGGCCAGTGGTATAGCAGGAGACAGTAGAGAGACCTTGCTACTCTTTACACTCACAGACTCATGAGGTTTTCAGGGGACCAAAGCAGTCCTATACCATCAGCTTCTCTACAGACAACCTCAGTTATGCTCATTGGCAGGACTCCATGACAGAATGGTTGGCACGGATGCCAAAGTTTTTGCCAAGTTCCCAATTGCTTCAGGAAGGTCTACCAGTAATTGGTAAGATAATGGCATAGTTTTTCATTATTTACCATGTTTCATTCATTTATTATTAAGTTAACAAATATTTATTGAGTGCCACTATACGCTATGCTCCGTTCTGTGGGCTAGAGAATGTAACTGTGAACATGTAATTATGAATACTTTGGTTATTCTACCTTGATGCGTACAATTACTTTTCCATTAATCAATACACTGATAACGTTTACATCAATTATAATGCAATTATTGGTTATATAAATAATTTTTGCCTTTTAGTGAAAACTTTGGAAACAGCTACACTCAAATCTGGAGTTTAGCTTAGTAGTTTTCTGAAAAGGCAGCCTCCTGGTGTGAACATGTCTATTTTTTATAAGAAGACATAATCTTGCCTTGTTATCATAACTTTTTGAAGAAAAATTACTATTTTCACCAACAATAATGACTAAGTATGACAGCACTAAGAGACTAGCTCTTCAGGTTTCAGGTCATATGTCCAGCAGGCAGTTTTGTCTATGAAATATCTTACTTTCATAGCAGCTCATTTTTATGTATGGATTTATAACTCTATAGAATAAACCTGTATAGATTCATACCTATAAGTGGGTTACAGCTTAATCCAGTGCCACTTACTGGCCATACGATGCTAGGAAAGTAACTTAGCTTCCTCATCAGTAAAATAGAGCTAATGTTCCATGTCCATCTTCTATAGCTACTGTGGGGATAAAGTAACATAGTATGTGTGGAAATCCTTTCTAAACTGGAAACCTTTTTGTAACTGGAAGGAAAAATTATCAGGTTAAAGATAGACTGTGCCTGGCGCCGCATGTCTAACACAGCTCCTCGCTTTAGTAGGTACTTAGTAAGTGTGGCTTGAGTTGAAGTAGAGGCGGCGCTTTCTGTTTTGTTTTTAATGACGTTCACGGACTGATCTTTCCAATCTCCATTGGGAACTGATACTGAACTTTAAACTCATTTATTGTCAGTATGTTTTCCCTTATGTCAAGGTTGAATTTGAACAGGACACTGTGGAAGGAGACAAATATTAGATCAAGTAACTGAAAAGCCTCCAGCATATCAATTCCCCAATTATAAAATAAGTATAAATATTGATTGACCTAAATAAAATGATGGAAGCATCATATACTCTTTGTTCTTAAGCTGATGAAAAAGGAAAAGTGAGTACTTCAGAAATGTTATGTAACCCAGCTGCCTTGCAGAGGGTTCTAATTTTCCAATCAAATGTAAAACTTTCATTATCCTTCAGAAAAAATTATAGCCCAAGAAAGTTACAGTCATAAAAGGTACCTCTTTCATCTGTATGCGACCGTCTTTAGAGACATTGTGGGCAGACGTAAATTGTTGTTTCATCTTCTGCACATTTTCTTCCATGACTGCATCCTATAGTGGGCCAGACAGAACCACATTAAAGCCACTGAGATTCCAAAAATGTAGTTAGGATATCAAATATTCAGAGTATATAGCCTGATAATTATGTTAGTCTAACCTGGAAAGTAAGTTACTTAGCCACTGAAAGTGATCCCACCAAGTTGCACACCAGAGAGAGAGAGAGAGAGAGAGAGAGAGAGAGATTTCTTAAACAAATAACCACTAATCAGAATCCTAACTAGGTAAGACTTGTAGCTAGTGAGCTCCTAAAGTATGAATGAAGAGAAGCTTAGAGACTAGACTGTTGATAGAATGAATTTGAACATCATTCTATATTTGGTTGTGACAAAAGATGGTATTGTAATGAACATATAAACTTTCTTCCCAAGAACTCAGAGGTTTTTTTTATTCTTTTCTAATTGGAAAGTCCAGCTCTTCTGGGTCCCCAGTTTGCTAGAGTTTATTCTTTTAATCTTGGTCTCACCAAGGAAAAGAATAATTAGGGGAAAATAATTAAAGAGGAAACCAAAGAAATAATCATTGAACTACTGAAGACGTCACATATCCCTTCCTTGTACAACCTTTTCCACACATTAAATTGTTCTTCATCAGTGGGCGGCAGGGTTATTACAAAGAAAGGTGACAGGTATAATCAACAATGGAGAATGAATTTGACGTAGGGGCTGAGAGGCACAGATACTCCCAAACAGTGCCGTATTCCTAGACTTCAGACTAGATCAGTTATACTAAATTTATTCTCCCTAATACTACTACACTATCCCTGCCAACCAGGTTTCCTCATTTGACACTCCACTAAGTACCGAGAAATTAGCCTCTGTAGTCTTGGCGCCGTAGATTGTGTGGCTTGTATGAGTGTGTATGTGCATCATACAGGAAAATCGCCATGGAAGTCACGCAAGAAAGTGGGTCTTCACTTTGGATTTCAGCTTGGCTTTCGACCTTTAGTTTGAAGGCACAGAAACCTGACTTCCATCCTCTCAGACCTCTAACTCCAAAGTCCATGCTTATCCCTTGGACCGAAAGCAAAAGAGTCTAGGGCTCCCTCTGTTGTAATTTCCCATCAGCACCAACCCTGCTCACCTTGTCTGAGACTCTAGGCCCCAGCAGAGTATTTATCATCTCTGAAGCATTGAAACAGGCCCAGGATGTGCTACAATCTGTACGTGAAGAATGCACGCACAGCCCCAGAAAGCAATGCTATGCAACAGACTGGCTAGATCTGGACCTGGTTCAGAGGCCAGTTCTGAGTATTTGAAAAGACAAAAGGCGGAGATAAAAGGGGGGTGAGTAACAGAAGCAGCAAGAGCAGCCGATGGTTCCATTAGGTCAAGCCCCTCAGAGGCTGTGAGGACCAGGTAATTACAAGCAGGCCGGCTGCTCTCCAAGACTGACTAGCAGGCAGCTTGCTGTTAGAAATCTTCAAATTCCTTCCCCCAAGGTCTCTGTGACTCGCTAATCAGGGGAGGAAAGTAAAGCTATTCAGGCCTCTGATGAACTGCTTGTCACACTTAAACACCAGAGTGAGGGGCTGCCTGGTCATGGAGGCCCCCCGCTGCTGCTTCTGTACTCAGTGGGGCATCACTGATTAAAAGTAGGTGTCACAAGTTGTGATTATCCCTCCGCTGAGAGGGACATGTCCTCTTGTTAAGGACATACTTAGGGCCTATTCATTTCTCAGCAGGAAAAGAAGTCCAGAATTAGGAACAGTTTCCTTAATCATACTTGTCCCGGTATCATGGAACGCCCAGTGAAGGTGTCTGTAACTATGTTCCCTGGGGTAATGCCTCAGCATTTTGAAAGGAAACAATGGCAGATGACAGCATTTCTGATTAACAGTTTAAACGGCTTATCCCCTGGCTCCAAAACCTGTCTCCTTTGCCAAGTGCTGAGGAGAGGTACCTGGGGCTACAGCCACAACTCAGCAGGACTGGCCTAATTATATTACAGTCCCCTGTCTGACAGGTAATCACTGTTCCTGGAGGGAACAGAGTGAAAGAAGATGCAGTGTGACTCAGGGTGCTTTTAAAATGCAAGACCCCAGACAGACCCCCAGATGTACTGAAATACCTAAGAGGTGGGACCTGGGGCTTTGCACGTTAACAAACACAGTTAATTCTTAGGCACACCAAAATTTTATTTTCACTGGCCTAAGGACTCTGCAGCTTTCCAACCCCTTCACCTCTGGACTCAGGAATGCCTGCACTGAACACAGTTGCACAGCAGACTGGTGAGTCATTTGTTGTTTCCTTTCCTCCGAGGACCATGCCTGTCCATGTGTGAGAAGGTGAGGCCATGGGCCAGATCTGAGGGAGGGGTGATGATAAGATCAGGCAAGCTACGGGAGATGGCATCCACCTTCTCCCTCACTGATGGGAACGATGCCTTTGAAGTCAGCCCAAGCCCCAGAAGAAGGCAGCTCGCAGTGTCTTCAGTCTAGAGCAGACCCCAGTGTTTGAGTAGCCCTACCCCTCATCCCATGACTGAAAATTAGACACTTTCAGTTTCAATAGTGACGGCAACTTTTCTCCTCCTTTAAATCACTAAAGCAAGGAGCTTTCTGAAAAGGTGTGAAGTTCCAAGTCTCTGGGGTTTAGTTTCTGACCATCCAGTTTATTGCAAGACTTTGAATGGTTTTGCCTCCGTCTTTTTGTTTTCCTCAAATACTCCTGTCATGTTTGACAAAATGGCGTCAGATCCATGGGTTCTGGAACGACACGAGCCTTTGCATTTACAGTAGTAAGTGGCAGCAAAGCAGAGAAACAGACAGAGAGATAAGGGAAGGAAAGAGAAAATGAGAGGAGAGAAACTGATAAAAGAAATGAAGGGCAAAGAGAGATAGGAAAGAGAGAAGAAAAGAGAGGAGTGACAATGAGAGAGCTTGAGAAATAGACTGAAGATAGAAAGCAGGAGAAACAGAGACAGGAGAGGGACAAAGACAGATGGAGAGACATGAGAAACAGAGCTGAGAGAGAGAGAGAGAAAGAGAAGTCACAGAGAAAGTCAAGGGATGATGGGAAAAAAAAAGATGATGGGAGAGGAGAGCCATGAAACACAGAATGAGAAACAGAAATGGGCAGAGACAGAAAGAGATCAGAAGAGAGATAGAAAACGAGAGGCAGACGGGCTGCGGGCGAGAGAGGGTGACTACGAGCTCTGTGTGTGGCTGTTAGAGGCAGATGGCAGCCTCTCTGATTCTGATCTGACTGCCCTTCCCCAAGCTGCTTGTTCTCCGCACTGGGCTCCTACGTGAAAGTGTGATGCACTCCAGTATTCTTCCATGTAAACAACTATGGCTGAGGATAAGCTGTCGCCACAATTCGTTTTAAACACTATTGTCTCCAGAGCTACTCCTCTTCCCATGTGTCCCCTGATGGAGTCTTTACCAGGTTATCCCAGCCCCAGGCTGGTGCGTCTCTGTGTGCATTTTTCCTCTGCTTTGGTACAGGGCTCATCAAAAGGTAATCTGCATCTCTCAAGGCTAGATTTACCGTCAGGGAGGGATATGGACACTGGATGGATTGGTTTACATTTATACTTGGGCTCTGGGAATGTTTATTATTTTCTGGTTTGCCATTTCTTAAGAAATTTGTAACCTTTCTAACAAAATGAAAAATGCTTTTGAATGGTTTGTTTGTGGTTTGCTATCCAAGTAATACTAAAGGCACTAAACACCCAGAGCCTCAAAAGCTCTTAACATCTTTTCCACCTTTCTGAGCAAAGTGAGCTACCTTATCTCTAGGTTTAAATCCATTAGCAGAGACATAACCAAGGAGACGTTCAAAACAGGGTTGTTTGAATCTACAGTTAAAATCTCTGAGTGGATGACAGATGTCACACTAAAAGTCAGTGACCAGCATGTCAAATGCTACAGCTGAACCTCATAAAACCTACCTAAATCCCTCTGTGCTGCTAGGAGAGGGAGAAAAATTACATGCAAGGAAGAAAAGAGATCAGATGCGATTAATAGGTACAAATCAACATAAGACTTGGATGCTTTTTAGAATTCACTAAGAGAACATAAATCAATGCTTAGTGGCACAAGTACTTACATCAGTACAAAATTTCGGCAACATGTGGTAAAAGAAAGCATCCAGCTCCTTCTCTTCTATGTAACCTTTTTCTAAATGCAAGAAGGTATCCACAAATAATAGTCACTTACACAGAATAACGTGTGACATTTAGTATTTAACACTTAACATCTAAATTTGTTTTTAATCTCAAATTTATAAAATCCCCATGGACACTATCTATTGTAACTCTAATGAAGTGCTAGTATCTACCTCTAGATGACATGGATGTGAATAGCAAATACATATCTGAGAGTCAATGCTTTGTGCTGTGGTTTGTACAAATAGTGGGGAAAGGAAAGCTATTTATACATGAATTTTAATCCACAAATAAACATGAGTTTTAGAATAAACTCTAACCCAAGGATTTTGCAGTCTTGGAAAAATTTAAGAGATGTAAGTATTGAATCTTAGTTTGCAAGGTTAAAACACACACTTTAGATATTTCCTTTATGTTTCTTTTTTAATGAAGACAAAGCAAATGTAAGTAGTTCTTTTCAAATAGTTTTTTTGGGAGTGAGCGTAGTGTCTTTTTGAAAGCTGATAAAATTCACCCTCTCTTTGAGAGACTGGGGGTTACACAACGAAGTCATTGAGTAAAA
The DNA here is from genome assembly GCF_003676395.1 of Aethalodelphis obliquidens. Lineage (NCBI taxonomy): Eukaryota > Metazoa > Chordata > Mammalia > Artiodactyla > Delphinidae > Aethalodelphis > Aethalodelphis obliquidens. The sequence continues at coordinate 20,518,506 of NW_020837978.1, read as the reverse complement.
ATGAGCATTTGAGTAAAAATGTCATAGAGGGCTGACTTCAGATACCCGAGTGTCAGCCCACAAGCCTCTAATATATAAAATATTTGTCATTATATATACGGTATATCACTACACACACACACACACACACACACACACACACACGTTGGGGGTGGGGGCCGGGGTGTAATTTCAGGTCCCTCCTCCCACCCTGACCGTTCACAAGGTACCAAGAAGTGCAGCTCCAGTATACCAGACGTCTGTTAGGTATACTGCGTTAGGTATATTGCATTAACAGCGCTGGAAGACAACTTCTGCAGGGAAAGACGTATGGGGAAGAGGAAGCTCTAGGTCCTTTCAGCAAGGCTGTACAGGTGGCTTTACTCACCCTCTGAGTCAAAGCGCTGCCAGACCTGCCAGAAGCCAGCGGCGTCCAGGCGCCCCTGAGTCGGTTCGCGGGTGCTGTCCATGGTATTGACAACGCAGCGCAGGCACCGGCCGGCGAGAAACACCTAGAGGACTTTGATAAGGACTCCTTTACGGTATCTTCTGACACTCTTGCCAGCTTCTTTCGCCCTCTGATTTCCTCTGAGCACCAGTCTGAGGGGCGGGCACGGGGGCAGCTGGCGAGGCAGCTGCTGGCGCCTTAGCGTCGCTGTGCCGTCCCCTAGGCCCCACCGCGGACTCTCGGGGAAACCAGCTGCTGGGAATCCGCCCTGCTCAGGCGCGTCGTCCCTGACCCGTCCCGCGTGCGCTGTCTGTCCTGGGCACATCCAGCGGGGAACTCTTGTCTGCCTCAGCGCTGTGGGGAAGTGGGGGAGAAAGGATCTGTCTCCGGGCGGTCATGGTTCACTCTCCTTGCCCTTTAACCTGTTTGTCAAACTCAGAGAAAGTATCCCCCTTATGTTTCACTCACCTTCCAAACGTGTGTCTCAAGGGGTTTTCTAGAGACAGCTCCCCCATTTAGAGGGTTGGAAGGGTGTCAGTGTTAGGATCCTTTGGCCTGATGATTTGGAAATGTCGTGTGTGGGGAGGGTGGGGGTGAGGAGGAGAGGGGTGATAGCGCTGGGGTGAGAAAGAGGTTACCAGTAAGCAAGGAGTCAGCAGGGCGATTACTGAGCTCTGATTGTAGAGGGCATGCACGTTGCAGAGCTATAATGCACTATAAGGACTTGCATCTAAATAGAGATTCTGCAGACCACAGATTCTGTGGTCTAAATCGGGCTATTAAGATGCTGAAGGAAGTTCATACTGTGCCACGCTCTTCCAGGAAAGGATTGTCTAGGGGGAGACATGGTGGCCGACTGCAGAGTTCTTAGTAGAAGTTTAGATGGTTGTGTTTGGCTCCTGAGAACCACACTAAGACCAGAGGAAAAACCATTTGGAAGAACACAGAGCTCTCGTGATCAGAATTGTTCACAACTTGACTGGATGTTTTGTGAAATAGTAAGCTGAGTGATACTGATGGCTTCTGACCATGTGCTTAGAACCTTTTGTTGAGGAATCTGTAGAAGGAGCTTGGGCAATAGGAGACTTGGACCAAATATCGATCTTTATGGCACTCTAACTCTGCTATTAACATTTAATATTATTTTTTAAAAGCACATGTACATAAGTCACCTAAATTAGAGTATTTAAAAGAACATGACACTAATGGTCAGACAGTCCCGGGTTAGGATCCCAGCTCCATCACTTACTAGCTTCGTGACCTCCATCATTAGTTCTCATCTCTAAGTCTCGGTTTTCTCAACTGTAGAATGAGGATTATAATAGCTTTGGAGAGTTGCTGTGAGGACCAAAGCCACTCTCAACAGTGCACAATAAATTGTGATTGTTGTGGTCTTGTAGAGGATAAGAGGTGACTATATTGTAAAAAAAAAAAAAAAAAAAAAAAAAAAAGTTTAGAGAAAAAAAGCAAAGTCTGAGAAACTGTCACAGCCAAGAGACGTCCAAGAAGACATGATTAAATGAAACATTGAAACATTGTATCCTGGTGGTATCCTAGAGCAGAAAAAGGACATTAGGCAAAAACTAAGAAAATTTGAATAAAAAAGGACTTTAGGTAATAATAATAATAAATTATGTAGAAGCAAACAGGTCTGGGTTTAGGGCCAGCTTTGCCTCTTACTAGCTGTGACATTAGTCAAGTTACTCAAAAGAAGCCTCACTTTCTTTACCTGTAGAGGAAGATAATAGTAGTATTTGCCTTGTATTACTATCATAAAGTTTAAATGAAAAAAATTCTTATAAACCTCTAAGCACAGAAAACACAGTAAACATTCAGTGTAGGTTAGCTACTAAAATGATGAATCTTCCCTACATACACATTTGGAAGATGGTGATATAGACTTCAGGATTTTTGAGGAATGTGGCTTAGGTTGAAGGAAGAAAAACAATATCTTCACTCTTGGGGAAAATGTTGGGTACAAAAATTGGAGAACAAAGTAGGAGGAGAAGATAAGGGACTCAGTATCCATATATCCACATATCACATGTGGTCCTGGGAAACTATTGGATATAACGTCAAACATCAGTCAGGAAGACTGATAAATATGAACTCAAAAGGTTGGTGACTGTTTTCTGATAAACAGTGGGAAAAAAGAAAACACAAGGCAAACGTAGGCAGTAATAATCAACGTCTAATGTAGTGGATGGTTAAATGATGTTAAGTCACTATGATAGTCTTTGCTGCATACACAGGAATCTTGATTTTCAAGCCTGATGACACACAAAAAAATGCTCAGAACATAAGGTTAAGATTAAAAAGCAAGTTACAAAAATGCACGTATTGCATGACCCAAATCTTTAAAATAAAATACGTGTTTCTACACATAGGAAGACAATGGAAGAATATACACTAATAATGTAAATGATTATCTCTGGAATGGGGAAGAGGGAGAATAATGGGTGACTTAATTTTGTTATCTGTAAATCTTCTATTTTAAAACTTTCTACAAAAACATATAATGCAAACATAGTCTTTAAAAGTTGTAAAGGTGAAATCTAAAGAACAAGGAAAGAAGTACAGCTACAAGGACTGCTGTTCTTCTCAGAACTCCAGAGCAAATGGAACTTGGACCAATTTCCAGGAGCCTGGCATGTGGAGCTCTCTGGGGAGTTGTAATTTCCCTTCAATGACTCCCTTCCTTTTGTTTCTTTTAATTTTATTTATTCTTTTACACAGCAGTTTCTTATTAGTCATCCATTTTATACACATCAGTGTATACATGTCAATCCCAATCTCCCAGTTCATCCCACCACCATCCCCCCGCCGGAACTTTCCCCCCTTGGTGTCCATACGTTTGTTCTCTACATCTGTGTCTCAATTTCTGCCCTGCAAACCGGTTCATCTGTACCATTTTTCTAGGTTCCACATACATGCGTTAATATACGATATTTGTTTTTCTCTTTATGACTTACTTCACTCTGTATGACAGTCTCTAGATCCACCCACGTCTCAACAAATGACCCACTTTCGTTCCTTTTTATAGCTGAGTAATATATTCCATTGTATATATGTACCACATCTTCTTTATCCATTTGTCTGTTGATGGGCATCTAGGTTGCTTCCATGACCTGGCTATTGTAAATAGTGCTGCAATGAACATTGGGGTGCATGTGTCTTTTTGAATTACAGTTTTCTCTCAGTATATGCTGGGTCATATGGTAATTCTATTTTTAGTTTTTTAAGGAACCTCCATACTGTTCCCCATAGTGGCTGTATCAATTTACATTCCCACCAACGGTGCAAGAAGGTTCCCTTTTCTCTACACCCTCTCCAGCATTTGTTGTTTATAGATTTTCTGATGATGCCCATTCTAACTGGTGTGAGGTGATACCTCATTGTAGTTTTGATTTGCATTTCTCTAATAATTAGTGATGTTGAGAAGCTTTTCATGTGCTTCTTGGCCATCTGTGTGCCTTCTTTGAAGAAATGTCAATTTAGGTCTTCTGCCCATTTTTGGATTGGGTCGTTTGTTTTTTTGATATTGAGCTGCATGAGCTGTTTGTATATTTTGGAGATTAATCCTTTGTCCGTTGGTTCATTTGCAAATATTTTCTCACATTCTCAGGGTTGTCTTTTCATCTTGTTTATGGTTTCCTTTGCTGTGCAAAAGCTTTGAATTTTCATTAGGTCCCATTTGGGTTTTGTTTGTTTGTTTGTTTTAAACATCTTTATTGGAGTATAATTGCTTTACAATGGTGTGTTAGTTTCTGCTTTATAACAAAGTGAATCAGTTATACATATGTCCCTCAGAATGTGAGAAAATATTTGCAAATGAAGCAACTGACAAAGGATTAATCCTCGAAGTTTACAAGCAGCTCAGGCAGCTCAATATCAAAAAAACAAACAACCCAATCCAAAAATGGGCAGAAGACCTAAATAGACATTTCTCCAAAGAAGATATACAGATTGCCAACAAACACAGGAAAGAATGCTCAACATCGTTAATCATTAGAGAAATGCAAATGAAAACTACAATGAGATATCATCTCACACCGGTAAGAATGGCCATCATCAAAAAATCTACAAACAGTAAATGCTGGAGAGGGTGTGGAGAAAAGGGAACCCTCTTGCACTGTTGATGGGAATGTAAATTGATACAGCCACTGTGGAGAACAGTATGGAGGTTCCTTAAAAAACTAAAAATAGAACTAACATATGATGCAGCAATCCCACTACTGGGCATATACCCTGAAAAAATGGTAATTCAAATAGAGTCATGTACCAAAATGTTCATTGCAGCTCTATTTAGAATAGCCAGGACATGGAAGCAATCCATTTGTTTATTTTTGTTTTTATTTCCATTACTCTAGGAAGTGGATCAAAAAAGATCTTGTTGTGATTTATGTCAAAGAGTGTTCTTCCTATGTTTTCCTCTAAGAGTTTTATAGTGTCTGGTCTTACATTTAAGTCACTAATCCATTTGGAGTTTATTTTTGTGTATGGTGTTAGGGAGTGTTCTAATTTCATTCTTTTACATGTAGCTGTCCAGTTTTCCCAGCACCACTTATTGAAGAGGCTGTCTTTTCTCCACTGTATATTCTTGCCTCCTTTATCAAAGATAAGGTGACCATATGTGCATGGGTTTATCTCTGGGCTTTCTGTCTTGTTCCATTGATCTATGTTTCTGTTTTTGTGCCAGTACCATATTGTTTTGATTACTGTAGCTTTGTAGTATAGTCTGAAGTCAGGGAGCCTGATTCCTCCAGCTCCGCTTTTTCCCTCAAGATTGCCTTGGCTATTCAGGGTCTTTTGTGTCTCCATACAAATTTTAAGATTTTTTGTTTTAGTTCTGTAAAAACTGCCATTGGTAATTTGATAGGGATTGCATTGAATCTGTAGTTTGCTTTGGGTAGTATAATCATTTTCACAGTACTGATTCTTCCAATCCAAGAACTTGGTGTATCTATCCATCTGTTGGTATCATCTTTAATTTGTTTCATCAGTGTCTTATAGTTTTCTGCATATAGGCCTTTTGTCTCCCTAGGTAGCTTTATTCCTAGGTATTTTATTCTTTTTGTTGTAGTGGTAAATGGGAGTGTTTCCTTAATTTTTCCTTCAGATTTTTCATCATTAGTATATAGAAATGTAAGAGATTTCTGTGTATTAAGTTTGTATCCTGCAACATTACCAAATTCATTGATTTGCTTTAGCAGTTTTCTGGTGGCTTCTTTAGGATTCTCTCTGTATAGTATCACATCATCTGCAAAGTGACACTTTTACTTCTTGTTTTGCAATTTGTATTCCTTTTATTTCTTTTTCTTCTCTGATTGTCATGGCTAGGACTTCCAAAACTATGTTGAGTAATAGTGGTGAGAGTGGACATTCTTTTCTTGTTCCTGATTTTAGAGGAAATGTCTTCAGTTTTTCACCATTGAGAATGATGTTTGCTATGGGTTTGTCATACATGGCCTTTATTATGTTGAGGTAGGTTCCCTGTATGCCCACTCTCTGGAGAGTTTTTGTCATAAATGGGTGTTGAATTTTGTCAAAAACTTTTTCTGCATCTATTGAGATGATCATATGGTTTTTCTTCTTCAATTTGTTAATATGGTGTATCACATTGATTGATTTGCATATATTAAAGAATCCTTGCATCCCTGGGATAAATTAAAAGGTGTATTATCCTATTAATGTGTTGTTGGATTCTGTTTGCCAGTATTTTGTTGAGGATTTTTGCGTCTATATTCATCAGTGATATCGGTCTGTAATTTTCTTTTTTTGTAGTATCTTTGTCTGGTTTTGGTATCAGCGTGATGGTAGCCTCATAGAATGAGTTTGGGAGTGTTTCTTCTTCCACAATTTTTTGGAAGAGTTTGAGAAGGATGGGTGCTAGCTCTTCTCTAAATGTTTGATAGAATTCACCTGTGAAGCCACCTGGCCCTGGACTTTTGTTTGTTGGAAGATTTTTAATCACAGTTTCAATTTCATTATTTGTGATTGATCTGTTCATATTTTCTATTTCTTCCTGGTTCAGTCTTAGAAGGTTATACCTTTCTAAGAATCTGTGCATTTCTTCCAGGTTGTCCATTTTATTGTCATAGAGTTGCTTGTAGTAGTCTCTTAGGATGCTTTGTATTTCTGAAGTGTCTGTTGTAACTTCTCCTTTTTCATTTCTAATTTTATTGATTTGAGTCCTCTACCTCTTTTCCTTGATGAGTTTGGCTAATGGTTTATCAATTTTGTTTATCTTCTCAAAGAACCAGCTTTTAGTTTTATTGATCTTTGCTATTTTCTTTGTTTCTATTTCGTTTATTTCTGCTCTGATCTTTATGATTTCTTTCCTTCTGCTAACTTTGGGTTTTGTTTGTTCTTCTACTCTAGTTCCTTTAGGTGTAAGGTGAGATTCAAATGTTTATTTGAGGTTTTTCTTGTTTCTTGAGGTAAGCTTGTATAGCTATAAACTTCCCTCTTAGAACTGCATTTTTGCATCCCATGAGTTTTGGATCATCGTGTTTTCATTGTCATTTGTCTCTAGGTAATTTTTTATTTCCTCTTTGACCTCTTCAGTGATTTCTTGATTATTTAATTACGTATTGTTTAGCCTCCATCTGTTTGTGATTTTTAGGTTTTTCTCCCTGTAATTGATTTCTAATCCCATAGCATGTGGTCAGAAAAGATGCTTGATACGATTTCAATTTTCTTAAATTTACTGAGGCTTTATTTGTGACCCAAGTTGTGATCTATCCTGCAGAATGTTCCTTGCGCACTTGAGAAGAAAGTGTAATCTGCTGTTTTGGGATGGAATGTCCTATAAATATCACTTAAATCTATCTGGTCTATTGTGTCATTTAAAGCTACTGTTTCCTTATTAATTTTCAGTTTGGATGATCTGTCCATTGGTGTAAGTGAGGTGTTAAAGTCCCCCACTATTATTGTGTACTGTTGATTTCCTCTTTGTAGTTGTTAGTATCTGCCTTATGTATTGAGGTCCTCCTATGTTGGGTGCATATATATTTATAATTGTTATATCTTCTTCTTGGATTGATCCCTTGATCATTATGTAGTGTCCTTCCTTGTCTCTTGTAACATTCTTTATTTTAAAGTCTATTTTATCTGACATGAGTATTGCTACTCCAACTTTCTTTTGATTTCCATTTGCATGGAATATCTTTTTCCATCCCCTCACTTTCAGTCTGTATGTGTCCCTAGGTCCTAAGTGGGTCTCTTGTAGACAGCATATATATGGGTCTTGTTTTTGTATCCATTCAGCAAGCCTGTGTCTTTTGGTTGTAGCATTTAATCCATTCACGTTTAAGGTAATTATCAATATTTATGTGCCTGTTACTATTTTCTTAATTGTTTTGGGTTTGTTTTTGTAGGTCCTTTTCTTCCCTTGTGTTTCCCACTTAGAGAAGTTACTTTAGCGTTTGTTGTAAAGCTGGTTTGGTGGTGCTGAATGCTCTTAGTTTTTGCTTGTCTGTAAAGCTTTTGATTTCTCCATCAAATCTGAATGAGATCCTTGCTGGGTAGAGTAATCTTGGTTGTAGTTTCTTCCCTTTCATCGCTTTAAGTATATCATGCCACTCCCTTCGGGCTTGTAGAGTTTCTGCTGAGAAGTCAGCTGTTAACATTATGGGAATTCCCTTGTATGTTACTTGACATTTTTCCCTGGCTGCTTTCAATAATTTTTCTTTGTCTTTAATTTTTGCCAGTTTGATTACTATGTGTCTCGGCGTGTTTCTCCTTGGGTTTATCCTGTATGGGACTCTCTGCACTTCCTGGACTTGGGTAGCTATTTCCTTTCCCATGTTAGGGACATTTTCGACTATAATCTCTTCAAATATTTTCTCTGGTCCTTTCTCTCTCTTTCTCCTTCTGGGAGCCCTATAATGCGAATGTTGTTGCATTTAATGTTGTCCCTCTTAGGCTTTCTTTATTTCTTTTTATTCTTTTTTCTTTATTCTCTTCCACAGGAGTGAATTCCACCATTCTGTCTTCCAGGTCACTTATCCGTTCTTCTGCCTCAGTTATTCTGTTATTGATTCCTTCTAGTGTAGTTTTCATTTCAGTTATTGTATTGTTCATCTCTGTTTGTTTGTTCTTTAATTCTTCTAGGTCTTTGTTAAACATTTCTTGCATCTTCTTGATCTTTGCCTCCATTCGTTTTCCGAGGTCCTGGATCATCTTCCCTCTCATTATTCTGAATTCTTTTTCTGGAAGGTTGCCTATCTCCACTTCATTTAGTTGTTTTTCTGGGGTTTTATCGTGTTCCTTCATCTGGTACATAGCCCTCTGCCTTTTCATCTTGTCTGTCTTTCTGTGAATGTGGTTTTTGTTCCACAGGCTGCAGGATTGTAGTTCTTCTTGCTTCTGCTGTGTGCCCTCTGGTGGATGAGGCTATCTTAGAGGCTTGTGCAAGTTTCCTGATGGGAGGGACTGGTGGTGGGTAGAACTGGCTGTTGCTCTGGTGGGCAGAGCTCAGTAAAACTTTAATCCGCTTGAATGTTGATGGGTGGGGCTGGGTCCCTCCCTGTTGGTTGTTTGGCCTGAGGCAACCCAACACTGGATCCTATCTGGGCTCTTTGGTGGGGCTAATGGCAGACTCTGGGAGGGCTCTCGTCAAGGAGTACTTCCCAGAACTTCTGCTGCCAGTGTCCTTGTCCTCACAGTGAGCCACAGCCGCCCCCCATCTGTGCAGAAGACCTTCCAACACCAGCAGGTAGGTCTGGTTCAGTCTCCTATGGGGTCAACGTTCCTTCCCCCGTGTCCCAATGTGCACACTACTTTGTGTGTGCCCTCCAAGAGTGGAGTCTCTGTTTCCCCCAGTCCTGTCAGAGTCCTGCAATCAAATCCCACTAGCCTTCAAAGTCTGATTCTCTAGGAATTCCTTCTCCCCTTACCCAACCCCCAGGTTCAGAAAGCTGATGTGGGGCTCAGTACCTTCACCCCAGTGGGTAGACTTCTGTGGTATAAGTGTTCTCCAGTTTGTGAGTCACCCACCCAGCAGTTATGGGCTTTGATTTTATTGTGAGCACACCCCTCCTACCATCTCATTGTGGCTTCTCCTTTGTCTTTGGATGTGGGTTATCTTTTTTGGTGAGTTCCAGTGTCTTCCTGTTGATGACTGTTCAGCAGTTAGTTGTGATTCTCATGTTCTCACAAGAGGGAGTGAGAGCACATCCTTCTACTCCGCCATCTTGTTTCCAGGAATTGTACAATGACTTACGTTCATTTTCTTTGTATCCAAATATCTGTCATGGCACTAGGTAGATAATGTTCAGATACTTTGCATTCTTTCATACAGAGATTTCCTTCTGGGAAAATTATCCAAACTCTTGACAGAGAAGAGAGCCATTAGGAAGGTATTTAAAGATACTGGATCAGCAGGAGTCATCTTTAAGACTGTCTCACTTGAAAGGTTTTCCTGCCTGGGAATGGAGTGATGGGAGCAGGGGTGAAAGAACCGAAGGTGATTTACTTGAGTCCCTGACTATCCAACCAGAGAACTCAGTAAAGCAAATACAAAGAAGCTAGAATTAACTTGAGATAAATTATGCAATTTATAGATTAATTTAGCCCCTTCCACAGAGATTCTGATTTAAATGGTCTGCAGGAGGACTCTGCATTGATACTTTTTAAAAGCTCCCCTAGAGATTATATCAGAACTACCAAGTAGTCTTTTTTCTCTAAGTTTCCTGCTGCTTATATTTTGGTCATTTTATTCTTTGGGTAGGGCTGCTCTGAAGAACAATCTGGAAAAGGAAAAGACTTCTAAGGAATTAATATTTTTATTAATAGCCCAACTCTTTCAAAAAAAGATTAGAATTTACATTGTATGTCACTCTGGTAAATTTTAACAACTGATGGCTGAAACTAAGGGCTTCAATGAGTTGTTTTTCTTTTTTAATCCCTGCTGATTTCATTTTCTCCTGCAGTCATTTCCTGCTTTCCTCATTAGCATAGCTAGTTGACGGTTAGTTGACAAGAGACATCAGTGGTGTCTAATTTGAAGCATTGCTATTTAACCCTGATGCATGCATTAAACTTTGAGTTAGAGTATCTGCATCTTTTTACAAACTCAGAATGATATTTCTAGCTGGAAATATAAACAATGCTTTTCTTAATATCATCACCCAGTAGTTATTAAACATTCAAACATGGGAGACACCTCACAGACTATATAGTAGACCTTAGGATTCAAAGAGATTTCCTTGGTTTGATGCTACACCAACTCCAGAGGGCAAAGAAAGTCGACTAGAAGAAATCAGACAATGTTTATCATAAGAAAATGCTGGAAGTAGAGTTAATGCTTTTTTAAGAATCTACCTTTTATTGTTTCTTTGGTAATCACATGAATAATACAGATTAAATAATAAAGATCAGAAAATTCAAAAGAAATATGTTCTCCCATAATTTCACCACCCAGAGATATCCAAGAATAATAAGATATTAGTGTATATCCTTCCAGTCTTTTTTTATATGCACAAAAATTGGATTATACTGCTCTGTAACTTGCTTGTTTCACTTACTATTATGAACACCTCTCCATGTCATTGAATTTTCTTCAGTGACATCATTGTAAGGGTGGGATTGCCATAATGTATTTAACTAGTGTCCTCTTTTTGGACTTTTAAATTATCTCTAGGTTTTCAATATCATAGTGCTGTGAGAGCTAAATATTTGCACACTCTCATAATTATTTCTCTAAAATTCTAAATGCAGAAGTTCTGGACTGAACAATACATAGCATTTTAAGTCTTCAAAACACATTGTTAAAAAGACCTCCTCCATCTTAATTTTACCAATTTATTCTGCCATTAGCAGTGGAAAAGTGTATTCCCCCCCACATTAACAATAAAAGCAGAAATCTTTAAATGGGATTAATTTTTAAGTAGTAGTTAATAGTTATTTTATCGTGACTGTTTCAGGTAGTTTAGGATTTATTAAGAGGTGGGCTGTGTGTTAAAGTCTGTCATACTCAAATGGCTGATCAGAATCTCTATGCTGTCTCCCTGCGCCTCGACACATAGTTTCTGTCACAGTGTCTTGCAAACACTGGCTAATATTTCTATATTGCACCAATAATACCACTTAGTTTTATTATATTTCACTAAATTATGGAAGGAGACTTTGATAGCCTATAAAAAAGAGCAAAGCCAAAGCTACTGACAAGTTGCCATGGGGATAGGGCAGGATGGGGGCGTCGGCTGCTTCTTCTAGCTGCTAGGGAATCCAGTTGAACCTGGATCCACACAGGCTATCCATATCGACCAGGCCCAGAGGACAATGCCTGGCTGGAGGACCGAGCAGAGCGCAGAAGACCAGCCAACCTGTGCCTTTGGATTGGAGAATTTAATCCATTTACATGTAAGCTGTGTGGCTGACAAGGTCTTGGTGCTCTAGCCGGGTGTAAGGCCTGAGCCTCTGAGGTGGGAGAGCCAAGTTCAGGACACTGGACCACCAGAGACCTCCTTGTCCCATGTAATATCAATCGGCGAGTGCTCTCCCAGAGATCTCCATCTCAACGTTAAGACCCAGCTCCACTCAACGACCAGCAAGCTCCAGTGCTGGACATTCCATACCAAACAATTAGCAAGACAGGAACACAACCCCACCCGTTAGCAGAGAGGCTACCTAAAATCATACTAAGTTCACAGATAAACCAAAACACACCACTGGACGTGGTCCTGCCCACCAGAAAAACAAGATCCAGCCTCACCCACCAGAACACAAGCACCAGTCCCTTCCACCAGGAAGTCTACACAACCCACTGAACCTACCTTACCCACTGGGGGCAGACACCAAAAACAATGGGAACTACGAACCTGCAGCCTGTGAAAAGGAGACCCCAAACACAGTAAGTTAAGCAAAATGAGAAGACAGAGAAATACGCAGCAGATGAAGGAGCGAAGTAAAAACCCACCAGACAAACAAATGAAGAGGAAATAGGCAGTCTGCCTGAAAAAGAATTGAGAGTAATGATAAGATGATCCAAAATCTTGGAAATAGAATGGAGAAAATACAAGAAACTTTTAACAAGGACCTAGAAGAACTAAAGAGCAAGCAAACAATGATGAACAACACAATAAATGCAATTAAAAATTCTCTAGAAAAAAAAAAATTCTCTAGAAGGAATCAATAGCAGAATAACTGAGGCAGAAGAACGGATAAGTGACCTGGAAGATAAAATAGTGGAAATAACTATCACAGAGCAGAATAAAAAAAAACAATGAAAAGAATTGAGGACAGTCTCAGAGACCTCTGGGACAACATTAAACACATCAACATTCGAATTATAGGGGTCCCAGAAGGAGAAGAGAAAAAGCAAGGGACTGAGAAAATATTTGAGGAGATTATAGCTGAAAATTTCCCTAATATGTGAAAGGAAATAGTAAATCAAGTCCAGGAAACACAGAGAGTCCCATACAAGATAAATCCAAGGAGAAACATGCCAAGACACATATTAAACTGTGAAAAATAAAATACAAAGTAAAAAATATTAAAAGCAGCAAGGGAAAAACAACAAATAACATACAAGGGAATCCCCATAAGGTTAACAGCTGATCTTTCAGCAGAAAGTCTGCAACCCAGAAGGGAGTGTCAGGACATATTTAAAGTGATGAAAGGGGAAAACCTACAAGCAAGATTACTCTACCCAGCAAGGATCTCATTTAGGTTTGATGGAGAAATTAAAGCCTTTACAGACAAGCAAAAGCTAAGAGAATTCAGCACCACCAAAGCAGTTTTACAACAAATGCTAAAGGAACTTCTCTAGGCAGGATACACAAGAGAAGGAAAAAACCTGCAATAACAAACCAAAAACAATTAAGAAAATGGTAATAGGAACATACATATCAATAATTACCTTAAATGGAAATGGATTAAATGCTCCAAACAAAAGACATAGACTGGCTGAATAGATACAAGAATAAGACCCATATATAGGCTATCTACACAAGACCCACTTCAGACCTAGGGACACCTACAGACTAAAAGTGAGGGGATGGAAAAAGATATTCCATGCAAATGGAAATCAAAAGAAAGCTGGAGTAGCAATTCTCATATCAGACAAAATAGACTTTAAAATAAAGACTATTACAAGAGACAAAGAAGGGCAATACATAATAATCAAGGGATCAATCCAAGAAGAAGATTTAACAATTGTGAATATCTATGCACTCAACTTAGGAGCACCTCAATACATAAGGCAGATGCTAACAACCATAAAAGGGGAAATTGACAGTAACACAGTCATAGTAGGGGACTTTAACACCCCACTTTCGCCACTGGACAGATCATACAAACTGAAAATAAATAAGGAAACAAAAGCTATAAATGACACATTAAACAAGATGGACTTAATTGATATTTATAGGACATTCCATCCAAAAACAACAGAATACAGTTTCTTCTCAAGTTCTCATGGACCATTCTCCAGGATGGATCATATCTTGGGTCACAAATCAAGCCTTGGTAAATTGAAGAAAATTGAAATCATATGAAGTATCTTTTCCAATCACAATGCTATGAAACTAGATATCAATTACACGAAAAAAAACTGTAAAAAATACAAACACATGGAGGCTAAACAATACACTACTAAATAACCAAGAGATCATTGAAGGAATCAAAGAGGAAATCAAAAACTACCTAGAAACAAATGACAATGAAAGCACGATGACCCAAAACCTGTGGGATGCAGCAAAAGCAGTTCTAAGATGGAAGTTTATAGCAGTACAATCCTACCTCAAGAAACAAGAAACATCTCAAATAAACAACCTAACCTTACACCCAAAGCAATTAGAGAAAGAAGAACAAAAATATCCAAAGTTAGCAGAAGGAAAGAAACCATAAAGATCAGATGAGAAATAAATGAAAAAGAAATGAAGGAAACAATAACAGATCAATAAAACTAAAAGCTGGTTCTTTGAGAAGATAAACAAAATTGATAAACCATTAGCCAGACTCATCAAGAAAAAAAGGGAGAGGACTCAAATCAATAGAATTGGAAATGAAAAAGGAGAAGTTACAACAGACACTGCAGAAATACAAAGCATCAAAAGAGACTACTACAAGCAACTCTATGCCAATAAAATGGACAACCTGGAAGAAATGGACAAATTTTTAGAAAGGTATAACTTTCCAAGACTGAACCAGGAAGAAATAGAAAATATAAACAAATGAATCACAAGCACTGAAATTGAGACTATGATTAAAAATCTTCCAGCAAACAAAAGCCCAGGACCAGATGGCTTCACAGGCGAATTCTATCAAACATTTAGAGAAGAGCTGACACCTATCCTTCTCAAACTCTTCCAAAATATAGCAGAGGGAGGAACACTCCCAAACTCATTCTACGAGGCCACCATCGCCCTGATACCAAAACCAGACAAAGATGTCACAAAAACAGAAAACTACAGGCCAATATCACTGATGAACATAGATGCAAAAATCCTCAACAAAAGACTAGCAAACAGAATCCAGCAGCACATTAAAAGGATCATACACCATGATTAAGTGGGGTTTATCCCAGGAATGCAAGGATTCTTCAGTAGACGTAAATCAATCAATGTGGTACACCATATTAACAAACTGAAGGATAAAAACCATATGACAAGCTCAATAGATGCAGAAAAAGCTTTCAACAAAATTCAACACCCATTTATGATAAAAACCCTCTAGAATGTAGGCAGAGAGGGAACTTAACGTAATAAAGGCCATGTATGACAAACCCACAGCCAACATTGTTCTCAGTGGTGAAGAACTGAAACCATTTCCACTAAGATCAGGAAGAAGACAAGGTTGCCCACACTCACCACTATTATTCAACATAGTTTTGGAAGTTCTAGCCACAGCAATCAGAGAAGAAAAAGAAATAAAAGGAATACAAATCAGAAAAGAAGTAAAACTGTCACTGTTTTCAGGTGGCATGATACTATATGTAGAGAATCCTAAAGATGCTACCAGAAAACTACTAGAGCTAATCAATGAATTTGGTAAAGTAGCAGGATACAAAATTAATGCACAGAAATCTCTTGCATTCCTATACACTAATGATGAAAACTCTGAAACAAAATAAGGAAACTCCCATTTACCACTGCAACAAAATGAATAAAATACCTAGGAATAAACCTACCTAAGTAGACAGAAGACCTGTATGCAGAAAGCTATAAGACACTGATGAAGGAAATTAAAGAAGATACAGACAGATGGAGAGAGCTACCATGTTCTTGGGTTAGAAGAATCAACATTGTGAAAATGACTATACTACCCAAAGCAATCTACAGATTCAGTGTAATCCCTATCAAACTACCAATGGCATTTTTCACAGAACTAGAACAAAAAATTTCACAATTTGTATGGAAACACAAAAGACCCCGAATAGCCAAAGCAATCTTGAGAAAGAAAAACAGAGCTGGAGGAATCAGCCTCCCTGACTTCAGACTATACTACAAAGCTACAGTAATCAAGACACTATGGTACTGGCACAGAAACAGAAATATAGATCAATGGAACAGGATAGAAAGCCCAGAGATAAACCCACGCACATATGGTCACCTTATCTTTGATAAAGGAGGCAAGAATATACAGTGGAGAAAAGACAGCCTCTTCAATAAGTGGTGCTGGGAAAACTGGACAGCTACATGTAAAAGAATGAAATTAGAACACTCCCTAACACTGTACACAAAAATAAACTCAACATGGATTAAAGACCTAAATGTAAGGCCAGACTCTATCTAACTCTTAGAGGAAAATCTAGGCAGAACACTCTATGACATAAATCACAGCAAGACCCTTTTTGACCCACCTCCTAGAGAAATGGAGATAAAACCCCAAATAAACAAATGGCACCTAATGAAATTTAAAAACTTTTGCACAGCAAAGGAAACTGTAAACAAGACCAAAAGACAACTGTCAGAATGGGAGAAAATATTTGCAAACAAAGCAACTGACAAAGGATTAATCCAAAACAAAAAACCCAATCCAGAAATGGGCAGAAGACCTAAATAGACATTTCTCCAAAGCAGATATACAGATTGCCAAAAAACACATGAAAGGATGCTCAACATCACTAGTCATTAGAGAAATGCAAATCAAAACTACAATGAGGTATCACCTCACACCGGTAAGAATGGCCATCATCAGAAAATCTACAAACAGTAAATGCTGGAGAGGGTGTGGAGAAAAGGGAACCCTCTTACACTGCTGGTGGGAATGTAAATTGATACAGCCACTATGGAGAACAGTATGGAAGTTCCTTTAAAAACTAAAATTAGAACTACCATACGACCCAGCAATCCCACTACTGGGTATATACCCTGAGAAAACCATAATTCAAAAAGAGTCATGTACCACAATTTTCATTGCAGCTCTGTTTACAATAGCCGGGACATGGAAGCAACCTCTGTGTCCATAGACAGATGAATGGATAAAGAAGATGTGGCACATATATACAGTGGCATATTACTTAGCCATAAAAAGAAATGAAATTGAGTTATTTGTAGTGAGGTGGGTGGACCTAGAGTCTGTCATACAGAGTGAAGTAAGTCAGAAAGAAAAACAAATACCATATGCTAACACACATATATGGAATCTTAAAAAAAAAAAAAAAAAGGTTCTGAAGAAACTCGGGGCAGGACAGGAATAAAGACGCAGACGTAGAGAATGGACTTGAGGACATGGGCGGGGGGGGAAGGGTAAGCTGGGACAAAGTGAGAGAGTGGCATTGAGATATATACACTACCAAATGTAAAACAGATAGCTAGTGAGAAGCAGCCGCATAGCACAGGGAGATCAGCTTGGTGCTTTGTGACCACCTAGAGGGGTGCGATAGGGAGAGTGGGAGGGAGACGCAAGAGGGAGGGGATATGGGGATATATGTATAGGTACAGCTGATTCACTTTGTTATACAGCAGAGACTAACACAACACTGTAAAGCAATTATACTCCAATAAAGATGTTAAAAAAAAAGAGCGTTTGCCAACATTAATTCTATTCTGTATCATTAGTCTTTTTTTTTTTCACGCAGGCTCAGCGGCCATGGCTCACGGGCCCAGCCGCTCCGCGGCATGTGGGATCTTCCCGGACCGGGTCACGAACCCGTGTCCCCTGCATCGGCAGGCGGACTCTCAACCACTGCACCACCAGGGAAGCCCTATCATTAGTCTTTATTGTTTCTCAGTTCTCTAAAGACAGAAGGTGGACACATCAGGATGTGATGTTAAGCCTTTCTCACGAGTGGTCTGGGTTCATAGAGCTCTTTAAAATGGCCAATTTATTCCTAGCTTGTCCATAAGGAAAATTTGGCCTATTGAAAGCCCTTAGGGCCCTAGGAACCCACCTTCATTCAAGAAGTCAATTTGGTTCAATTTTCTAAATGTTTGTTGCCTGCCCAGTGAATACCAGGCACTGAGCAAGATTGTGCAGGGCAGTCTGGGACAGTGGCTAGCAGCAGGTAATCGGTACTAAACTCAAAATAGACGACCTGAGGCTTGTGGCCCAGGAGCTAGGGTCTCAAGGAGGAGTAACCAGTAGAAGCAGATGTAGCATATATGACTTACTCATTGGTGAAATCTCTGCAAAAACATTAATTCTTTTAACTTAGTAGCATATTAATCATTGATTATTTTTTGTCTACAAACAGCATGTAATGTAAGTGAGGTTTCCAATAATGAATCACAAGATCCAAGTTAATTACATAAAATGATAAACCTTTCTGTAATGAGACATCGCATCTTCTTTATGCGATGACTTATAACTCATTTTCAGCTCTGCTGCTGCTGCCAGGCCTTTCTCTACTCAACACTGCGTATGTCATGCTCTGTGTTCTATCTAGGGTAACATTCTTTTTACTCTCTTCCAGCAAAGGTCTGCCTGGTATCTGCCTCAGAGCTGACCCAAAAGAAACTTGGCAATGGAGGTAAGCCCCATCTTTTCATCCGAACTGCGACTTCTCCATGGTGGTTTTTCTCAGTTATCTATTGCCAGGTAACAAATCACTCCAAAACTTAGAGAAGCAATCATTTAATTGCTTATAATTCTGCTGTGTGGCCTTGGGCCCAGCAAAAGAGGCTTACTGCTGCTCCTGGTGGCATCACCCTGATTGGGCCTGAAAGGTCCAACGAATGGCCTCCCTCACATGGCTGGTAGTTGGAACTGTCAGCCAGGAGCTCAGCTGGGAGCGCCTACAGATATCCCTCCGTTCTCCTCCACGTGGCTCACTTGGGCTTCTCCTAGCATGGTACCTGGGCTCAAAGAGGGAGCGTCCCAAGAGACAAATACAGCAGCTGCAGATCCTTTAAGGCCCAGCTTTATAAGTTAGGTAGCATCATTATTGCCATATTCCATTTGTCAAAACAGGGTGAGAGCCCCGCCCAGACTCTGCATTTCAAAGGGAGGCATTGAAAAAAAATTTGCACCTGCCTTTAATCCTCTTTAATCTTTCTGACTTTGAAAAAATGCCTGTTCCTTTAAAAATAAATTCCTGCGTTTGTCTTGTGGATTCTCTTCCTTTCTCAATATGTGTATATTTTTGACATTCATTTTTAAGTCCCCTTCAGATGGCTTATTATCACTGCTGGTGAGTTTCCTTGTTGCTTTATAAGTTTTTCCCGTGAGCTCGCCTTGATGGGGGTCCCATGCAAGCCCCCTATTTTGTGGAGGCAGTCTTTTACAGCCCAACGAGGAAGCATTTTTCTTATACTCATACACGGAAAGGACAACCCCTTTCTGGCTCCTGGGTTTTTGGTGTGAGGTGTTAGGATAAGAGGGAGGGCTTCCCACATCAGCTCAGTCCATTATCTTAGTCTGAAGTTCTTGTGATGATCTATTTCCAATGACAACAAAATCTCTCTTTTACAACCTGGCCTCTGCCAGTGGTTTGCAGTTCCTTTTCAGATTTAAAATCACACTTCAGAATGGTAGCAATTAATTTTAAAAGTTAACAGTGATTTCTTCTCTAGGATGAGAAAACCAGTAACACTCTTCAGTTAAATAAATAATGATGTAGCCAGTGTCTGTGACATAAGTGGCAAACATTTTTCCCAGTTTACCATTTATTTTTTGACTTTCCTCATGGACATGTTTGACACACAGATTTTTTTTTATGTTATTAAGAATTGGAGTTGTCAGATTTTTCTTTTATGTCTTTGGTTTGGTGAGAAAGGAAGGTTTTAATCATTCTAATTATTTTTATCCGTGTCTTTACTATTGGATCACCTTCCCATTTACCGACTGTACATAATTTTGCAATTTTATTACTTCTTGTAAGTAATATGGTTATTTCTAGTACATGATGTATGGCTATTAGCATAACTGATGCCCTCTAGGGCCTGTACAGTTCCTTCCATCCTTTTGCTGACTCTACCCAGGACTGTTCTGTGCGATAAATCATTTCTCTATCATCAAGATCTTTGTAGTTAATAGATATTGTTTAATAATCATTAGGACCAGGTGGCTGCTATGCTCAGCTAGTCCCCAATGATGAAGACCTCTGCTGTTGTATTCCTGGCACCTGCAAGACTATTTACCCATTCATAAATCTGGACTTCAGGAATGCTCTTCCTGTTTCCAAGCGGCATACCCCCATACCTTAGGTTAACTATAAGCTTGTCCCAATGATTCATCAAGAGAGTCAGCAATGGCTTCAGAGACCTTAATTGCTCCATACTTACTATAGTCACATAGTAGCCCCTATGGCTGATTTAGTCAAAGAAACAACCACAGTGAAACTAGCTTAGGTAAAAGAGGTTTATTGTAGGATATATAAGACTATCACAGGGATGGCGCACAAGAAAGACCCATGTGTTTCATGGATATTGGAAGGTCGTCAGGCCCTTTCTGCCCTTTCTCCTCTGAGTTGCTTAGTTCTTGTCTGCTCTTGGCAACCTCTCTTGCATAATCCCTCTCCCCCCCTCCCCTCTCTCCCCACCCACCCCAAGTCTCTGAGCACAGCTGCTTCTCTTCTGAATGCATATGACCCTCCTGCCCCCAAATGGTGGTCACAGCATCCATGTCTCTGTGACCTTCTCTTTCAGGAAGTGGAAAATTTTGTAAAGGACAGATAGTAAATATTTTAGACTTTCTGGACCCATAGATCTCTGTTGCAAGCATGGACAGTCATAGATAATATGTAAGCTAGTGGGTGTTGCCAGATTGGGCTGATGGGCAGTAGTTTGCCAACCCCTGAACTAATTCTTCTTTACTTTTCCAAATTATTTGGAGAGAGAGAACCTGGTGGGTTCCCTGTGGGTCAGATGTTCACTCCTGATTCAGTCATTTAGGGAAGAAGGTCTAGGTTTGCCCTTCTGGGATTATGGGCCGGGAAGACAGATCTTTCTAGCAGAGTAGCTCAACTCTGTTATCTGTGAATTGGGGTAGAGCGAGTTTGCAGGTCTCACTTCCAGACTTCAGTATGATTATGGATGAGGAAAATTTCCTAAATGCTGGGGCATCCTGGGTCCACAGTAAACTCCGTAGGAAAAATAAGCAGTTCCTATTCTAAAATGCCCAGATCCCCATGAGAGTGGCCCAGACCCCTCCCTGGTTAGAGCTTCCACCTGTACAGCATAAGGAATGAAATCTCTGTTGCAGGGATACAGGGGTTTTTTTGTTTTTTGTTTTTGATTGAGTTGTCACGTGTCACTGCTTCTGATGTAACCTAAAAACAAACCATTAGATGTTCTACTTTAATAAAATAGCTGTGCCCTGCTCTGTCCTATGTCATCCTTAAGCCAGTGTTGGGATGGAATGAGCTGAGGCTCAGGAATGGGGATGGTGGTGGTAAAAAAGGAACATTTTTCCATATCAATACATCCACAGGTCCTTTTTGTGCACCGCTTCACTTTTAAAAAAATTCTTATTCAATTTTTATAGTAACCCTAACTGGAAGATAATCAGTACCCCTAATTTTCAGGTGAGGAAACTCCTCTGTGGATTTAGATCCAGCAGTTAGGTGGCATGCCTGGGGGTTGGGGGAAACCACCGATGTTGCTTTCCCACTCACCCCTCCTTCCCACTTGTAGGACAAGCGTAGTGCATATCACATCTCTGCCCCCAGGCTCTACCTATGTCCCTGCTCCCTATAGCCCCTCATTTCTTTACACCCTCTGTGTTCTGGACTCTGCGCCACACTCACCTCATGCCATGACGGCCGCCTCATCAGCAAGAAGAGCCAGCACGGTGGTTCCGTCAGACAAGGACTGGCCACGCTGCATTCCCAGCTCCCAGAGCCCAGGACCTGGACTGTGCCGAGAGTAGGTGAGAGGGCTGTTAGGCACACGGAGCTGTCTCGATGCCCAGTTTACTCAGGACACCTTCCATATGTGGAAGAAAAGCCGAGTCACTTCTTCCAGACCCCACAGACTAGCTAGCAGTGGTCCCTGTGCCAACGAAAAGTCAGGAGCCGTGGTGCCCGGGATGCTCTACCAACATGGTGCTGCCCTTCCTGCTCTCTTTCCTGCTCACTCATGGCTGTGGGTCTGGAAAGTCAGGAGGAGAAACTACCTACACTGTGCTTTTTAATTTTTTTAAAAGACCATATACATTCGTAGCCTTTTCTCCAGGTCTTTCTCCGCTTATGAAACAATCTAGGCTGAACAGCTTTGGCACCTCTCCCCGCCCGACCCCCCGACCCGACCACCACCACCAAGCTGTCTGGACTTGATCACAAAAAGGGATGAGGCTGAGCCTTGGGGGCTGGAGGTGGGGAAGAAATCGAAGGCTAGCTCCTCTGATTGCCGCCTGCATGCCTTAGATAGCCCAGCCGCTTCCTTGACTTTTCCTGGGGAGGGAGTTGGAAGCTAATAATGCCCCTTCCCTGCAGGTAATTGGCATTAAAGCTACAATCAGTGCTTTTACCAGATTGGCTGCTCTGGGCTCCTGGGGCTCCTGATTGTAATGAAATAACCGCTTTTCTGGAGTGGGACCTTGCTCCCTCCACCTCTCCGCAGTGTGGTCTCGCTGCAGAGGGAATACTGGAGGATCCAGCATTATTAGTTAATGCCAGGCAAGGAGGGGCTTTTTTTCTGGAAAAAGACAGGATGCCCTATTCGCATCAGCATAGTGAGGCAAACCTTGGGGCTCACGCAGCCACGCACTTTCCCATCACTCACAAGCCTTCATCTCCTGCCTCCCAGAGCTCCGGACTGGAAATCAGGAGATGGGTTCTTCCCCTTGGTGAGGTAGCTTAGCGCTAAGGAGTAAGCGATTGTGGCGATACACTGGATCACAAACTATGTGAGCTTGGGTAAGTTACTCAACTTCTTTAAACCTTGAATTCCTTATTTGTAAATGGAGATGGTAATGCTATCTACTTCACAGGGTTGCTCTGAGAGTTAAATCAGGGGTAACGTGTGTAAAATGCCTGGCATGTTGCCAAACTCAATTAATGTTTACAATTCTTATTATCATCTTCTCCTTCTTTCTGGAGGAATTTCAGAAGGGCCCTAACTGTTTTCTTTCTCAGTTTCTTCACCTACAAATTGTGAATATCTGTGCATTTGGAAACATTTAACAAATACCAGAAGCTTTTGAGTACCAAGACCATCATATTGGCATAGAGCTAGGAGGGTAACAAGAAAACAGAGGCGGGGAGGCCAGTGGGAAGAGGAAGTTACTGTGGATAAGAGAGGGGGGAAAAAGATGAAATGGAAAGAAATGAAACAGCAAACTCAAGCTAAAGGGATTAATGCCCCTCAATCAACCCCAGCAACTTTGAAAGGTTCCCAAGAGGCTTAAGCTCTCTGGGGCAGCTCCAGGTTGGGCGGCTCTGGTAATGACGGACCAGGTGTGGTTTCCAAGGAGAGAGGAGACTCATAGGCTAGTGTTTGGCACACAGCAGATACTCCGTAAATATTTGTTAATGGTTAACGAAGAGATCACAGCCCAGTTTTTCAAGGTGGAAAAGAGAGATGGCAGTGGCACCAGGGAGAAGCTGAGAGAGAATTTCTGGATGTTTCCAGAACCCAATTTATGCAACCTCTGCTACTGGAAGATGAGTTTGCTTTCCTAGAGCAAACTCCCCCCAAAGGGCATCATCCGTCAGGCCAGGAGGCTGAATGAGAAGAGCAGGTTCCTCTAGTCTCCCAGCCGTCCTGGGAAAAAGAATAGAATGCTACAGTGATTGCAGGGGAGGAAAACCCCGTTTGCAAGGACTGGGTTTACAGTCCCAGGAGGTTTTAGAGGCGCTCTGAGGCTAACCCAATGAGTATTTATGAATTGTAAATATGTTCTGTTAAATAAGCTCAACTACTTTAAGTACTTTAAATTCATTTTGTTCAAAACTGTCACTGATTGGGCTCACTAGAAAGCCATCTCCAGGCTGGAGACTGGTGTGTAGGAGGGTTATTGAGAAGTGTTCTTGGGATCAAAGGAAGGAAGGCACCAGGTTGGGGCAGAGGGAGAAACTGAGCTGTGACGCTGTCTCAGTGAAGGCCTGTGGAGGGTTCTGAAGATGGGGTCACTTTTTCACAGCTGTTGTGAGCTGGGGTGAGGGGCTGGGCCTTCATCAGCCACCGGATGAGCCACCAGGGAAGGGGTGTGACCTTGGGCAGGTTGGCTCTCTTCAGTAGAGGAAGGTCCCCCAAGGAGCAGACAGCCGAAGTGATAAATCTGTTATTCCTAAAATAAGGAGATCCGGGTGGTGCCTCCCAGGCCCCACGGCAATGGGGGAGCATAAGTCAATAGAAAACGGTAGGGTAGGAAGAAAATACCTCCTCCCGTCACCGCCTTTTCCCCTGCCATACAGAGCACTTACCATGAGAAATTATGTCATTCATTAACTTACTTGTTTATTTTCCGTCCCGTCTTTTAGATTGTTAGCTCCATGAGTCGAAGCTCCATGAGCCAAAAAATGGGAACTCTGTTCTACCAGACGAGCACGCAGACCATCTCCTATTGCGTGATAAGCACTCAACAAATATTGAACAAATTAACGAGATGAGAAGCCATAACTGGTGGCAAGAAGCCGGTCACGTATTGCAGATGTTCTCAGGAGTCGGGGAAGGAGAGGAGAGAATACACTATGAAGCCAAATTCAGTGAGACAGATTGGGTTGTGGAAATGCTCCGTCTGATGCTGTAATTGGGGATGGACAGTCCTTCCAGTCTCCAGGTGTGTTGCATGGTTCTTCATCCAAACTGGGCCTCCCTGGGAAAGCGAGTGAGACAGTAAGGTACATTTCATTCTTCCTTCTTAATCCACGATGAATCTTGTCCTACTCAGTAACACTGGCCCCAGCCTTGTTGTGTACCTTCAAGGGGACCGCCTAGGTGCTAGTGGTCACTCAGCTCTGCTCCCCATAGCCTGAACACTTGGAATTTCAAAAGCAAGATGCCGGCGTGAAATTTGCAAGAAACCCACATGGCACATGGGGTTCTTGCTGCTTTGCTTGTGTTTCGGTCGAGGTCACTGTGGCTCCTTGTGCATCATTGCTGGTAAGGGGAGGCGCCAGAGTCTTGGCTCTACTGACATCATCTCGCTCACCTTGGGGTCTTGCTTTCTTTGTCTTTCAGGATTGGCTGGAGGGCTAACTTCAGGCCAGTAATCAATTAAATAAAATTGGATTTAGTGGAGTGGAAGTTTCTTCCTCTTGCCCTTTCCAGGAAGAATCAATCTCATTAACATGTTCATGCTCCCAGGACTTTGTTTTTTTTATCTCCTCCTCCCTTTTTCAATTGAACTCATTAATGACACAGAATTTTTTTTTTGAAGCTATTCGGTGGTTGGAGTGGCTGGCAAAGCTTGTTCAGGACAAGCTGTCTGCACAGCAGTCCTCCCAGAATGGGCACTCCTTGGGCAACAAGACTGAATTGATCGCTTTCCTACTTGAACAGACTCAGTCCCCAAGGCCTCTCTGGGCCAGCCCCTTCTGGACCATAAGATTGTCCTCAGACCCAAGGGCACTAGGGGCACTCGTTTCCAACCCTCTGCTCCTCTGCTTGGACCTCTGAGGTCCCCAGAACCCACGAATCCAGGCACGCTGAGCCCCTTTCCCACCCACTAGCCCAGCAGGAGGACGAGGAATATGGAGAAGGGTGGGAAGAGGCCAGGGTGCTGGGAACATACGCCAAAGGCCTATTTCCACCCGAACGTTCGTCTCTGTAAGCCTGGCCCGACCATCCTGCTCAGGTGTCTGCTAAGGGACCGTCAGCATGCTCTCAAAGGAAGCTACAGAAGCAGACCTTCTCCCAGAGTGCATCCCTCCAGCTAGGAGTCTTAGGGGGCCTCTGTATTAATCATGCCTTTTTATTTTCTGTAAATATGATGCATTGAGATCTTGGGGCCTTGCTGACACTGGAGAAACTGCCCCTCCCAGGGCTGGCCAATTCCTAGAGATAGTAAACAGCATCTGTGTGCCTTTCATTTGCAAATTAACCAGTCCAGAACCCACACACTCACCACCTACCTCCCCACTCAGGGCCACTATTCCCCTGCCCTAATCACTCCAGGGCCAGGTACCAGCAAACTTGGGACGGCCACCGTACTCCAGAATCCACTGAAATTATTCAAACTAACCAATCCTAAACCTTCTTGCCCTGCCTTGCCTATTCCTTCCCACAGAAACTATAAGCACCTTATTTTTTTTTTAAAGCAATGACTTTATTTTTTTTATTATTATTTTTTAACATCTTTATTGGGGTATAATTGCTTTACAATGGTATGTTAGTTTTTGCTTTATAACAAAGTGAATCAGTTATACATATACATATGTTCCCATATCTCTTCCCTCTTGCGTCTCCCTCCCTCCCACCCTCCTATCCCACCCCTCCAGGTGGTCACAAAGCACCGAGCTGATCTCCCTGTATAAGCACCTTATTTTATTGCACTTTGCAAATGTGGTTTTTTTCTTTACAAATTGAAGGTTTATGGCATCTCTGCATTGTCAGATGATACATTTTTAGATTAGCACTTTTTAGCAGTAGAGTATTTTTTAATTATGGTATGTACCTTATTTTTTTAGATATAATGCTATTGCACACTTAATAGACCACAGTATAGTTTAAACGTTACTTTTATGTGCACTGGGAAACCGACAAATTCGTGTGGCTTTGCTTTATTGTGACATTTTCTCACTTTATTGCAGCGCTCTGGAGCCGAATACGCAATCTTTGAGGTATGCCTGTACCATATAGACTCTTGCCCATGTTCCCCCCCCTACCCGGCTCCCCAGAGGCGGAAGATGGGGTGTTGGGGGTGGATGAAATGGTGAAAGGCGTCAAAAGGTACAAACTTCCAGTTATAAAATAAGTCATGGGAATATAATGTACGCCATGGTGACTGTAGTTAATAGTACCGTATTGCATATTTGAAAGTTGCTGCACACAGTGGGGTGCTGCTACAGAACCTGGCTTCAGACCATGTAAGATCCCCTGTGCAGTAAGCCATTGATGTCTGTCACAACAGGTGGAAGACATTACAAAAGGCCTATCCGAGTTGTCTAGTAACGCAAAAACAAACAGCGTTTGGGGCCTAGAAGAGCTGTATGCGCGACATACAAGACCCCCCATGGACATTAATAGTGACCAAGGGATCTGCTTTGTTGGCCATGAAGTTCAGGAATGGGCCGATAAGAATGGCACACACCGGCATCTCCCCCCCCCCCCACAACCCCACTGCTGCTGGGCGGTGAATGAGCTGCTTCAACAACAGCTGAGACGGGAAACCCGCTCCTTCAACGTGTGGACACATCCCAGGAGCGATCGGCCCAGTGCTGACGCCATGTTAACCCAGAGGCCGCTAGTCAACGCCGTTCAGGTTCAACTGTTGACCACTGAAGGACCGTTGCCGACTGCTGGCCAGGACGATAACTCACTTTTGCCCTCGCCACAGGCTCTACCCCCAGGGGAACACATAACATGGCCCTGGGACTGGCAGGTAAGTGTGGTTTGGGTTTGCTGCCTCATGGAGAAAAGGATTAGAAAGAGACTTAAGAGGTTTCACCTGTCTCCTACCCAGCCCCACCTAAGAGCACTAAGGTAATTAGTCCGCGCCCCCTACTGGAGAAGGGCACCATTACACTAACCCTGCAGTCTGTTAAATGGCCTCTCCAGTATTCGGCATTGGCTGTGGGGACTGAGGGTAGACAGGCAGTGGGGTCCTGCAGGCCAGGACAGAAACCACGGGCAGGGGTGGTGGTATCTCAGTGCTGTTACTGCTTGTATTTTGCTCAATGGTCGTCATCTTCCCTGTATTGTGCCTGTTAAACACCTTACATTTCACCCCTAGTCTGAGCAGAGGGAATCTGTTCACAGACTGGGCGACAACAGTGGCCTCACTGTGAAATGAGTTTGATGGCTGGGTCTACAGGGAGACGCCGTCATGGTCCTCCTCTGGCCCCTCCATGACCCGATAAGCTCCTGACTCCATAAGTTTGCCCACCTCTTGGCCTCCTGATTCTCTTTCGCTGCTGTTGTCTGTATTGCATTTGTGGTAGCTGGTTGCAGTTCGCCTCTGTATACCTGACCCCTCAGAAGAGGGACAACGAGGAAGAGGGATGGGCCAGGACTGTAAGGGTCGTGCAGGGTGTTTAGGGATGGAGTGTATGGTCAGGTCGCTCAAGATGTCTGTTGCTCCCTGCACATCCCCTGCTCCACCAACACCTGAGTCACCTCCGCCCTACTCACAGGAACGTGCTTTCCCCCTGCCCCTTAGGCCAGAATGGCTTCACCTGCTAGTTTGTTAAAAGGAAACATCGGCCCTGGTGAGGGGCTGTGAGGGAGGTGCCCCAGCTGCCGGTTTCCCTGGTAACTGATGAGCCTAACTAACATTGGTCAATTTCCCCTATAAATGGTAGACCACCCCCCCCCGCCCCCCCCCCACCACCGCCACTATAGGAAAGACTGCTGTTGTGTCCTGCTCGCTGGCTGCCTCACACGGTGGGGTGTTGCTCCAGGACCTGGCTTCAGATTTGTAAGTGCCCCTGACCAATAAGCCGTTATGTGTCTGTCGTTGTCTCCCGGGTCTTACTTAGGTCTTGAAGCTGGGCAACTGCAAGGCCTGCAGGCCTGCGGGGCGCAGCCCAACAGAGTATTACAGTGGAAACTAAGTACATTGATGTGTACAGTTACTAAAAACATTTTTAAGACAAATTTTGATTTAAAAGTGAATGCTTTAGAGGTGAATGTGCTTTAGAGGTGAACGTGCTTTATCAATTTATTAAATAACACGATCTAGCAGGATATCTCATAACTACCATAATTCTGAGTTGTGATGCGTGTGAAGGATGTCTTGCAACGCCTGCAGTGATTGTAAACTGGTAGGAAAATATCCCAAGTGTTGCTAATACAACCGTGGCTTGTTGCATATCCTCAAACTGAGGGAAATGCTAAATTGCAAATGAGGTTAAAGAAAATAAAGATGTAATTTTCACGATCCAAGTTCACAGATGCCTTGAATCCTACCCAGCCCTTGGCCTGCAGGTTAATGACCTTGTTTAGAGTTTGGGAAATCAGTGGCAGGTGGACAAGCTGGTCTCCTCTTTGGACTGAGTCTGGCTTCAGCTCAGGGGCACTCTCCAGGAGCCCAGCAGTCCAGGCCAGCAAATCATATCTTTGTTAGCAAATGGTCCCCCCTGCCCTCTGGCCTGGAGTGGGGAAAAAGCCATGCTTTTCCTTTGCAATCTTGGGCGATGAGGGTACCATCAAGGTATCTGGGATGGGATAGAGCAAGCTCGGCAACCTTTTGCAAAATCAGTTTCCGCTCTATAGAAATGTAAGGGCATGGTGCTTCTGACCCCTTATCTCCATCAAGAGTTGGGTCTTGTGAGTCCTAGATCTCTACAGTTATCACAAAGTTTGATTTTTGTCATTACTGGGCACGCCTCATGGTCACTCTACACTCATGAATCACTGGTATTGGACACGATTATTTCTTTTTTTTTTAATCAATTTTTTTAGAGTATAGTTGCTTTACAATGTTGTGTTAATTTCAGGTGTACAGCACATTGAATCAGTTATATGTATACCTATATCCACTCTTGTTAAAATTCCCTTCCCATTTAGGTCACCACAGAGCATTGAGTAGAGTTCCCTGTGCTATACAGTAGGTTCTCATTAGTTATCTATTTTATACATAGTAGTGTGTATATATGTCAATCCCGATCTCTCAGTTCATCCCACCCCCCCTTCCCCCTTTGGTAAGCATAAGTTTATTCTCTACATCTGTGACTGTATTTCTGCTTTGCAAATAACTTTATCTGTATCGTTTAGATTCCACATATAAGTGAATATGATATTTGTTTTTCTCTTTCTGCCTTAACTTCATTCACTCGATGACAATCTCTAGGTCCATCCACATCTCTGCAAAGGGCACTATTTCATTTCTTTTTATGGCTGAGTAATATTCCATTGTATATATGTGCCACATCTTCTTTATCCATTCCTCTGTCAGTGGACATTTAGGTTGCTTCCAGGTCTTGGCTATTGTACATAGTGCTGCAATGACCACTGGGGTACATGTAATCTTTGTGAATTATGGTTTTCTTCAGATATATGCCCAGGAGTGGGATTGCTGGATCATAAGGTAGCTCTGTTTTTAGTTTTTTAAGGAACCTCCATACTGTTCTCCATAGTGGCTGCACCAACTTACATTCCCACCAATAGTGTAGGAGGGTTGCCTTTTCTCCACACCCTCTCCAGCATTTATTGTTTGTTCATTTTTTGATGATGGCCATTCTGACCTGTGTGAGGTGATACCTCACTATAGTTTTGATTTGCGTTTCTCTAATGATTTGTGTTGTTGAGCATCTTTTCATGTGTCTGTTGGCCATCTGCATGTTTTCTTTGGAGAAATGTCTATTTAGATCTTCTGCCCATTTTTTGATTGGGTTGTTTGTTTCTTTGATATTGAGCTGCATGGGCTGTTGGTATATTTTGGAGATTAATCCCTTGTCAGTTGCTTCATTTGCAAATACTTTTTCCCATTCTGAGGGTTGTCTTTTCATTTTGTTTATGGTTTCCTTTGCTGTGCAAAAGCTTTTAAGGTTAATGAGTGGACACGATTATTTCTGATGCCCATGGGTCATCCTACTGATGCTGAAGAGAGTGGGAAGCAAGAGATGAGGGGGGACGTCATCACCAAGATGCGAATTGTAGCCTTGGAAGGGAATAAGGTTACCTGGTGGTGTTATCAAAGTGAGAAGGTGGTCCATGAGGGGCCAGCCTCAAAATAATTTGATTACTGAGAGAACAGGCTTCCAGGACTGGCCAGGCCACAATGTGAATGTGCCACCAAAGGGTCAGATGTCCCCTTGAACTCTTTTGATCTCATAAGTTGGAAACAGCCTGCCTTCACTCTCCCCTCTGAGGACCTGAGAGAAGACGGTGATCTCTTGACCCCTTGGATGGATGTAGGAACATCCCTAACATGAGCTGCCCCCTGTACCAACACCTCCCACTCTGCAGGCCTGGTTCCAGGGCTCCCTCCTCCATGGTTCCTGCCATGGGTAAGGACCCTGTTCTACAGAAGAATCCGTGTACAGCACACCTCTGAATTCTCTGCAGGGATTCAGTGTCTAGGAGGTCAGAGCACGTCTTCCCAGCAGTGGTTTTTCTGCATCCAGCCAGGCTGCTCTGATCACATGGAAACCAACTTGGAGTGTCTGCCACCTTGACAATATTTGTCTTTGAGATAATTCCTTCACACCTCAAGAAACAGGTTAAATGTATGCTTTTATTGTCAAAAGAGACTTCATGATCACAGTGTGGCAAGGAGGTGCAGAGTTGTGCCTAATCCCAAAGGACTGGGTTGGGTATGGATGCATGAAACAGGCCCGCAGTGTAAACGGCGCATACAGTGTGACAGCCTCATTCTGAGTTAAATCTGATGCAAGCTGAAATTAGAAAGTATGGACGTATCACGCTAGTTCTGTTATATTTGCCACCATTGAATAACGGCATGGATATTACCCTTGGAGGGATACCTAGTGTGAGAAATCTCTAACGGGGGAGAGCATCTAATTCATAAGAAATTTCTCCTCCACCAAAGAAGCTACAAATTCAAGGTGTGATTACGAAACAAGGTAAAAATCTGACCTTAGACTAAGAAATCTTGAGATGCAGTGTGTGGGTCTCACGTGCCTTGTTCTACATTTTGAACCTTGGCAATTTGGGGGATGGTGACCAACAGTGATCATTCCAAACCCCAGGCAGACGACCCTGGCTCCGGGCAGGTGCTGACGGATCCACAGAAGCCAAATTCATTGCTTTCCCATGTCTAGATGTGAGACAAACGTCACATAGATCTTAATATACGTTAGTTATGTTACCAGCAGATGAAACTGATGGCCCGTGTTAGTGAATCAAGCTTCTCCTGGGTTCAGCTTTGT
This sequence comes from Aethalodelphis obliquidens, assembly GCF_003676395.1. Classification (NCBI taxonomy): domain Eukaryota; kingdom Metazoa; phylum Chordata; class Mammalia; order Artiodactyla; family Delphinidae; genus Aethalodelphis; species Aethalodelphis obliquidens. The sequence goes on along the minus strand of NW_020837978.1, from coordinate 20,486,755 downwards.
GTCACATGGGGTGTGTGTGCAGCTATAGTTGCAGGGGGCTGGGAGGCCCCAGTAAAACAGCTCGCTGAGCAGTTTGCCCAGCCCCAGGCCTGTACTGTGAAGGAGAGGTGAGGGCCAGGCTGCTTCAAAGCATGGATTTTTAAATTTTATTTATTAAAAAGAATTTTTTATATATAGTTTTTATTTTTTAAATTTTTATTATAGTTGACTTACAATGTTGTGTTAGTTTCAGGTGTACAGCAAAGTGAATCAGTTATACATATACATATATCCACTCTTTTTTAGATTCTTTTCCCATATAGGCCATTACAGTGTATTGAGTAGAATTCCCTGTGCTACACAGTAGGTCCTTATTAGTTATCTATTTTATATATAGTAGTGTGTATATGTCAGTCCCAGTCTCCCAGTTTATCCCTTCCTCTCCCTCACCCCCCGGTAACCATAAGTCTGTTTTCTACATCTGTAACTCTGTTTTGTAGATAAGTTAATCTGTACCCTTTTAGATTCCACATATAAGCAATATCATATGATATTTGTCTTTCTTTCTCTGACTTACTTCACTTAGTATGATGATCTCTAGGTCCATCCATGTTGCTGCAAATGGCATTATTTCATTCTTTTTTTTATGGCTGAGTAATATTCCATTGTATATATGTACCATCTCTTCTTTATCCATTCCTCTGTCAGTGGACATTTAGGTTGCTTTGATGTCTTGGCTATTGTAAATAGTGCTGCAGTGAACACTGGGGTGCATGTATCCTTCTGAATTATGGTTTTCTCCAGATATATGCCCAGGAATGGGATTGCTGGATCATATGGTAGCTCTATTCTTAGTTTTTTAAGGAACCTCCATACTGGTCTCCACAGTGGCTACACCAATTTACATTCCCACCAACAGTGTAGGAGGCTTCCCTTTTCTCCACACCCTCTCCAGCATTTATTGCTTGTAGATTTTTTGATGATGGCCGTTCTGACTGGTGCGAGGTGATACCTCATTGCAGTTTTGATTTGCATTTCTCTAATAATTAGTGACATTGAGCATCTTTTCATGTGTCTGTTGGCAATCTGTATGTCTTCTTTGGAGAAATGTCTGTTTAGGTCTGCCCATTTTTTGATTGGGTTGTTTGGTTTTTTGATATTCAGCTGCATGAGCTGTTTGTATATTTTGGAGATTAATCCCTTGTCAGTTGCTTCATTTGCAAATATTTTTTCCCATTCTGTGGGTTGTCTTTTCATTTTGTTTATGGTTTCCTTTGCTGTGCAGAAGCTTGTAAGTTTCAGTAGGTCCCATTTGTTTGTTTTTATTTCCATTACTCTAGGAGGTGGACCAAAAAAGATCTTGCTGCGATTTATGTCAGAGTGTTCTGCCGATGTTTTTCTCTGAGAGTTTTATAATATCCAGCATTACATTTAGGTCTTTAATCCATTTTGAGCTTATTTTTGTGTATGATGTTAAGGAGGCTAAGGGGTTGGGTTCTGGCCCGGTTCTGGTCTTCAGCAGTTTGACTAAGGGGTTGGGTTCTGGGCTAAATGAGAGTCGGGAATGCAGGTTTCTAGTTGACTGTGTACCTTAGGAAGAGCAGGACTCCAAACACAGCAGTGACAATCCTTGAGGGTCTGAAACCTCTATTTCCTTAGCGCCTTATAGAGTGGACATGAGGGTCAGCCACATAATCTAGAGCCTCTACCAAGACCTCCCACTGGGCTCCTTCAACAATCTATAGAAGGTGTTGGTTAATGTTCTTGCTCTGAAGAAAAAAAGAGGAACAGGCAGAGAATGAACTCCAAATGGTTTCTACAGCAGGGCCACCGCACCTGGGCAGTGCTTTTAATCTAGCAAGTAAAAAATGCTAAATCTTTTCATGGCCATCTCAATTTAGGATTTGCACACTAGGGGTTGAGGACAGGTGCAACATTTTTGAAAAACCAGGGCTGCCCTGCCTCCTTAGATTTTCTGTTGTAATTTTTCCATATATTTTCTTTCACAAAAAAGAAATGAGTCATTGTTTTCCCTTCAAGTTTGCAGTATTTCCTCTGGGAATACTGTGTTAAAGTGGATACTGAACAGAAGCTGGATCACATGGGGAAACAAGCCAGCATGGGGCAGGATCAAAGGCATGAGAACATCTTTTCTACCACAGGTGGAGACAGGTGGAGCTCCCCATTGTAAATAACCAGGTGTCCGTTATCCTCTTCCTGGATTTTCAGTGGCCATTTTTTAATTGCAGTTTGACTTCTTTCCAACACCTGACACATGCCTGCCCAATTGCTGGCCAATGGCCTCTGCAAAGTAGACCCAGGCCAACCAATGTTAAACTAAGGAAAAATACATTTGGAAGGTCAGCCTGCCCAATGTAGCCATACAACGAAGCGTCCTCAAAACAAAGTGATTCCTGGCTTTTTTGGCCCCTGTTTGGTATAATTGAGATGGGGTGTGAATTACTGATAGGCTGATTCTTAGTTTAGGGCTTGCACATGGCACCGGTAGGAAAACCATGGTCTGTAACTTAGGTGAAGATTCCCAGACCCCTCCTAGCAGTAGTCCGGCTCATCTCACAGTGCCTTGGTATTTTCTGAGCAACTCAGGCCCCCACTCCATCATCTGGCCCTGTCATTTGGCCTGAGTGGGCTCTCTTGGACACTCATAATATAACCTTTTGATGAATTTCATCCTTTGGCCAAAGGTGAGAGGAGGGCATGGAATTAGCAAGTTGCATTTACTTGGAATGTAATAGGTTTTTGATTATCTGGGAACTGTGGTTATTGTGGATTTTTGGAAAACAAAGTTCATCACAAGCCAATCCTCACTAAAAAAGTCACTGGAGAAAGTCGCAGTTCCACTTGTAAAATCATTTTATTGGTATAAATATACATATGCATAAAATACCTTCAGCGCGTATGTAAGTGAATATTTGTGAAATGTCTTCAAAAGTAGTAGTTTGATTTTTTTACAGGTGTTAAAGTAGTCTCTCTTAATCACACGTTAAAAGCTAATATGCAGACAGAAATTAAAGGCCTTCAAAAAACATGAATATTCATAAAACCTCATTCCAGTCAACTATATACATTAATCTGGGCACATGGTAGAATCAGCCACGGGCCTTTCACTCGGTTCTTAACTCGCTTGTTGATGGTATCACAAAGGTCACCAGACCAAGTTAAAATGTACAATTCCACATCGGGAAGGAAGGAGTTCCCCATGGGAGAATGCAAAAACCATACCCAAGATCTAATATATATAATTTATACAAATTATTAGTGTGCTCTGTTAATATAATTACAGTGTGCAATTGCATACATCAAGAATAAATTGCTCTATCAAGTCAAGTGCAGATTTGACACAGGTACGTGCAGCAGTACCCCAGGGTCAGCTGGATGGTGTTACTTGTGAGTTTGTGTCCAGTTACTTTGTTTACCTCCCACAACTCATCTTACAGGGCAAACTGTAGCTGCCTCAGAGAAATTCAAGTAGGGCCCATGGGATAATTGCTGGCATTCACTGAAGGCATATGAAGGAATGCATAGAAATCAAATGCTAAGGGTTGGGAGAAGATCAGACATGTGCTTTGATTACCGAGAGATGGATCTGTTTCAGTTTTGGTGAGGGGGGGGTGGGGTGGGGAAGGACAAAGGAAAAAGCACCAAGAGAAGATGCTTAGGAAGTAGGAAGAGGTGTTGCCCTTGGTTCCTCTCTGATGGCCAGCAAACGCACCCCGCATGGTAAGACTTCTACGTGGGTGACCGTTACACAAAAATAAACTCTTTTTCTGCTTCTTCCCCAGAGTCACTGGATTTGCTGCCTTGCTGGCCATCTTTACTGGAGGACCACTGCTTTTGTTCTTGACACTCCTGGGCCTGCTGGCCCCAGCTTCTCCTGGACACTGAAACAGAAAGGAAAGGAAGTCATTATAGTTGATGAACAAGAAGATGCCAGTGGCCTGAGCAGTAATGGGGTGAGATGCAGGGGCCCCGAAGAGTGGGAGGGTTCGGGATGAACTTGCTCAAAAGCAACTTGCCAAGTACATTTCAAGACTCTAGACAGAAATTAAAAACGAACCAACAAAACAAAACAGAAAAACCCCAGTCTATGAGAGGGTGAGCCTCTCATAGATGTGGTTGACCATCTGAGGGCAAGGACCCCAGGAGGTGAGGGTGTGGGTGGGAGTGAAGGGAGAGGCCAGGAAGGAGGAGCACTGAAGCCACTGTGCCCCAGGTGAGCTCCTCAGTCACAGCTGCCCCCTCATGCAGCACAGGAAGCAGAGCCCTGAGGTGGACCATTCAGGGTTGGCCATCCCTGCTTCAGGGACGGGATATAAGCAGAGGCCCTAGTAATCCTTGTCAGGGTTTTCTATGTCTTAGAAAACTTCAGTTTCACTCGCTAGGAAATGAATAGTCTTGTAGAGATGAATTAATACTGCCTATATTCAATCCTCTAGGAACCAGCCTCCAGGTAAAAGAACTGCCATTTTTGTTGCCTGTTTCGATCACATATAAATATGAAGGATCTGCTGTGTCTCTACAAAGCAATGAGAGAACAATCACCGGACTGAGCCTTTGTGATGTGTCCTGCCAGGCGCTCTGTTGTTCACAGCTACGGGGTAGGTTCCATAAAACTTGGAATCGGGATTTAACCCAAATCTTTCTCCAAAGCCCATGTTCTTTCCAACTAGATCATAGCTTCACTGCTACTATACCTTGGGAAAGGTTCAGATGCCACATTCCAGCATGACTGTTAAGGGTTATTAAATATTACTCACCAAGTCTATTGTAGAGACACCACTTAAGCTAAAAATACCAAACCCATGCACTTTGTGTGGCTTGAAAGAGTACAGCTACCTCACTACTCAGAAGTTTAAATGATCCAGCCAGGAACATAGTCCTGGAAAAGCAAGAGGATTCATTTGATTCTTCTAATCATTTCGATGTTAGCATTATGCTAAAAAACTCATCTTGGATAATTAAATGTTTACTCTGCTAAAGAATGGTGTTTCAGGAAGTGAAAGCTCATGAAACCTAATAGTCAAAATGCAAACATAGTAAAGTACTTCTCCTGCCACTCCTGCTGTCAGGGCCAGATTCTGACCTCTAGACAATAAAAATTTAAGTTTCATTAATTACATTAAATTGAAATTACTCAATTCTGAAAAGGATAAACTTTCAAATCTCACCATACAAGTAAGTAATTAAAAAAAATTTTTTGACTTCTTTTTACCCAACAGCTTTGAGCAAAATTCTCAGATGGAGGGGAAAAGCAATGAAAAAATGATATATATTTTTATTTTTTAGCTTGCATTGGGTAAAAAAATTAAATGTGTTTGTTTGGTCCTTTGAAAGTTGTTAACAAGCCAGGTTTTGGAAAAGTAAATAATTTTCTATAAATAGTTTGCCCTTTATTACAAAGCCAATTTGATAGTATTCAATAAGACTCAAAGTATTTAAGTTCTCAACTTGTGTGTGTATTATGAACAGGAGTTAATAGAGAAAATTTATAATATTTTCATCTTGAAATACTGTGCAATAAATAATCTAACCTCATAGTAGAGCATTACTAGTGAAAACTGCTAGGAAATTTTATTCATTCATTTTAAAACTAAAGTAAGTATTACTCAAAAATTTCCAACACTACAAGCTCTAAGGAAGAAATAAGTATGGTGATGCATTGCTCATTTGTTTTCAGAGCAAACATATTAGCTTTTATTCTTAGATTAAAACTTTTCATCCTTCCCAATATTTTAGGCTTCCTCGAAATCCCAGGTCTAATTGATGTTACATGATATGACATCAGACTACTCTCTAAAAATGGAGAAATTCACGCAATCAAATATGTTTCTGTCACAGATAAAAACCGAGAACCCTGGACCAGGGCTAAGCAAAACTGAGAGAAATCCAACACAGGAATCTTCCCTGCAAAAAGTAAGATTGTCCTTTAGCCTCCATCCAAGTGACACTAGTATTTGAGTCCTCCAGGGATGGGGAGTGGGCGGGGGGCAAGTTAACAGGCTGGTTTCTGAGTTGGTACCAGTCATGAAAGCAAACATTTTAATTTGTCCGACATAGTCACTGAGAGGAATAATGACATGCTCTTTCTGGGGGACTGTCAAAGCAGTTCACTAGGGTGGTACCATTATCTAAAAATTTATTCTAAACATATTCACTGTCATTGATTTAACTCTACCAATTGGGAATGTGACAATGAGTCTAGTACCAGGCTGACATTTTCTTTGTATCATAGGTAGGCACCTTTCTTGGATAGGAAAACTGAGGCATGGTGGGATCAAGGAACTAGTTGCACAACTAACTTTGAGTTTGGAACCCAAAGCACACAGTAGTGCAAACAACTTTGTAGGGGGAATGTTCTTTGTCAGGCTTGTTTTCCAGCCTTTAGGCAGCATTATTTGATTGCATGTGATTAGGATGTTAATTACAATTATATTGAAGTAGGTTCAATATTTCTGAATTTAGACTCTTAGGCAGCCTGCTTTAATGTGTGAATTCTTACATTAAAGAAGTGCAGTAAAACAATCTAATTTCTTTTATACTGTAAAGTGCTGGAACATCTCTATATATGTCTATACACATATTTATTACCGTTCCAGGTACCATTAAAATTATAAAAGATACCTGAGTAAGTAAACAGGCAATGTATTCAACAGACACTCCATGTATATTCATATCCTATCTACAGTGGCGATAACTGGCCTAGAGAGGCTCAAATGTGAAATCTGTCATTCTTGAAGATGATCTGATTTTGCGTATATATATATATATATATATATATATATATATATGCAAATACATATATATGCTAATTTTAAAGCTTCTGAAATGTGCATATAAATTCAGAATTAGAGATTCATATAAAAATTTGAGCTTTTCTTCATTTTAAGCTCCACTGACCTCCATATTTCCCAGGAGAAAACATTATGATGACCTTAAAATAATACTCAGTAGTCGGCCCTGGTTTCTTAATACTTTCTGGCAAGGGCCCAAAGTGCCAACCAACCATTAAATTTCTTTTGAAGAATTCACGTAGGGGTAGTAGAACCCAGATCTGGTGAAAAATGGGGAACAGAGCACTGGCTTACAGACAATAATATTTGTTGGCTATAGGCTGAATTATGGAAGAAGCAAGTGATATATATAAAAGGAATCTCACAATAAGATGGCCTGTACAAATAGAATACATTACAATGCATACAAAGCCAAAACCAACTATTTTCTTCAAGAAAATAGGACATACTCTAATGAAAACATCACAGCTTATGAGTAAACGTAGCGAGGAAATGATATGAAATGCATATCACTTGATGCAGTTACAAGTACTTCCAGGAAAAGAAAGTAAGCATTTTACCTGTCACATCAATATTAAAATAGCCACACAATTAAAACATAATAATCATGATAAAAATAGGTAGCATGCTTTGAGAACAATAGCCTCTGTTTCACGCATACATTTAGGAAAATAAGAAAGCTATTTTAGCATAAACAAAGCTGTTCTTAAAGAAAAGTACACACTGTGGTTTAACAGAATTGCTCTGCTGAACGCTATTGGTTAACCAGGAAACTATGCAGAAAGACTGCTACGCAGTTCTCAGGGGTGAAGACAAGTGCTGGGAATCGGCACTAACAAAACAGGATTAAAATATTATACATAAAATTACTTTAATTGAAGCTCCCGTAAAAATTACATTTTTGGTTTCCTGTCCATAGTTCAAGAAATCAAGGCAGCAAAGCAAATCAAGATGGTCCTATTGAATTCCATCAAAATTTGATGCAGCCCATCACAAAGAGGTCATGAAAAAATCAGAGAGACACAGAAGTTCTCGCCTGTCTAGGATTTGGCTTATCTCTGGCTTCATCTTAGTTTAACTCAAAGCCTCGCTGGCTGATCCATGTGGTACTGGCAGGCGGGCTCCTCGTCTGTGTGTTGTATAAAGTGCTCTAGTGGCCTCTTGAAGAAGGAACATTACTTTGTATCAAGGGTGCTTTGTTACTAACAAGTGAGATGAGTCAACTGATGCAATAGTTCAAATGTAAATTTCCAAAATCTATGTAACCTTGGGTGTCCTTATCAAAACTTCTGATTTCATATACTCTAAGAATTAATTCTCTCCAGAAGATAAGTGTTTTAGGTGTTCATTTATGTAATTTTTCTGTGACTTGAAGACAAGTGATTTTCTTAGAAAATCTCTTGCAGGGAAAAGAGTTACTGTAATCGTGTGTCTATGAACACACCTACCACAAAGGAAGTACTTTAAAAGTGAAGGACCAAGCTGGTTGGTTTCCTCTAGGGCAAGTGCTGCTCGGCCCAAACAGAATGGTCCATGCGTATCTACAGACTACGGACTTCGCTTTATGTGGTGGGCATGTCCTTAACTCCACCCTGTCATGTGGCTAGTGTGCGCCGGGCCTCCAGGCAAGTCAGAGTACATGGCTCATCCAACAGTACTGGCCAAGAAGGCTGATTCCAAATGCTGTTGCTCGTGGGGGGCTGGTAGATGTTTTCTTTGTGTTTAAATCTGTCGAGGAAAGTCCTCAAAGACAGTAGTTCCTACTTGAGAAATCATAACTCACTGGGCTACTAAGCTCTAAGGTGGGAGAGGTTTATCATCAATAATCAAGTGCTAAAGTTTGAGAATGGTTTAGCCTTTTAAAATAAAGGGAAATTATCCCTATTATAAGGTCACTTCCAGTGCCCTTCCCTCTTGAGGGATGTGGGGTTATGGCTAGACTGCGTGGCTGTGGGCACTTTATCCCTGGAGCCAAGGCACTCATATGTTAACATCATATGTTAACCTCTGATAGTTTTACAGAAAGAAATAAAAGCCGCCTTCTAAGGGAAAAAGTCCCTTAAGGAAATTTCACATACCAGAATTTTATATTCTTTTTCTTTTATGATACTAAAATTTCCTTTAAAAGACTTTTCAAGTCATATTTATAAAAAGTTATTAACCAGGGAGATGATGAATGGTCATAGAAAAGCCATTTCCTCTCTGAATCAGCAGTGCTTGTTCTAAAATTTCCCATTGGAGACGAAAGCTGATTTAAAATCTGTCTCCTTTTTCTCTCCTAGGACTGTCCTCACCTGAAAATAACTTTACAGAATTTACTACAGTGTCAAACGGCAGAGAGAAGTTATTGAGTAACTGCTGTGAAATAGTATAAATTGTTCCTAGAGGTTGAAAAGTTAATTGGTACTTTTCCTTTCTTACTAAAGGGTCATAAAATGTCTGCTAAAAGATCACGTGCATCCTTCCCTAAAAGAGTGTAAGGTAAGGTGTTAGACCAACATTCTCTAAAGGGTAAACTGTGCTACTCTAAGAATTTCTGACCCCATCCCAGTGGAAATCTAAGAGAAGAGTAAAGAGAGAAAGGGAGAGAATAGGAGACATGACCCTGAATATAAAAATAAACCTCCAGGATCACAGAAATTTGAAAGGACAAGTCACCATACTCCAAAGTAACTTGATCCTCCTCATAAGAATTTCTAAATTTAGATTTTTAAGTCAATACTTTTTGCCCCCAATGGAAGGACCATCCCGTTGCCATTTAGGAAAAAAAAAAACAGTTTATGAATAATCCCTGACCCAGTCCCAGGATAGAAGTTACTCAATTAAAGTTTGTTTTTGTTAGTGCCAGTTCATAAGCTTTGGGACAGTGAGGGATGATAATTGAAGACTCTAACCATTTGTTGGCTGTGACCTCCTGTGCCCAATTGCATTCACTTCCTCTTCTGCAATGGTGGAGTACAGTTTTGAAGGTCTTTTCCCTCTACTGGAAGGCTTGCCACTGTCATGATCTGAATGCCTTTTGTAATAATCTCCTCTTTGCACTACTGAGGAAAAGGGATTCATTTTACCCTTTGTAGTAGCAAATAACATCAATGTTGACATTAATATTAAAAAATATTAATCTATAAAACTTAAATATCAGCTTACCCACCCCACTTAAGATTCAAGGAACCTCCAGTGTTGGTCCTGAACAGATATACCATTATCTACAGAATTCAACAGCCAACATTATGGAAATGTCGTGCAAAATGAGGTGAGCGCTGAGTCTGCCCCCAAAAGATACTAATAAAAAGGCCCCCGCATTACCATTTCGATCCCAAGACGGATTAACGAAAGTCACATTCACTATGGAATAATCCAGAAGAATCACAGCCATTTACCTGTTTCAGAAATGAGTTGGGCACGCTAGTCCAAAGGGAGGCACAGAACAAGGAAATGAAGTAACCAGCATGAATCATGTACAAGAAAATAGGAATGAGCACAGCAGGAACATTTTTCTAAAGAAAAAGAGAGGGCTCACAAGGGCTCTCCTTCCTGGGCCAGCTTAGTGGACAAGCTGAAAAATAAACTGAAATCAAAATATTACCACCTCAGACATGTACAGACCGTGCTCAGACCTCACCTAGATTTTCAGTCCACTTTCAGTATCTTACAAACTGTGCTCAGACCTCACCTAGATTTTCAGTCCAATTTCAGTATCAAGCGACACCATCAGAATGATCTCGGTGACTAACTTATCCTGGATGCCAGAGGGGAAAGCAGTGGTCTCCCCGGCTCTACAGTCTTTAGCTGGAAAGATGGGGTCACGAACCATCCATAGTATTTGCTGCTGGGGGGAGTGAGGAAGGGAATCAAACATCTATCCCTGAAGCTATGAAATGTTTGAGAAGCAACTCATTCATTCCTAAGTTCCTGGGGAAAGAACACCTGAATTTTTCAAAGCAGCAACGAGCACACGAGCAGCATCCAGTATTTCACCCGCTCCGTTAACCAGAGGCTCCATGGTACGTGCTGTTACTCATGAGGCTGGCGGGTGACTCTAGGCCTTGTCTGATCATATAGCCAGGCGTCTTAGAAAACATCATTTTTCAAAAATGTTAAGCAATTATTTCTTGTTCAACCTTCTCCCCCTTTCTTTTTAATCCTTCCATATTTCCAATGGCTTTTTGATGAGGTGAGCATTCCTACTTACCCCTACCACCCCTCCATGCCTCCCTATTTCTCTCCAACAAAATTCTCTCAGGCATTTTCAAAGCTTCCTTGTAAGTAAAGATGCAAAGTCAGCAGTGGCAGAAAGAAGGGCAAATGAGGGGTGGGGCTGTGTGGTGTGAGTGGTCCTATCAGGACACTCGCTGGCTCCAGTCCCTCTGACCTGGCACCACCAAAGTTTCCTCTTCCTACACCGAGACTTCCAAAGGCCGTGGCTGTAACACCAAGCCCTGTATTTACTGATTACCCTGTGTGAAATGACTATACGTGTCAGCCATTGTTCATGGCTTTAGTTTCTCTGACAGAAGTGGTCTGTCAGCTTTGGTCAAAAACCCCACCTTTTTAAATGTATAGCCAACAGGTGAGTGAAGCTTGCACCCACCAAGGAAATCTGCAGAATGGAGATGAGAAAGCAGGCTGTGTTCTTTTTCATTCGACTCCCAATTAACAAAGACAGTACTCACGAACACTTTCTATGAACTTCAACCCAAGACCATCATGAAGAAAAGAAAATGGCCCAAGGGAGGAAGATGTCAGAGCGGTCAAAGAATTCTAAAGCATCAAACAATAAAATAAAACCAAGCAACTCCAAACCACACTCAGAGCTATCTGGACATGGGTGATGATGGCTCTAGAATTTCTTTAGAGGTGGGGCTTAGAGATGGCAATTACATTACACTTTATGAAGGACAGAACCCTAAAGGCAACTGTGCATTGAACAGAATGGGAGGAGTGGGGGAAAGACCTGGTGGGGTGCGGAAGACGCCCCGAACACACCTCGCCTCCACTGATACCGACATTTGATCTGATTCTGGGAGATGAGATTCAAGTCCCGGGACTACCTTGTTCTGCTCCCACCTCAGCAAATTAGGAGGAACACACTGGTGCCATGATGCGCTGAGAGCATCCACGCAGATGACACACTTCTGAGAATGAGGCTCATCTGACCTCACGACTGAGCGAGCTAACTAGCCACAGGGTCTCCCAGGCCTGCGTGAGCCGCTCCTGAACCACAGCAACGGTGACTGACAAGGTGACTGACAACCAGGGGGAGCTCTTCTGAGCAGCGATGGGACCTAGAAACCTACAGGTAGCAACCAAATGAGTCACAAAACAATGTGTGCACTTCTAACACACTGGGAGTTCAGGAGCATCTAGAGATGATTATTACAAAGATCTTTGGGCTGAGTGTCTCCGTTACGCTTTTATTCCCTGTATATGGTCCTCCTGTAAGACCCAGTGTCACCAACAATGTTGAATCAAGTTTCTGAACAAAGAACTGCACTGGTTCCAAAACTTAATCCAAGGGACGCTGAGCTGACCGACAAACTCTAGGATATAAGTTGAGTCCAAGATTAATTCCTTCCGCTTGAAATGACTCTCCTTACGGAGAGCTCACTCAGAGAAAACATGTCTTACCTTCCCGGGAAAACGTCCTGGGACTGGGCTGTGGGCTGCCCTGGCTCTCTCTCTCCTTGTCCGAAGGAACCTTTTTCAGGACAGGCGGAAGAAGAGCGACTTTAGGGGAATCCGGGCTGGATGGAGAGTCTGGGATGTCCTCTACGGAGACACAAAGACATGAATCAACCTGTCTCACAAACTGGATTCCTAAAGCTATAAGCTGGGTTAATCTTTAAAAACAAATGACTAATAATCTTTTTAAAAGCAGCAGAGAATTTTTCTGGCCAAAAACTAGCTTCATAGCTCAGTGAAGTAAACAATAGAGAGAAAAATAATGAAAACTTACGAAGAGTTAAAATTTGCAGATGTGAATCTATCTTGCATACAGAATTTCAATTTCAGTGAGCTGGTATTTGAAAATTAGACTGTAAGTGAACTGAACACTCCCTCTGCCTCAAACACAGAGGCTCTTTGATTCTCTTAAAATACGTGATAGTTATAACCCATTGCCTTTACCTGTTGTCAAATCCAGTAAAGTGGTCACCACATGTATATAATATATATTTGCGCTTCCAGGAGTGGAGGTGCACGTACCTACACACACATACTGAGATCAGTAAGAATAACTTAGAATCATGCACTTTGAGAACCAGAAAGGACTGTGGTGAGCACCGTATAACTGGAGAGATCGAATGACCTGCTAAGCTAAAAAGATGGCAAAATAGGTAGGATTAGAACTCTCGTCTCTTAATTCTAAAGGCCGTCCGGTTTCAGTCTAATTGAAAGGATTAACTGCATTGCACTCCTTTCTCTGCTCTATCACCAGCAAAGTAATTCTCAGTTTGGTGTGTGTGTGGGCCGGGCTGTGGTATACATAGACGGTAGGGCTGTGTGCCCATGACATGTTATTTACAAAAACAGCCCCATAGTTTGCCAAGCCCTGTTCTAAACCCTAAATATTTCACAGGCTATGGGATTAAAAACACAGCAACTTATGCGTTCCCTATTTGTGGCCCTCATCCTTAAACTGTGGCCTTCTGAAGGGTCGGAGCACCAGGACACAGCTTTCAGAAAGCTACACTGAGCCCTGTGAAGGGGTCAGCACCCCACGAGGCTGCTTTATCCATCCTGCCTACGAGCCATAGCCCTGAGCGCAAGGACAGTCCCTGAGTGGGTGACCTCAGGGCTGAATGAAGGCACCCTTCAGCCTTTGTCACTGTGGCAGGTTTCTCATGGCCCCTCCCGCACACACGCCCCCTCCACGTTCACCAGCCGCCCTGGAAACCAGCTGTGGAGGCCCGGTCGTGGTGTCACTTCCTGACCAGCAAAACCCTTACCAGGCCGCGAGGCGGTTCTCGGTTTCTGCGGGATGGTGGGCCGCACCGACAGGCTGGGTTTGGGGGACTGCAGGAGGGGCTTCGGGCTGGTGGGCCTGCTGGAAAGGCTCCGGGACCTGGAGCCCGCCTCCACCTTGAGCTCTGCTTTGGTGTTCTTTTCTGGTGTTCCCAAACCGAAGCGGTTCTCTGGATGCACTTTAGGCACTTTTAAAATGAAAATGGGTACAAAAAGCACTTCACTGTAAAAACTCAAAGGTGAAAAAAACCAGTCCTTTGAAGGTAGAGGTCTGGTGCAAACTGCTATAATGGTTTCTTGTCATTTCTCATCAGATATTTTATTTAATTGAAGTATAGTTGACTTACAATATTATATTAGTTTCATGTGTACAACATAGTGACTCAATACTTTTATAGATTATACTCCATATATAACGTATTATAAAATATTGGCCATATTCCCTGTGCTGTACGTTACAGCCCTGTATCTTATCGCGTACCTAGCAGTCTATACCTCTTAATCCCTATCTTGCCCCTCCTCCCACCCATCACCCCACTGGTAACCACTAGTTTCTTTTCTGTATCTGTCATCAAAGATATTTTAGAACAGGAACATTGCTATTCTAGCATGTTTTCAGAATCAGAACACCCTGGTGGAAGACAAAAATTCTTGCTAGAAAAGTGGTGAATTTGGTGGTGCTCTTCCGATCACCCCTGACTATTCCAGAGATGACGAGCCTCATAGTTAATAGGGCACATGTCCATATGAGTGTATAGGGGGAGAGCAGGCCTCAATCCATTTGAAGCCATCAGATCTTCCTTAGATCTGGCACAAGGTACAGGTCTAACCAAGTGCAGGTGCCTCCGTTCTGGAGCACAATCAGTTAGGGGTCTGGCTGCAGGTCCTGGGAGAGGAGCGCTGTGCCGATGCCCAGAACCTCAAGTCTAGTGAGAACCACTCCAGGAGTATCAGCTCATGCCCCGCCTCCATAGCTTTTGCTGCCTTAATTATCCAGATAAGAGGCAAAAAAGAGCCAGTTGAATATGAGTTTTAGCCCAACTCTTACCTTATGAAGATGCTAAAGCCAAACACAAGAACGTCAAACAGTAAAATGAGGTAATTTCTGCACAATTTACAAGTTACTCGCCAGTGTGCATCTAAAGTATCTTACTCTCTTTCTGCACCTGAAAAGTCCGAGGGTCAAAGGAAATCGGATATTCAGGAATATTCAAGCTGAAAGAAAAGAGCATCCCCTCATGTCAGTTAAAGGGCCTCCTCCCATATACCACGTATGGCCTATTTTTAAATCATCAGTAAGACAGAAACAGATTCATAGATACAGGAAACAAGCAGGTGGATTCTAGAGAAGAAACGGGTAGAGGGATGAGTGAAATTAGGTGAGGGAGATTAAGAGGTCCAAACTTCCAGGGACAAAATAAATGTCACAGGGATGAAACGTACAGCATGGGGAATACAGTCAGTGATTTTGGTATAACTTTGTACAGTGACAGATGGTACTTATCATGGTGATCATTTTGTGATAGAAATATCAAATCACGGTAGTGTGCACCTGGAACTAACACAGTGTTGTAGGTCAGTTATACTTCCATAATTAATTAATTTAATTAATTCATCAGCCATGATGAACAGAACAAGGAAATGAAGTAACCAGCATGAATAATGTACAAATGCCCACAGTTTAGGAGTTCTTCTCAATGAAGTCTCTTCCCTTTAGGAAACAGGGAAAGGTGCCCTGCCCAGGTGCCAGGCTACTATGGTGGGAGGTGTCGGGCAGGTGAAGGGCTGTGGTCTTTTAGGTGAAAGCTGAGACCATGTAACACAGAGGCCCATCCTTGCTCTCCATCTTTATTTGCCTTCTGTCAATCACATTTGAGGCATGGAATCAGACCGTGTTTTTCTTAAGGGGGTGACGGCAATGGCCTGACTTACCTGCCCCACCTCCATCCAACCGTTCTGTGCTGCTCAAGGCCAGGCTGGAAGAATCCTGGGAGATGGCATCATTTCCAAGTTTCTAAAAAATTCAAGTGCCCCGCCCCAAAAGTGCACAGTTTTTTAAAGTGTAAGAAAAAGAACAAAGCAGATAATAACTGGCAACAAATAATGGCTCCTTAACTCTACTGTCATTACACTGACTGTGTCCGACCTCCCCATCTCCCTGAGGCTCTGCTGCTGGGACGAAACCATGAGACATGCTCTGTTCTGTGTTTACAATCAGGGCTCTGGGGTCCAAGGTGCGGCCAGTTCCCTCAGGATGCTCCCCATGGACAGAGGGGCGGGGCCACAGGGAGCCAGTGGGCGTGGTGCCGTCTCTTGTTTTTCTGATTGAACACCTAGGCGGGCTCTGCAGCCCCTGAGGCTCCACGTGATGGGGGCACTGATATTCTAATTGTTTCCAGGACCCTCTCCAGATTGGGTTCCACTGATCTAAAAGCAGTGGAAACCTTCCCAACCTCAGTGTACAAAATAGGTAGGAAGGGGCCTGAAATGGGCAGGGTCTTCCCTGCCACTGAGGCAGAAGCACTAGACACACGTCTATAGTTTAGGAGAGGCAAGTATAAATAGGTCTGAATTAATTTTTTTTAAATCTGCAGGTGGGAAGAGTTTATGATGGCAAAGACAAGGAAGGTGAGATGGCGAGGGAGGAATCAGCCTCTGCTTTATGGGGCAGGAAGTCCACAAGAGCGTGAGGCATTTAGACACAAAAAAGATACGAAAAAACAAAAACAAAGGCTAGCGTTTGCTCAGTGATACCCGAGAACCCTATTGGCAGAGATGACCCACACCTGCCTCCCGTCTAAAAAACAAAAAAAGCGGGGCGGGTGGACCAGGAGGCATGAAGATTCCTAAGACAGTTCGAGCTTCGGCCTGCCGGTTCCTGCTCAACTCACGCTTCTGACAAACCTAAAAAGCAAATATCTGCTGCCAGTTCCGAGCTTTAAATTGTTTCCGATGACACAGGAGAGATGATCTCAAACACAGTTGAGATCTGCCTCGTTACAATCTGCCACAGCTGCGCATCCGCCGGGAGTGCCAGCTGTGTCAGGAGGGAGGGGGAGCGTGGCAGGAGTGCCGAGGGATTTCTCAGCGAGCCTATGGAAGTTCCACTTTCACTAGTGGTGGTTACTGAGGTCTCAGAGGAAGTGTGTACACAAGTACCACAGCGAGAACGGCACGTTATTTGACATTATGGAAAAGTGACCCCAAGGAAGGGAAGCCCCGTGCCAGGGGCAGCACGTGGAGCCCTCTGAGTCCTGACGCAAGTCCGCAGGGCCAGGGGCTAGCCATGAACTGCCAGCCAAAACCAGCAGGGGGCGCTTTACTCCCCCCCCCCAGCCCCCAAGCCGTCTAGAGGCTGGGCCAAACCGGTCCTCAGATGCAGAGTGCCTGACCTAGCCTTTTATAGCTTCTTAGAAGGCAGGGGCGTGGGTATCCAAGCTCAGATAAAAATGATAAAGTGGAGTATTTAAACAGGGCCAGGAATGAAGAGAAGTTAAGTTTGTGCCCTGAGCGCCTTGCTTAAGGAGAAACTGCCTTTTAGGCTCATGCAAGTGCAGGGCTGGCATCTGAGAGTAAGGGCCTCCTTAAATTTTATACCCTGGGCACCTCACTTGCCTACATTTAAAATCTAATCCTAGGAGTTGTTTTCACTTTTTCCTTCCAGGCTTTCTGAGGTAGTTATAAATCCCCAAAATGCCTGTGCGGAATGAGGATGAAATAACCTGAAGTCAATTGTCTCTGAGTGCAGGCAGCTGACGAGGTGGCCCCAGGAGAAAAGATGTGGCCGCTAAGCTTTCAATACCTGTTACTCTCCTTTGTTAATAAATAATAACCATACTTTCATTTTCACAGTTCTTTCTGTGAAAATATATGTATTTTTAAATAAACACATATTAAACGTAAGTAGTGTGAAGAGAATTACTCCAGATGAAAGTGAAGGCTATATATATACATTCACACACATATATTATATTTTTTTATCATAGTATATTCCCTTCTGGTGCCTATGTTGCTAACCTTATAGGGAACACAGTCATGGAATTTTAGGGGAAAATATTGTAAAACTAATTTTCAAAACACGTTCTCATTATTTTATAGTTCTGATAGAACACCCTTGACTGGTTCCAATTTTAAATACTAAGGATTTTTATTCTTGTTTTAATAGACACTAGATGGTGCTCAAAGATCATTAGTATAAGTCTTGAACAAATTAAACCTTAAGAATTTTGTCACTTGGAGCCAGTTTATCAAATCCAAAGCACCTGGAAAAAAACCCTCCAACACTTCTCATCTTTCTACCAAAAGGCTGCTATTCATCAATGGAAACAGTGATAAAAATAAACCGCTCATTAGTGAGAACAGCACATCCCTTGTTGTAAGGAAAGTCTATGAAACAGATTAAAATGTAAACATATCCTTGGGTGTGTGACTCACCAATGATGTGGTCACAGTGTTCAGAATTCTGACCAGTGAGGCCACAACACGCCTCCCATGTTAACAGAGTGTAGTTTCAGCCCCTCAGCTCTTCTCTGCGGGCTAATGGGTGAGTGAGGAGGGATGCGTAACTAGAAAATTGCTAGATAACGATGGTGCTGGCGGAAGAACTACGGTGAACAGCTGTAAAATCATGCAGGGTGCAGGATTTAATGAAAAAATAATCAGTTGTTTAGAAGTAATATAAAACAGCCCTGCATGTCCTGGTAAACAGTTAACCATTTACTTTCTGAAAATCAAGGGTTCATTGGGATGAACTATTTTATTCTGATTCAAATAAAAATCGATGTGCAATTTTCCCTTCATTAGAGAACCCAGTTTTACAAACATAAAAGAGCTCAGGATAGTGAGCTGATAGTGACCAAAACCTGGGTTAAACATATTAATCTTCGTGATCACAATAAGGATACAATCCTCGAGCAGCTGCCGGAAAAAACAGAGGTAAAAGGAGAAAAAAAAATACGCAACTTATATTTTAAAAAGTTCGAAAGTAAGTAATGCATTATGTCAGATTTTGGGGGGACTCAGCAATTCTTAAATGATAAAGTGCTTCTTCACAGCAATAGACAACATATCCCAATGGTCAAGTATTCAATTAATTCTAACAATACTTTGACTTTTAAGCCTGGAATCTAGCAAGGAACTTTCAGGTTTGGAAAAGGACATAAATTCTGAAATAACTGAAAAACAGATCTCCCTGATATAACTAGAATCTGGTTTCAATAATTTTATTTGCCTCTGTCAGCTTTCCTATCTCCAATCACCCTCAGGTCTCTGTTTGGATTCAACAGACAGTCTTTCCCAAAAGTGGGGCATGTCCCTGGCACAGCTGTCACATGTTTCTATGACACGCACAGGAGCACCTGAGCAGGTGAGACAAGCCCCGTGGACCTTCAGCCACTGCCTGGCCTTCCCGGGCTGAGGCTCTCCTGGAGAGCGTGACCCTCATGCCAGCGGGAAAACATGGGAAGACCAGGCCCTCTGATCTGTGTTCCGGGTTCTTTAGGAAAAAGGCCTGTTTTCGGATTTTTATTTAACCCACAGGTTATTTTTCTGCACCTGTCTTGCCCATAAAAACCGAGTGGAGACAAAAACGACAAAGGCAACCAAGTCAAAACAGACCCTCCTCCCTTACCTTCAGTGAGCAAGCAGCCTTGGCTTTCATCTCCTGCTTGGCCTTCATCTCTGCCAGCAGCCCGCTGCCCATCACTTGGACCCTGTACCTTCGCCCTCCTTGGGGGCTGCCCTTGCTCTCACTCCGGTCCACCTTCCCCACGTCTTCCCCTTGACTTTCTTCTAGGGAGTCAGGTGTTTTGATCTCCTCTACCCGATCAGCACTGCCATTGTGCTCGGCTGGCTTCGTGTCCTTCCTGGGGGTGTCCACAGCTGGACTTCTGACTCCTGCCTTTGGAGAGGAGAGTTCTTCTGTCATCAAGACCGCTGGTGACCGCTCAGGTTTGGTCCGGGGTTTGATTAAGTTGAGAAAGCCACTTTTCCGAAAGTCTCGCTTTTTCTTCTCGTCTCCTCCTTCACTAAGCTCATGGGACTCTGAGCCTCTTGCTGACCCTCTCCTGTGATTCAAAAGAACAAATCCTGTTGGGTTTACTGTAATTAACGCTCCAGCAAGAATCAGTCAAAACAGAAACAGGGAGATCGCTGCTTACACGGCAACCGTTCTGAAGCATTTAAAGAAAAGCTGACTTTGGAAATAGGAACGTTGGATATCATCATATCCACACAAATCGACAATGGGAATCTGATGTGACTGGGAGGACTGAGAGCGGAGTGGAGTTTATGTTTAAATGCTCCAGAGAGCTTCCAGAAAGGGTGGCTCCACCCAAGACACAGGTGGGCGACGGACTGCCTTATTTAATTTGGCGGGCACTGGAAGGGCCAGATTTCCCCTTAAGCCCCTAAAATCCTTCCCCGGTCATTAGATAACATCTGAAATCCCGCCCTAAGTGCTCAAACCAAGATCCGGATCCCTGCTTAAATGTAATACCACTGCAAGAGGCAACAACATGAAAAAGCGGACAGTAAGCTTTGGTAGAGGTTTGTCAGGAAATGGATGGGGAGAAAGTGTAAATGATGTAGGTTGAGTGGGAGGTATCATCACTGCCTTTCACTTAAAGCTGGAAGGATGAATACCCGTTTAGCTCCTTGAGTCCCCAGGAAAATCCCAGTAAGGAATTGAAAAAAAAAAAAAGAAGGCATAAGCCCCAGGGGGGAGAAAAGGCAAAAGCAACAGTTCGGAAGCCACAATAGTTAGGAGTGAAAACTGACTTAATCTGGGAAAGCTGACCTCTAAAGCATTAGTAGGGGAGGCCCTGAAGCAAATGGATTTCAGGGGAAGGGGAGCAGAATGTGCCACCCCGAAATACGCCTCTTTGGCACAGGATTATTTGAGGCTGATTATTTTTAAGGAACAGCAGACACAGGAGAAGCTCTGAAAACAGAGTAGTTACCTTTCTGTAAGAGAAATTTACATTTCTAAGGAAAATCTCCATTTGTAAGGGTGTATTCCTTTCAGTACCAGGAAAAATAGAATCACTAAATCCCTAGAAATGTATCAATGGAGAAGGCAGGGACTTAAACCTGCATAACGACCTTACCCTTGTTTATCTGGTTCAGGATAACCTCCCCAAACTGTCCCCAACCTCATCTTCTGTCTTTAGCTGAAGATGGTATTTAAGGTGGCAGTGTGGGCCATTTCAGGGAATTATTGTTTCCCTTGGGATCTCCCATGTATTCAGGGGGTATACATGTTAATAAACTCCATGAAACAAGAATAATAGAAAAATGTGACAGCATAAGTGGAAGACTCAAGGTTGGAAGACTGAGGAAATCGCACAGAAAGTTGATGGGGGGAGGCTAAGAAAAAGAATGAAGAAATAGAAGAGAAACAGTTTAAAAAAAAAACAAAACTAGTGGATTAATAGAGGAAACAATAATGGGAGTTTAAGAAAAAGAATATAGAGAAAAAGCAAAGAAATTTATATATATATATATATTTTGTTTGTTTGTTTGTTTGTTTTGTGGTACGTGGGCCTCTCACTGTTGTGGCCTCTCCTGTTGCAGAGCACAGGCTCCAGACGCGCAGGCTCAGCAGCCATGGCTCACGGACCCAGCCGCTCCGCAGCATGTGGGATCTCCCCGGACCAGGGCACGAACCCTTGTCCCCTGCATCGGCAGGTGGACTCTCAACCACTGCGCCACCAGGGAAGCCCAAAAGCAAAGAAATTTAAAAGAAATAATTCACGAAAAACTCCAGAACCAAAGAATATAAATTCCCAGATTGAAATGGCTCATTAGTGCCTAGCAAATGGGTTTCAACAAAACAAAATCAAAAAACCCACACAGAGGATATCATCATAAAATGTCAATATACCAGGAGCAGAAAGAAGATCCTAAATGCTTCCTGAGAAGAGGAAAAAAAGACCAAGCCACAAAGGATCAGGACTCAAAATGACACTGGATTCTTAGAGCAACTAGAAGCTTGAGGATACTGGGACCAGGTTTTCAAAATTCTAAAGAAAAATGGATTCCAATCTAGAGTTCTATACCTAGTCACACTATTAAGCAAAATGCAAGACATATGCATTTCAGAAACTCACTTCCCATGCTTCCTTTCTCAGCAAGCAAACCGAGGAGGTGCTGCACCAGAAAGAGAGTGAAGTAATAAGGAAGACGACGACCGGGCCAAAGGAAACAGGAAAGACACAGGAATGAGCGAGGGGAGGCCCCCAGCAGACAGCGAAGGGACATCCCAGGAGGACAGCAGGGGACGAGGCCTACAGGTCACCCTGGGGCGATCAGAGAGCAGTGAAGGATGTGCCCAGGAAGATGAAACTGAGAAGACTTGGGGAAATTTCTACCTCTACTGGAGACTTAGGAGATATGTCAGAGATAGGAATACAGAAAACTAAGCAAATGCAAAAGGAGACAATTGTTAACTCCAGGGAAAACAAAAAGTTGTATAGCAGATGAACCTATTTGCAAAGCAGAAACAGAGACACAGACGTAGAGAACAAACGTATGGACACCATGGAGGTTGGGGGGGATGGATTGGGAGATTGGGATTGACACATATACACACTACTATGTATAAAATAGGTAACTAATGAGAACCTACTGTATAGCACAGGGAACTCTACTCAGTGCTCTGTGGTGACCTAAATGGGAAGGAAACCCAAAAAGGAGGGGATATATGTATACGTATAGCTGATTCACTCTGCTGTACACAACATTGTAGAGCAACTATACCCCAATAAAAATTTTAAAAAGAGTTGTACAGGAAAGGAAATGTAATCATACCATACTGTATAACTTAGCTGTGAATATTTACATGCTTATAATGAAGTAAACATTAAACACTGATGTAACCAACAGTTACGACATAACTAAATAAGATGGCAGGAAGAGGAAGTGTGTGTGTGTGTGTGTGTGTGTGTGTGTGTGTGTGAGTTTGCCTGCATGCGTTTGGTGGACAGAAGGGTCAGACTGTATAAGAGCTAAAGTATCATCCTCTATATAGTAAGAAGCCACCAGTTATGGTTACTATTTAAAACTGAAAAATAAGAAATAGCAACAACGACAAAAAAGAAATATGGAAGCAAAATCAAAGTAAACGGCTAAAGGAACAGGAATTAATTGCCCTGGGGAATAGGGAAAGAAACAGCCCCCCGCCTTTATTTGTTAATAAAAAGCCTTGAAGAACACCTGACATTTTAAACTATGAGGAGCACGTGTGCAACTTTGACTTTCAAACTTCCTTCATACAACTTGATGGTCTGACCTGCACCTAGACCTCTACGTAACAAACTGACAATGATCTGGTTTTATATAACAAAATAAAACAAATCACAACTTTTAGTAGAGTCCAACATTATTTGACAAAAATTGATGTACGTAGTTCTATGTGTGCAATTGGACATGAAGAGGATCCTCCTAGAGCAGTATCTTTGTAGAAAGTGGGTTTTACACCTTATAAAGTCTGCCCAACTTTCATTCACAGCCTATTAAAGAAGGAGGCAGCTTTAAGGGCAGAGGACATCACACTGGCGGTGACACCACAGATGATCTAGATCTAACGCGCACAGATCTCTCCACTAACTCAATTTCCAAAGTTTGGGAAGAGGAGAGCCTACAATTTTATCTGTTTATACAGATACAGGCCAAAGACTGTCTTCATTCATTAAACCAATAGTGACTGAGGGCAGGTGATACATTATGGGCTGTGTCAGACACTGACGTTATAATGAACAGTAAGACCCAGGCATTGTTTGTGAAGAACAGCATCCTTTGGGAAGAAAAGACTTGAAAGCCAGTCATCAAGAAGGATTTTCCCATTTGGCTCAGTTTATGCTGGTATTGCTTGCATCTTTTGTGCTGAGAATATGTCCATCTATTCCCCACGCTGTAAAAAAATTAAAAACCAAACAAACTCTGGAAGGATTCTGTTGCCCTAACGGATGTGTGCAGAGGATGAAAAAAAAAAGGGGGGGCAGAGTTGACTCAGCACTAGAGAAAGAGCAATTAATTTGGGGGGTTGGGGGTGGGAGGTGGGGGAGGAATAGTCAAGGCTTTCCCCTGACTAGAATAAATGACATTTATTTTGAATAAATGACATTTACATTGGATCTTGAAGGAGAGGAGAATAGAATTTTCCCTAGTATGCCAAGCTTCAAGTGCCAAAGAATACAAATGATTGGGTCCTAAAGCTTATAACATTAGGTAAGTTATACTGGTATGGACACAAAAATTTAACTTATTCCCACCTCACCATCCTGCTAAGGCAAGATAAGGCATATCAATCTATAGAACGGACTAGCTTCTTCCTTCCCGGTGCCTGGCCTGTTCCCCCTCAGCTTATCAGGACGGTTCAATTCGTTCTTGAATTTGATATCTCAAGGTGAAGAACACTTCACAGACACAAATCCATATTCAGAGCGTACTTGGGGATGGATCTGCATATAGTTGGGGATTAAGTAACTTGGTACAAGTCATGCTTAAAGGCTGGAGTGTTTCAAGTTAAGCTCTTAATAAAAGTACTATTGAGTTGTCTTCTAAGGAAACTCCATGTTGTTAATAAGAAAATACAGAGGAAACTTTTTAGAGGCTAACTCTGAAGGCTCTTCACTAATTCTGTTGTCATTCTGACACTGTCTGTTAAAGCTTTGCCATTTAGCAATGATATAGGCCCCCAGATACATCAAATTATGAACGTGAGGAATTTTTAAATACAGCTGACCCTTGAACAACGAGGGGGTTAATTCACATATAACTTAGAGTAGGTCCTCAGTATCCGAGTTTGTCCACATCCACAGATCAACCAACCACAGCCTGTGCAGTACTGTAGTATTTACTGTTGAAAAAAGTCCACAAGTAAGTGGACCCGTGCCGTTTAAACCTGCGTCGTTCAAGGGTCCACTGTAAGTAATTTCAGCCTGCCAGTGCCCACTGTCCTAGATATACCCAGGTGAATGTGATGATGCCCTAAAAAAGATACCTTGGGGAGGTACATTCTGTGCTCTGATTTAGAAGAGTACAATGGTCCTTCAACTTGAGCGTGCCTCAGTACACCCTGGAGGGCTTATTAAAACACTGG
The DNA here is from genome assembly GCF_003676395.1 of Aethalodelphis obliquidens. NCBI lineage: Eukaryota > Metazoa > Chordata > Mammalia > Artiodactyla > Delphinidae > Aethalodelphis > Aethalodelphis obliquidens. The sequence goes on along the minus strand of NW_020837978.1, from coordinate 20,461,900 downwards.
CTGCTGGGCCCCACCTCTAGCTTCTGATTCAGTAGGTCTGGGGTGGAGGTTTGAGAATTTGCATTTCTAATAAGTTCCCAGTTGATAGTGATGTTGCTGGCCTGAAGATCACATTTGCAAACCACCAGAACAGTAAATCCCCTGCAAAATGTACTTATATGAAATGTACATGAAATACATTTCATACTTACATGAAATAAGAGCCTTAGTACGTACTAAATTTACTTGTAATTGTTAGTAATTTAAATATGAATTAAATCATATGATTAGTGAAATGACTCTGAACTCACTTGGAATCCATTTTGGTCACCTTCTTGGTGAAAAATTCATCTACACCTTCATCCACTCTCCCCATAAGACCATTCTGTTCACCATCTTGGGAGACTAGGCTGGTAGCACAGCCCTGCAAACCAAACAGGTGTGATATTAATTTACATTCAACTTAATTCGGCAAACATGTATTGCTAGATTCAAGGCACTGTGATAAAGGCCATGGGAAGGACAAGACTGACTGACATAGGGCCCTTATATTCTACTGGAATAGAAGTCACATTACAACTGTAACAAGGGTAGAAAGAAACAAAAGTGAGAAATGCACTAGAAACACAAAGCCTGCTGGAGGATTAAGTCTGACTGCTGTCGCAGAAGCAGCTTGGAACCTAGCAGGCTATGAAGAGTCATGTGTTCCTGAAGCAGAGGAAGGCATTGCGGGCATATTGGTAAGGGAAGAGAGAATGCGTGAGAAAATGATACACACACTAAGTTTTGAAAACAGCAATAACTCCAGTGGCCGGGGCCTGAGGTTTAGGGATAGAGTTAACTGCTGAGTATTAACCCTAGCAGATACTAAAAATGGCCACTCCAAACACCCCCCACCACCACCACGACCACCACCACCACCACCTGCTTTCTTTCTTGCTTGCTGGAAGAACCCTGATTTCAAGATGGAATACTTATCTGAACAAGTCAGATACATTAATCTCCTTGTCTGTGACTGGTAGGCATGGGCATGTGATACAGTTCTGGCCAGTGAGTTACAAGGGGGCTCATGGGCAGGTTTTCCTGCAGAGGAAGGGATGCATTTTTTTCTGCATGGTTGTGGGAGAGAGGATGTGATGTCTGAGCTGCAGCAGCCACCTGGAGTTCAAGAGGAAGCAAACCTGAGGACAAAATCCACCATGCTGAGGATGAAAGAGCAGAACAGTGGAAACCACCTGGGTGCTTATGCTGTGAATAAACCAGTCCTGGATCCTGAGACTTGTGGATTTCTTGTTAAGTAAGAAAATAAGTATTTCTCATGATTTACGTCATTTTTAGTTCAGTATCTCTCATTATCTCTAATTGAATGAATACTTCCCAACTAATAATACAAGGACTGACAGTGAACAACCTTGAATCCTATGCTAAAAAGTGCGGAATTTACTTTGTAGGTGAGAGGGAGCCTCAAAGAAATGCCATGACTCAACCTGTATTTTGGTCAGATGATTCTGGGGCAGCATGAAGGATATACTGGAGAAGCCAGGGATTATAACTAGGGAAATCTGGTCAGGAACACAAACGAAAGACTTCTGTGATTGTTTGGTCTAATCAGGAGGAGATGAGGGACTAAGTACTAGTGAAATGAGAAGAGAAAGAAAGACGTTGCCTAAGATGAGGTTGAAGTTTCCAGGCTGGGTGAATGGGAGCATCATTCTAGGGAACATAGTTCAAAGATTCAACTTTGGGAAGAAGATGATGAGTCCAGTTTCAGGCAGTGTTATCTGAGGTGCTGTGGAAATCCAGGGGCAGGTGTCGAAAGCTTGAGTCTCAGCACAGAAGCTGGTGAGAAGGTATATGGAAATTATTCACCAATCTAGCATTTCTCTTTGAATGGACAACTCATAGAGAACTCAGTAACATGCTTGGTTTGTGTCTGCAATAGTGTATTAATATTTCACACAGATAGGTTGTGGGCCATTGAGAAAGGACATGTATCTTGCCCATTCTGTTGGGCAGAGGACAAGCTCCCATGTGGTTGCGATATCTGAGCAGGTTGTCTTGCCACAGAGCGGTGGGAAAGTTCCTTCCTGTAATCTTGATTTGCAAGTCTCAAGTTGCCTCTGGGGGTACCTGGCTCTTGTCTGCACAGGCACTGTTTAAAGAAAAGACCCATCATTTGCTTTAAACAATCATTCACTGGCAACGCCCGTTATAAAAATGAGCTGTGTGTTTGAGTTCACATTTGTGAAATGCTGAAAAGTGAGCAGACAATAGGTAATAGACCAAGAGCCCTGTGAAATGTGAATAATGAAAACAATGAGACCTCTCATCTGATTGGCGCTTTACAGTGGAGCAAGGCTTTCTTGTGAATTGCAAGAGAGCAGAGAATCAGCCACGTTTGAGAATTCAGTTATGGAGAGAAAGCAGCTCACTGAACAACTGCTGTTTAAATTACAAAAGACAAAGTAGGGGGAAGGGTGAGCTGTGACAAAGCGAGAGAGAGGCATGGACATATATACACTACCAAACGTAAGGTAGATAGCTAGTGGGAAGCAGCCGCGTAGCACAGGGAGATCAGCTCCGTGCTTTGTGACCACCTAGAGGGGTGGGATAGGGAGGGTGGGAGGGAGATGCAAGAGGGAAGAGATATGGGAACGTATGTATATGTATAACTGATTCACTTCGTTATAAAGCAGAAACTAACACACCACTGTAAAGCAATTATACCCCAATAAAGATGTTAAAAAAAAAAAAGACAAAGTAGCACAGAACTTGCTTGGATTGTCATTTTTCCTTTTGTAAAAGAATGGAATCTCTACAGTAATAACAGCTCCCTAAGTTTGTACAGTGCTCGATCGTTTACTATTTCATCTTCACACCTACCCCTTGAACTGCAAAGGAAAGATAGCGTTATCCTAGGTTTTGGTTAGTAGATCAAACCTTGGCTCAGAGGGTGAGGGGTGCCCACACAGGTCACCTGACTGATGGATGAGAAGGATGTGACCCCAGGACATGTGGTCCTAACATGGGGCTTCCTTCCAGGGCACCCTCGCTTGCCCTCAGAGGCTGCCTCTCAAATTCCTCTTCCCATTTTGAGGGGGAAAAAAAAGTTTTACTAGTATAATTTCTCCTTTCAGCCCTTTTCTTTTTTGCCTGCTTTGAAACAATTCAGAGCTAGCATAAAAGTTCTCTGGGGACATGAAGAACAATCAACGGATTTCAGAGACGGAGGCACAAAGGGCTCAACAAAGCAATCTGGTTTCCTGTCCTGTAGGACAGGCCAGTTTTTAGGGCTGGACAGGACCTTAGAGACCCCACCCACCACCCCGGGCCCAACCCTGTCATTTTAGAGATAAAGAGACTGGGAGTAGAGAGATTAAGAGAAGTCCAGGATCACTGGGAGACCTTGAGCGAGATGCAGCTTAAAATGCATCTGTTAAAAGCAAGAGGCGTCAGCACCCTGTAAGAAGAGCAGCAGAGAAGCTGAAGACTAAAATGACATGCGGTTTGGCAGGAGAGTTCAAAGACAAACACACATGCTGTTTCAGGTCAATATCCAGCAAAAGGAAAGGAAAGGAAAGGACATACAGACATCGGAAGTTCTCACAATTCCATTTGATTTGGGTCTTTAATGTCAAGGAGAATAAATTTCAGACTAAAAAGGGGAGCGGAGCTATTGGAAAGGGAGAGCAGAAACCTTAGCCCTGAGCTAGTTGGAACCAACTGCACCTGTGCTCAGAGGCAGGCTTTTGCAAATAAAATCAGAAATCGCTGCTGTTGGTATCTGAGAAATAAAGAAGGTAGATTTCACACCTCTGGTGTATAAGTAAATGCTAATAGAATAATTTGTGAATGCTTAGAAGATAAGCCGGTGATTATGAAGACTAAAGACAATCAGACCACCCTCGTTCTCCTCTTCCTGGATTATTAAGATGAATGCACCGGGGCAGCACTGTAGGGGGTGCACCTGGATTTTGACAAGGCAGCTGCCAAATCTCTCATGTCTCCACCGGCCGGGGGGGCCGGGGGCGAGAGCTGGGCAGGAAGGAAGGACAATTAGGTGCATTAGGGACTCAGCAAAAGAAACCCGAAGAGTGCTAATTAGTGAGTTGAATAATCTTGAAATTTTACATGCATACATTAGACAGTAAGAAACATGGAAAATTAAGAGCCAAGCAATCAAGCCAGGAAAAAAGGAATCCAAGAGGAAGTAAAAGAAACAAAATATAATTTAAAAAAAATAAGGCAAAAATTAATGAACTTGAGAGGACCAGTAAAGCTAATTCTTTGAAAAAGACTAGTAAACGAGACCTTGCAAAATTAGGAGAGAGGAATTAAGATATATTAGAAATGGAAAAATGGGACACAGCTATTGATACAGAAGAGATTAAAAATGCAAAAGAATTCTATAAACAAGTAAATGAACTATTAGACTAAGTGGGCAATATCCTAGAAAAACAGAAATTACCAAAGTGGTCTCAAGGAGAATTAGGTAATCTGAATAGATCTGATGAAATAAAATTCACATTTTATGGCAAGATGAGAAAAATTTAAACATAAAATTTTTCTCTGCCCGTTTGGACCTCCCTCCCCCCTCCCCTTTAGAGTGTATTGTGTATTCTGCCTTAACCAGACCTCCTTAGGCGATAACCTTCCTTTTTAATCTTGTAAGGGGTCAGGATGACCCACTTCTCACTTTGTTCATGCAGGTCTGGATTGTGTAAACTGTCAGTACACCATCTGACGTATAACCCTTTGTCTCAAAAACTTATATAACTCTGTTTCGACCTCTAACAGGCAGAATAGTCCTCAGAGCTTTCTGAAAAACTGTCTCCCGGGTTATAATCCTCAGGTTGGCTGAAATAAAATTTTCCATTTCTTTCTTAGATTGACTATTAATCTTTTTCATCAATAGATCTATAACGAAAGAAATAAAATCCCTAGTTTAAAAAAATCGACATATCAGCATGACATGCACACAGACAGCACATCAGGCCCAGGTGGCTTCCCAGGGGAGGAACAGAAAACCTATAATACTTGCAAACTGTTCCAGAGACTAGGAAAGGAGAGAGAGCATCCCAACTATGTTATGAAGATAGCTGTGATATAGTGATTTACAGTAAGAAATACATATTTGGTCTTCATCCCCATTTCTGGCACAGAGCTCCTAAACGCTTGGAATTTCCTAACTAATGAGAGCCATAAAGGTGTTTTGGTTATGTTAATGAGGTGACTTTGGAACCCACCTAAAAATGGGGGCTGATAGCCAGGAGACCCAACCACGTGATTAGAGGGTTTGAATTTTCAGTCCCACCCCCTCCACTTTAGAGAGCTGATAGGGCCCAGAAGTTCAATCAGTCACCAATGGCCAGTGATTTACTCAATTATGACTATGTAATGAAGTCTCCATAAAAACCCCAAAGGACAAGGTCTGGAGGGCTGCTGGGTTGGTGAACATGTGGAGATGCAGGGAGTGTGATGTGCTGGGAGAGGGCATGGAAGCTCCGTGCCCCTTCTCGCATATCTTTCCCTAAGCATCTCCTCCATCTGGCTGTTCCTGAGTTACAACCTTTTATTATAAACTAGTAATCCGGTAAGTAATGTCTGGGTTCCGTGAGCTGCTGTAACAAATACATCAAACCCAAGAAGGATTGTGGGAACCTGTGATTTATAGGCAGTTGGTCAGTGTGGGTAACAACCGCCAACTAAATGTTGTCGCTTGCCATGTCGCTCTACAAGGATTAAGCCATTAGCCACTGCAGTTGCTGACCTTCAACACACCCAAAAGGAGTTCCCTTTGTGCTCTGGGAAAATTGGCAGAACAGGCCTTCAGAGACTTAAATATTTTCAAGAGAGAATGTCATGAACCCAATTTCTTGCATCTTCCCATACTTAGAAAAGCACTACAATCATTAAGATATCTGTGCCCCATGACCAGCAGCAACCTTCTACCAAGACATGTGCTTGACTACACATATCCGTTCTCCAAAATCACACATATGTTGACCTTCCCCCCACCTCTTTGAACAGTTCCTCAGTCTTTGGAGAGGCTGTCTCCCAGGCTATAGTCCTCAGGAAGTCCCCAAATAAAACTGAAACTTACAGCTCTCACATTGCATGCTTTTATTTCAGTTGACAGTATCCTTTATAATAAACCAGTAATAGTAAGTAAAGTGTCCTCTTGGGTATTCTGAGCCATTCTAGCAAATTATCTAACCTAAGGAGGGGGGCATGGGAACCTCCCATGAAGTCGATCGGTCAGAAGTACAAGAGGCGACCTGAGACTGGTATCTGAAGTGAGGGTACCGCTGAGCCCTTCACCTGAGGGGTCAGAATTGAATTGAATTGTGGGACACCCAGTTGTGGTCCAGAGTTGAAGAATTAGCAGGTGTAGGGGGAAGAAAACCACACATTTGGTATTAGAAATGCTGAAAGTAAAAACAGCCTCCATACCTTGGCTTTGAGAGTTCTGACATCTAGAAAAGCTCATTAGGGGCATTAGGGGTCAAGGACAAGCTCTAGAAAAGCTAAGATCCATTTAGGGTGGACTAAGGCTACTCAATCCACCAAAACAAAACCAAAACGATAATATTAAATGACTGCTGCTACTAAATACTGCAGCTTTCTCACCCTCCACTGGAAAATGCAGACAATGGGGCCGGTGTGGCAGCTTCACACAGGTGTTCAATGTGAGAGCACTTTGAAAATCACAAGCTCTGTGAAACCATTAGGCAGCATATTTTCACTGTGAACCCAAGGGAGAACAAGCTGTGCACGTTTTTTCTCAGGCTACCAAGCCTCTGGGAAGATCTATTTAGACCCAGGACCATAATCCACTATCCTAGGACATACCCTTGTGCTACAGAGTCCTTAGGATGAAGCAGCCTGGGGTTTGCCAACCCTGTCAAAATCAAGTAAGTTGGAAAAGAAAACAATTTACTAAAATTTTTTTCTTTTGTCTTTTTGAAACCATGTCAAGATATTCAGAATCAAATGAGAGAAATCAACCAAATACACCCAACCTGGATCTGGAATGAGCAAATGACTGACCATGCAGGTAACTGGTTGTGACTTTTATCCATCTACGACTCCAGTGATCCACCTATCATCCAGTGAGTATCGAACGCCTGCTACGTTGTATTGAATAAATTCATGCTAAGCGCTCAGTATACAACCATGGATAATAAGCCATACACCTTCCTACACAGAGCTTACACACAACGAGGAAAGCGTGCTTAGAAAACACTGTATGGCGAGGGCTGTAACAGGGTAAAAGCCAGGCACTGGGGGAGCAGGGCCTCCATGGACGGTTGCCCAGGCTGTGCACTGTGCACAACTAGTGTGGGAGAACAACCTTCCCTGGAGCCATGCACCCCCAGCCATGTGGGAGAACAGAGGTAGAGACAGGGAGGGCTTCCTGGGAGAAGTCTTGCCTCAGTGGAGGTCTGCAAAATGAGTAGGTATCCACCTAGGAGCTAAGGGTAGGGGGATGGAGGGGTGGGGGCGGGGGGGAGAGAGGAAGCAATGACAGAAAGGCTGCATCACTGGAGGCCTGAAACAGGATGAGAGTGAGGGATGCAGGGATGATGAGGAGAAAGGAAGAAGGTGAAGAGCAAACAGGGACGGCAGTGGGGGCTGGTGTTGGGGATCATATCCAGGTTTCTAGCTTGTTGACTGGTGACGCTCCTTGTGGGGCAGGGCAGGTTTATAGAGAAAGATAGGCTCCCAGTTTTGAATTTGTTGAACCTGAGGTGCTCCGGGGCTTTAAAGTTCAGGAGGCAGGTGAATATCTGAATATGGAGTTCAGCAGAGGAGGCAGGAGTCAACAACAAACTGAAACCACGGGTTTACATGACATCACCGAGACAAATAATACACTCAAAGGCCAGGCAGAGGAAAACTGAAAAGGCATCGCTGGAGAGGTGAATAGGAAAGAAAAGAGAGTGATGACTCAGAGGCCCACAGAAGGATGGAGCCTTCCAGGTCAAGTAACTGCTGAGGTGTCAAGTAGGCTGACAGCTGGCAAGTGTCCACAGGATTAGGTTAGGAGTGACCTTGGCAGGGTCGTTTCAGAGGTGGGTAGGTACAGAATGAAGATTTTGGTGGGTTGCAGAGAGACAGGAAGGTGAGGGAGAAAGACCACAGGCAAAGACGAACTCCTTCAAGAAGTCTGACTGCAAAGGAGAGAAAAGACACTAACCAAAGACAGACGTGGGGTCAATTGCATTAAGGCTCTTTAGCGCAAACAATTCAGTCCTCTCCTGAGTGGAGAGCAGGATGCTGAGAAGCACGCCGCCTGCGTGGTTCTCCCAGGTACGGCCTCTCCTCCACCACTCAGCTTGTGGGGTATCAAAAGCCAGGGCACCAGAGCAGGTCAGGACACGGAGGTGGGGGAGTATATGGGTGCAGTCCAAAATCAAATGCAAACGATTTTTAATCACAAATCAATTCTTTGATACTTAGTCTCCATCTTTTCACACCCAGACACTATAAAATCCTATAGATGTAGCCTTTTTATCTCACCCATGTGACTGGTATTTTTCTAACAACTTCCAAGGGGCAACTCTGTTCTAAAGAGTTGAAAACCTTACAGTGTTGTCTTTTCCAAAATTGTTGAGCACCAAATGAGACATTTTATGTGAATACCACACACACGTAGAGGTTCCATTCTCCTTAACTACAAGCTTTCAGGTATGCAGCACGCTTTTATAAGACTCTCCAGGTTTCCCTGGAGGAGGACAGGGTGAGGGAGAGATGGGCCCCCTCCAGCCCACCTACCGCCGCGTGCGTGGATTGCTGCTTCTTAGCCCGTTTTGGTCTTAACTTGGTAAAGTGCTCCAGCTTCTTTCCTTCCTCGGACGGCAAGTCAGAGATAAACCCCGAGCTCTGCTTCTCTTGTCTGATGGATGGGAAAGGCGGGTCTTCAACGTGAATTGGCACTTCTTCCAGGGCTTTATCAAGGTCAAATTCCATTTCTAAAATAAAGCAAAGCCCCAGGTTGAAGCTTACTGCATAGAGATGGATAGAAAAGTTCCTAAAAGTCATTTTAAGTCTATCACTGAATAGCAAACACTCATTCACAAATCACTTAATTCTCTTTCTCAATATTTACTCACTTAGAGCATCCCTAAGAAATATCCTTGAAGTGGTCCGAGGTTCTTGCTGTGGGGTGTTTCACGGTTATAAGGAAATGACTGGCATTAGCAAAATACTCACTCACCAAATGCCCTGGAGACAGGCCGCAGCATCCGGCTATGAATAGTCTTCCTTTTGGATTTAGGAGTCATCTAGCAATAAAATAAAGAAAGTACTTAGACAGGTATTCCCAGAAGACTTAACTTTCGAAGTTTAGAAACATTGTGGGGGGGTGATATTTGGGATCAATTGGTTTACGCTCAGTATTTACTCCTTCAGAGGATGGTTAATAACATCTGACAGACAGACTGAAGGGGCGAAGCCACGACATTTCTAAATGTTTGCCACTTTCTCAAATGATAGAGCCAACTTCTTTCCCCCAGCCCTATTCAGTTAAATTCTATTTTTATAGCTAAAAGGAACAATGAACGATATAGGATTTAACTCTAACCTGCACACGAGGATGTTAAAACAGATATAAGGAATAAGAATGAAAGACTGTAAAAATCAGTCGCTAAAAATTGAAAACACAATTACTCACTGTTCATTATCACAGCAACGTCAATATAAGCAACACCAAACTCTTTGTCATCTTAATGATTTAAGCAGTTTAACTGTTTTTTTTTTTTTTTTTTTTTTTTTTGCGGCACGCGGGCATCTCACTGCTGTGGCCTCTCCCGTTGCGGAGCACAGGCTCCGGACGCGCAGGCTCGGCGGCCATGGCTCACGGGCCCAGCCGCTCCACGGCATGTGGGATCTTCCCGGACCGGGGCACGAACCCGTGTCCCCTGCATCGGCAGGCGGACTCTCAACCACTGCGCCACCAGGGAAGCCCAGTTTAACTGTTTTGTTTCACATTTCTGCCACAAAAATTTTGATCTTTACATTATGAGCAAAGACCATAGACCAAAGACCAAAGAAAAAAGTTGCCATGATTTAGAAGTCTATCTGCTGTCCCTTCTCAATAAGACGTCTTTGATCCTTCTTTTCCTTTTAAAAAAGGAGACCAAAACCCAAACCATGCCCAAAACTTCTTAGAGCATTTTTCTAGCATTGGTGTCAACTGTTGATTATGTTAAGTCAAACCTTAAGGAAGACATTAGCTTCTCCCTCAACACGATAACTCGTGTCAAAGCTGGAGGGGACCTTTGTCATCACCTCCACAAATTGCAAAGAAGAAACTGAGTCATGGAGATGATAAGGACTACCACTCAAGTCAAGAGGAGCAGGGCCAGGGACAGAGCCAGTTATTAAGGTCAGCCCAGCATCCCTCCTGCCTCACCACTTGTGATCAATGAACGGATGGATTTTAGGGGTGTTAACTGCTTTGATACTGGAAACTGGTATTCGTGTAAACTAAGATATAACTGAAAGAACTTAGTTTGTAGACTTTCATTTCACTTAATAGGTTGTCATCTAAAGCTTTCTCAGAAAAAGAAAATCCACAGGTTGATAACAAGGTTCAAAGAATGAATTGTTTCGTATTGACCTTTAAAGCAAACAGCTTTACAGTTTTGACAATCTTATGTCATTTTTAACAATAATATCCTTTTGCTATTATTTATTATTGAGAGGAAAAGGAGATTAAAAAGGGTGAGCAATAGAATTTAAATCCAGACTGGTCTTCCTGAACATAATGAAACTTGCTGATTTGGTTCTTTCAAGGTTTTTGAAAGGCAGACAATCAGAGGAAAATCTCTTTATAAAGCATCGGGCTTTGCAGGTTCAATAAAAATACAACCAATCCAATGCAACTGGAAATGAATCCAGTTTCAAGATAGTTCTCCCCAAAACAGGCCTTACGGTTGGTTGAAGGTGGTGTGACTGGTCTATTCGTAAGTGAAACCTCTAAAAATAATTTTCAAGGAGACACAAACTATCAAAATATATGCTGTGTTTGGTCATAAAAACTCCTTCAGTATCGTATCCACCTTGTGCACAACCTTGATAGGTAAAAGGATTAAGAAGTAGCTTGGGATATAATTTCCAGCCAATTCATTTAGATAGTCACAGATAAATAGGAAAGAAGTTTAAAAATGCATAGAATGAAGATGTCTTCCAAAATTCTTTCCTGTCACTCCTGATTAGATTTTATAAGAAAAAGTGTTTGTGGGCAAAAATAATCTGGGTCAAGTTTCCCTATTTAGCCTTTATAATGAATACCAAATACATGTTAAAACATATGACAATAATGACATTTCAAGTATATTATAATTTTTAAATATATAAAAAGAAATACATATAGAATTACATATAAGAGAATATATATAACATATATAAAAAATATCATTTACAAACTGATGCCCAACTGTAAGTGGATCATTCCGCTCAATCTAATTTTATAGACACATTGAGAAACATACAAAATCATCAGGATTTTTGATGGCTGACAGTAATCAAAGGGAAACCAGTTGCCTTTCTTGGTCTCGCTTTCTAATGCCTCAAAACGTAGTACACAAAATTTGAATATCAGAAAGATGCATTCTAATGCATTTTCATTGCTTTCTTTCATTCCATATGCTCTTTACGTGAGCATATAACTTCCGGTTGCATTCTGCATAAAACTCTCTCTGTGTCTGACATATCTGTGAATTCTGAAGTTTTGCCACGTTTGGACAGGGCCAACGGCCTTTTGCTAAAATGGTCAGAGCTTGCAATCAGGCTGTTTTCTACAACTGGTGTTAAGAACGCAACCTGATTTTATACATTTCTTCCGATGGATGAACTGTTTTACAATCTCTTTCATGAGAAAGAATAAATATGGATTTAAGTATAACAATGGAGAAAAAAAGTGAATTTTATTTCTTCATAGTTTTCTTTCTTTTCTTTACAATTGTTTCTTCCCTAACAGTTTTACAGACAGTGTGGACTTGCTCAATCTTATTGGCTCATTCCTATGATTTGATTACATATAAATCTAAAGCAAGAGGAAATGTAAGAATGATACAATTATCCACCTATGTGTACATTTAGGAACACATACTGTATGTTTCTCTAGAAAGATGGTTTCTATGCACTCTCTTCCCCCTTCTCACACCTGTTGGTTAGATGAATTGAATCCTGGAAAAAAAAAATCTGGCTTTACCATCCAGATTTACATTTACTCTCTTCCCTTTTTGAACCAAAATGAAAGGGTTAATTTTCTCACACTATGTCTTAGTCCTTGTTTACTCTTCCTGGACATTTGTCAATGCTTAAGTATTTTCTGATCAGAGAAATCACAAAGTGCCCAACAGATGAAGGGGGTCAGCAATGCAAGCAGGAGAGGTACACACGCCAAAGGGACCCTTCACAAATCGATGTATGATTAACATTGCCAACTATTACTTCAGGCCTAGACTTCAAAGTGCATTTTATGAGAAGTAAGTAATTTTCAATATTCACATCCTCAGGAAATATGAGGAACGATGTGTTAAACCCTTTAAAATATAACTTTAGAAGGAAAACTCTAAACATAGACTGATTCTGATATCACAAACATCAGTAAATCCCCATCGTGGCAGACAGTGAATGAAATGCATGGCTCTATTCTCTAAGCATCCAAAAGCAGCACAATGTCTACATTGCTTGGAAATCTTACTCGTTTGATCCAATTTTTATAATGGATTTATAACTATTCTCCATGTAGCTCAACAGAGATACATATCCACTTTTACCGTAAGTTAAGGACTAATGTTAGAACCTTATAAACAACACAACATATTTTTCCTGTTAAACTCATTTTTAACACATGATTGCTAGACATACTAATTTTTTTTTTAATGAGAGTTAAATTGTTTCTATCACCAGAAAAATAGGAATGGAGTCGTTTCCTCATTCATTTTACCAAGTTTGCGCAAAGAATAATAAACAACACCCTCACTCCAAAGCTCAAGAATCCTTAATTACTTTTCTTTTCCTTGAGGTTAAAAAAAAAAAAGAAAACAGAAACAGTTGGAAAGCAGATTAGTAAAAATCTTCTAATACAAGAAGGTATTATGATGCCAGTTTTCTACAACTCTGGGAAACAAGTAATATGACAAGAATCAGAAATTAAAAACCTTGGAAGTTTAAGTAATCATGTCTTGTTTTTTAAACATGAATGGAAGAAGCACTTTTCTCCTCTTGAATGTTTATACCCTCTTCATCAACACTTTGCTTGCTTTCAGGCACATGGCTGGGAATATTTTAAATTCATCGCCTGTTTTGCTAAGCTGAACCATCTTGTAAAGTTCAATCTTGTCTCTAAATTGCTGCCTATTTTATTCAGGATCCAAGATGGATGACGACACTACAGACTCCTGGGAGATCAGCCAGGCAGCGCGGAAGCAAATGGAGCACAAGAATGTAAACTAGTACAGCCAGAATCTGCAGAGCCACCAAAAAATACTTACACTTGTACAGCAGAGAGTCTCCATGCAGCAAAAAGAAAGGAAAAAAAAATTTGAATGGAAGAGAAATAAAGCAACAGCATTACAAGAAATGGGGAGGGAGAGACACCATACACAAATAAACAGAAAAGCTACATAAAAAGCCTTCATAGCAAAGGAATGAGGCAAGAATGAGGCCAAACTATTATTAGCTTAAGGTATCCAACCTAGCTTTTTTTAAGCAGAAGCACAATTACAGCTTGAAAACTGCAGAAACTCTTAAGAGATATTACCTCTTCTGCTAAGTGCGTGCAAAATGCCATCTACCAACCCCGTAAGGTGTTAATCCCACTTGGGAGATGGAGATGTCATCAGCTCCAAAGGCACATAGTAGACAGAACACTGGATGGACATTAGCAAACTCCACGCAGGTGTTGGTTCTCGGGCCACAGGGCTAGTCACAGCAACTAAATGGGGACAACGTGTCTTTGGGCACGTGTAAGCGTCCCTTCTCGGGATCTTTACATCATTCTGTCCTCCCCACTGTAGCAGCAGCTTTGAGTTCTCTCTCCCCCTCAGTCATCAGAGCATTTCAAGCAAGGATCTGATACCAGGACCTACCACAGTTACCTACCTATAGTGTCATTAACATTGATAGTACCTTACACCTTAGTGGGAATTTAGGTCACCTTACATTTCACATTAAATCTCTAATTGAAGAATTGTTAAAACCTCATTGGTCACCATTATTAACAGTTGTTAGGGCATGTTAATATTCTGAACATTTATAAAAGAATTTTTAAAAGCATAACAAAACCAAAAAAGTCCCACTGTAGAACGTCAGATCTTTGTGAAGATGGGGGGGCATCTTTTCCAAACTTCCTGAAAACACACTCAGAGGAAGGCCACCTACTCCATCTACCTGGGGCTGACTTGTTTCCTTCAAGTTCCTTATTTTGTGTGTGTCAATTCTTCTCAATATAGAGCAGGATGAAAATTCAGGGCTTCTCAGTTTGTGACTAAACCGGTGGGTGGCACACAAGTAAAAGGCTTCCTGTAACCATCACCACCATCATTTTGATCATCCTTGGCGTTATTTGCTTATCAGAAAGGTTTCCCTCAGCAAGGTCCTGAAAAAGTCTCAATCCACAGACTTCTAATTTCTTATTTCATTAGGCAATTTTCTTCAAATACACCTCATTTTTTTTTTTTTTTTTGCGGTACGCAGGCCTCTTACTGTTGTGGCCTCTCCCGTTGCGGAGCACAGGCTCCAGACACGCAGGCTCAGCGGCCATGGCTCACGGGCCCAGCCGCTCCGCGGCATGTGGGATCTTCCCGGACCGGGGCACGAACCCGCGTCCCCTGCATCATCAGGCGGACTCTCAACCACTGCGCCACCAGGGAAGCCCAAACTTAAGGATTTTTAAAAATTAATTCAATGTATCCTAAACTATTACTGTCATTACTGTTTTGGTTGCAGGAGTATCCCAGTGGAAGCCATTTCAATCTGGATTTTGTATCCTTTGCAATGATCCCACTGGATTTAGAGCCAATCCTTGCTTTTTGATTCAAGATATCCTAGTGTCATCTTGTGCTTTCCTGTGTATTTTTAAAATGAATATGGGTAATCCCTGTTTAATGAACTAGACTGTAATAATTTAATATTTCCTACCAGATTGTCATCTGAGTCAATGCTCAAGGGGAACCCAAAGTTAGTCATTATTATTTTTACCCTCAAAATATCTAACCAAACAGTATCATCACATTTGTAGTTTAAAAAGTAATTTTTATGCATTTCTACTTGTTAAAGTTTGAGGCGGTATAAATCTTACTGAGAAAATGAGATACCTAATCCTTCCTATGATGACTGTTGGAGAGCAACAATCTTTAATATCTAGGAAGAGTAGTATATGGAAGCCGTAACTCTGAGAAAGCCACTATAAATCAATGGACAAAAGGAGGAATGATGTGTAGAGATTTAGTAAGGCATCACATTTCTTACTGAATGCAACATTAAATCCAGCTATTCACATCACACTCATTAACTTTTATATCCAGAATCTCATTTCATATAAAAGTTAAAATGGCATCATGATGTTAAAACAAAAACATTCAGGGAGCTGTACTGATGAGACTGTTGTGAAGATCACAGTAGAGTACTATTTTTAAATGAACATGGTTTGTTTCCTTATTTTCCAGATCTGCACAGTTTTTTTGATACAAGAAAATTAAATCTTTATCTTTGTCATGTTTTCTCCAGGAAACAGCCTACTTTTTTATTCATTTTAACTAATCTTGCAACCAAGCTATAGTGGAAAGTTGAATGAACTGTCTATCAAACACACTGTGATGTATTACAACCAAAGAAGGATGGCTTTCAGAGTATGTAATCTCTATCGTCCTGACTTAATGTTAACTATAACAAACCCTGTCTTGTCAATGACTGTCTTTCATTAACATTTTCCAACATTTAAGGCCTCAGCATCAAATAACAGGATACAGATGGTCAACGGATTCAGTTACCTGGGGAGTGGAGGTCACACACTGCACAACTAGAAGCCCTTTCTGAGGTTCTGCTACGGCCGTGACAGAGGACGCTCTGAAATCTTTTTCAGGGAAGGGCCATTTTGGCCGTGCTGAACTGGGTATGGCATTTGGAGATTTCAACTGGGTACAGTTGACCCTTGAACAATACAGCTTTGAACTTGTGCAGGTCCACTTAAGTGGGGATTATTTTTCAATAAATACATACTACAGTACTAGTCAATCCGAGGCTGGTTGAATCCGCAGAGACGGAACAACAGACATAGAGAGCGGGCTGTACAGAGTTATAGCCCAATTTTGGGGGGGTCTCGGCGCCCCTAACCACTGCGTCATTCAAAGGTCCAGTGCATTCGTGCAAGGGCTGAAGTGGAATGAAGGCTGCTCCCAGAGAATCCTGGCTTGACTTACAGGTACCCACCCTACCGTTCAGCTCTGGTTAGTTGATCTCCTGTCTGGGAGAGCAAAATGACCACATACCTCAATTTTGATAATCAAAGTCAGATCAGTTAGGTCTAAACCTTGCAGCACTAGTTCCCAAGGTTAAGGCTCCACCTCACCCAGCAAGCAAAACAGAGCACCATGGAGTCATAGATAAGGACTGATCTTGAACTCTGCTGTATCATAACTTCATTCCCTCCTTAGCAAGCCTTTATTTTCAGGAGATATTTGGCTAACCCTCAAATTCTCCTAGGCAAGAAGGAAAACTGTCCAACTGAAAGTCAGGGCCAGTGGCATGGCCTGAGTAAGCAGGACTGAATTGGGGATGATCATGTGTGTTCTCAGTAGGCAGCTTCCAGAGGCAGACAGCCCTCTCTTCTCAGTTTTTTTTGCTGCTTGTTCCCATCAGTTCAGACACCTACAACTCGAGCCATCACTTGCCCCATTATTTCAAAAGGTGGGATTTGCTACCACAGGTTAGAATCCCTACCAGTTCACTAAGAGGAAGAGTAAAACCCTGGAGGGACAGAATTAGCCTGCAGTTAGAGACACCACCCACCAAACTCTCAGTGCAAACCCTCCGTGAAAAGGCTCTTCCCCAACCCAACCTTCCCTGGACTTTTCTTCCAGTGACCTGGTCCAGCATGAAGACCAGGGATGCAGCAGAGAGGGTACAGGCTTGGGAACTGGATCATTTGGAGTTGAGCCCTCCGCTCTGGCTACCCCTAAACCAGCCGTGTGATATGGGGCAAGTGTATTAACGTCTCTGAGCTCTCATCTGAAAAACAGGTTAAAATAGTTACCACATATGGCTGCCATGACAAAGCAGGGGGCACAGTGCATGTCTCACAGCGGGTACGTGGTTTTCTCCTTTTTTCCTATACAACTTGTTGAGAGCTTGGATTACTGAGGATATAACCTATAATATTCTCATTAATAGAACCTCATAGGTTTAAAGATAGCCTTTTCACGCCAAGAATCATTTTCTAGAGTTTCCAGAGAAATCTGTTACTGACATTTATTGCTGGCATTAGCTGTATAGAATTCAAAGACGTAACTCCCGTACCCTCAAGGAGCATAGAATCTAGCAGGAAAGTTGAGCTAAGCAAGGAACTGCAGTACAAAGCCAAGGCATTAAACAAAATGTACTGAGCAATTATTACGTGCCAGGTACTGGGCACTAGATACTGGGATTATGTTGTCCAAGTACAATCCCAGTCCCTGCCCTCTAGGAGCGTATGCTCCAGCGTGGGGAGATGGCAAAAAGTACCTACATGAGTAAACAAGATCATTTCAAGTACTGATAAGTGCTGAGCAGATAAAACAGGATAATATGGTAGAGAGGCTGGAGTGTTTCTTCGGCTCGGAGAGTCATGGAAAACTTTTGAGAGATCGGAGTTAAGACCTGAGTGGTGGGGAAAAGGTAGCTGAGGGAAGATCTGGTGAAACGTGTTCCAAGCTGAAGGAAGAAAAGGATAAGATGGGAACCAGGGCAAGTTCTAGAGAAAAGCAATGAGGCCACAGTGGCTTGAGGGAAGTGAACAAAGGAGAGAGTAGAGCACATAGAGAGATGGAGGCCAGATCATGGAGGACCTTGTGAACCCCGTGGGGAAGAGACTCCATTTATCCTGGGTGCAATGGGAAGCCGTCAAAGGGCTTGACACCTCACACATTGATCTGTTCTCTACTTTAGAAAGTTCCTGGGCTACTGAGAGGGGATTGATTGCAGAGAGGCCAGAGTGGAAGCATAAGTATAAGCTACAAGTCTATTTCAGGAATACAGGCAAGGGTGGCTAGGGTGAGGGGCCGGAGTGGATACGGACAGTAAGGGAAAGGGTAAGATTGAGACTGACTGTGGAGTGAGGAACAAACGGGTAGAATAGAAGGTGGTGTCCCACACTGAGAAAATTAATGCTCCAGTAGGGGAAGGGGAAATCAATGATTCTGCTTTGGACACATTAAGTTTGAGATACCCAGTAGACATCTAATTGAGAGGTCGACTAGGCAGATGAATATGCAAGTCTGCAGCTCAAGGTAAACTGAGATAAATGTCATGCATGTAGGACAAGAAAAGTGCTTATAGAGTTGAAGGGACAGCGGTCAGGTGAGGGAAGGTGTCTGGTGAGTGCATCTGTACCATGGCTGTGCATGGATGACTTACCAATACAGCCCGGGCTACTGAGCTCTGAGGCCGCCTCTACAACTCCCTACTGGACATCTCAAGCCAGGGTCTTGCAAACGCCTCACCTCAACATAACCAAGACGGGAATCACTAACATCTGTTTCTGCCAAAATCTGCCCCTTCTCCCATATTCCTCACCTTCAGTGTTGCCTTCAAAATAAATAAACAATATAGAAACAAGTCAACCCTCAGCGAGCTCTACGAGGCTCTTGTGATATGGCCTCCACCCTCATCACCTATCCTCTCTCCTACCCTTTATTCCCGTTGTATCATAATCCCACAATAGTTCCTCAAATCGTGATGCTCTCTCCTCACTCCAAGCCTCTATATAAGTACTATTCTCTCTGCTAAATTTACTTACTCATTTTCCTCTCGGCCAACTTCTCCTTCAAATGCTAACTCTCATTGTACCAACAGTTACTAAGGGCCTTATTATGTACCAAACATGATGCTCAGAACTTTCCTCCAGGACGGCTTCCTTGACAACGGCCCTTCCCAGGCTGGGCTGGGCATCCCTTCTCTCCATAGCAACCTACACATCTCTGTCAGAGCTCTCTCCCACCATATCTCATATTTCAGTGTATTAATGCATAACCACCTCAGTCCAAAAGAAAACTGAGGCTCATGCAGAACATCAAGTTGTTAGGAAATGCTTTCAGCTTTTCACCACTGAGAATGATATTTGCTGTCGGTTTGTCATATATGGCCTTTATTATGTTGAGGTAAGTCCCCTCTGTGCCCACTTTCTGGAGTGCTCTTATCATGAATGGGTGTTGAATTTTCTCAAAAGCTTTTTCTGCATCTATTGAGATGATCATATGGTTTTTCTTCTTCAATTTGTTAATATGGTGTATCACATTGATTGATTTGCATATATTGAAGAATCCTTGCATCACTGGGATAAATCCCACTTGATCATGGTGTGTGATCCTTTTAATGTGTTGTTGGATTCTGTTTGCTAGTATTCTGTTGAGGATTTTTGCATCTATATTCATCAGTGATATTGGTCTGTAATTTTTTTTGTAGTGTCGTTGTCTGGTTTTGGTATCAGGGTGATGGTGGTCTCATAGAATGAGTTTGGGAGTGTTCCTTCCTCTACAATTTTTTGGAAGAGTTTGAGAAGGATGGGGGTTAGCTCTTCTCTAAATGTTTGATACAATTCACCTGTGAAGCCATATGGTCCTGGACTTTTGTTTGTTGGAAGACTTTTAATCACAGTTTCAATTTCATTACTTGTGATTGGTTTGTTCATATTTTCTATTTCTTCCTGGTTCAGTCTTGGAAGTTTATGCCTTTCTAAGAATTTGTCCATTTCTTCCAGGTTGTTCCTTTTATTGGCATAGAGCTGCTTGTAGTAGTCTCTTAGGATGCTTTGTATTTCTGCGGTATCTGTTGTAACTTCTCCTTTTTCATTTCTAATTTTATTAATTTCAGTCCTCTCCCTTTTTCTTGATGAGTCTGGCTAATGGTTTAGCAACTTTGTTTATCTTCTCAAAGAACCAGCTTTTAGTTTTATTGATCTTTGTTATTGTTTTCTTTGTTTCTATTTCATTTATTTCTGCTCTGATTTTTATGACTTCTTTCCTTCTGGTAACTTTGGGTTTTGTTTGTTCTTCTTTCTCTAGTTCCTTTAGGTGTAAGGTTAGATTGTTTATTTGAAATTTTCATTGTTTTTTGAGGCTTGTATAGCTATAAACTTCCCTCTTAGAACTGCTTTTGCCACATCCCATAGGTTTTGGATTGTCGTGTTTTCACTGTTATTTGTCTCTAGCTATTTTTTGATTTACTCTTTGATTTCTTCAGTGATCGCTTGGTTATTTAGTAACGTATTGTTTAGCCTCCATCTGTTTTTTTTACATTTTTCCCCTGTAATTTATTTCTAATCTCATAGCATTGTAGTCAGAAAAGATGCTTGATATGATTTCAATTTTCTTAAATTTACTGAGGCTTGATTTGTGACCCAAGATGTGATCTATCCTGGAGGATGTTCCATGTGCACTTGAAAAGAAAGTGTAATCTGCTGGTTTTGGATGGAATATCCTATAAATATCAATTAAATCTATCTGGTCCATTGTGTCATTTAAAGATTGTGTTTCCTTATTAATTTTCAGTTTGGATGATCTGTCCATTGGTGTAAGTGAGGTGTTAAAGTCCCCGGTTATTATTGTGTCACTGTCGATTTCCTCTTTTAGAGCTGTTAGCAGTTGCCTCATGTACTGAGGTGCTCCTATGTTGGGTGCACATATATTTGTAGTTGTTATATCTTCTTCTTGGATTAATCCCTTGATCATTATGTAGTGTCCTTCCCTGTCTCTTGTAACATTCTTTATTTTAAAGTCTATTTTATCTGATATGAGTATTCCTACTCCACCTTTCTTTTGATTTCCATTTGCATGGAATATCTTTTTCCATCCCCTCACTTTCACAGTCTGTATGTGTCCCTAGGTCTGAAGTGGGTCTCTTGTAGACAGCATATATATGGGTCTTGTT
Organism: Aethalodelphis obliquidens; assembly: GCF_003676395.1. Taxonomy (NCBI): domain Eukaryota; kingdom Metazoa; phylum Chordata; class Mammalia; order Artiodactyla; family Delphinidae; genus Aethalodelphis; species Aethalodelphis obliquidens. Next base: position 20,440,783 of record NW_020837978.1, on the reverse strand, counting down.
TTTGTATCCATTCAGCAAGCCTGTGTCTTTTGGTTGTAGCATTTAATCCATTCATGTTTAAGGCAATTATCGATATGTATATTCCTATTACCATTTTCTTAATTGTTTTGGGTTTGTTTTTGTAGGTCCTTTTCTTCCCTTATGTTTCCCACTTAGAGAAGTTACTTTAGCATTTGTTGTAGAGCTGGTTTGGTGGTGCTGAATTATCTTTTCTTTGCTTGTCTGTAAAGCCTTTGACTTCTCCATGGAATCTGAATGAGATCCTTGCTGGGTAGAGTAATCTTGGTTGTAGGTTCTTCCCTTTCATCACTTTAAGTATATCATGCCACTTCCTTCTGGCTTGTAGAGTTTCGGCTGAGAAGTCAGCCTTTAACCTCATGGGAGTTCCCTTGTATGTTATTTGTCATTTTTCCCTTGCTGCTTTCAATAATTTTTCTTTGTCTTTAATTTTTGCCAATTTGATTACTATCTTGGCATGTTTCTCCTGGGGTTTATGCTGTATGGGACTCTGCGATTCCTGGACTTGGGTGGCTATTTCCTTTCCCATGTTAGGGAAGTTTTCGACTATAATCTCTTCAAATATTTTCTCGGGTCCTTTCTCTCTCTTTCTCCTTCTGGGACCCCTATAATGTGAATATTGTTGCGTTTAATGTTGTCCCAGAGGTCTCTTAGGCTTTCCTCATTTATTTTCATTCTTTCTTCTTTATTCTGTTCCACAGCAGTGAATTCCACCATTCTGTCTTCCAGGTCACTTATCCACCGTTCTTCTGCCTCAGTTATTCTGCTATTGATTCCTTCTAGTGTATTGTTCATTTCAATTATTGTATTGTTCATCTCTGTTTGTCTTTAATTCTTCTAGGTCTTTGTTAAACATTTCTTGCATCTTCTCGATCTTTGCCTCCATTCTTTTTCCGAGGTCCTGAATCATCTTCACTATCATTATTCTGAATTCTTTTCCTGGAAGTTTGCCTATCTCCACTTCATTTAGTTGTTTTTCTGGGGTTTTATCTTGTTCCTTCGTCTGGTACATAGCCCTCTGCCTTTTCATCTTCTCTATTCTTTTTATGAATGTGGTTTTTGTTCCATGGGCTGCAGAATTGTAGTTCTTCTTGCTTCTGCTGTGTGCCCTCTGGTGGATGAGGCTATCTTAGAGGCTTGTGCAAGTTTCCTGATGGGAGGGACTGGTGGTGGGAGCTGGCTGTTGCTCTGGTGGGCAGAACTCAGTAAAACTTTAATCCACTTGTCTGTTGATGGGTGGGGCTGGATTCCCTCCCTGTTGGTTGTTTGGCCTGAGGCGACCCAACACTGGAGCCTACCTGGGCTCTTTGGTGGGACTAATGGCGGACTCTGGGAGGGCTCACGCCAAGGAGTACTTCCCAGAACTTCTGCTGCCAGTGTCCTTGTCCTCCAGATGAGACACAGCCACCTCCCGCCTCTGCAGGAGACCCTCCAACACTAGCAGGTAGGTCTGGTTCAGTCTCTATTGGGTCACTGCTCCTTCCCCTGGGTCCTGATGCACACACTACTTTGTGTGTGACCTCCAAGAGTGGAGTCTCTGTTTCCCCCAGTCCTGTTGAAGTCCTGCAATCAAATCCCACTAGCCTTCAAAGTCTGATTCTCTAGGAATTCCTCCTCCCGTTGCCGGACCCCCAGGTTCAGAAGCCTGACGTGGGGCTCAGAACCTTCACTCCAGTAGGTGGACTTCTGTGGTGTAAGTGTTCTCCAGTTTGTGAGTCACCCTCCCAGCAGTTATGGGATTTGATTTTATTGTGATTGCGCCCCTCCTACCATCTCACTGTGGCTTCTCCTTTGTCTTTGGATGTGGGGTATCTTTTTTGGTGAGTTCCAGTGTCTTCCTGTCAATGACTGTTCAGCAGTTAGTTGTGATTCCAGTGTTCCTTGTTTTGTTTTTAATGAGTAAATTAGGATAAAAATGGGAAATAAGTGAAGCCAGTACTAAGACTGAATACAACAAACTATACTTCTTTAGGCCTGGAACTGCACCCACGCCCGTAGTTTTTTGATGTGGAGCATTTTTAAAGTCTCTATTGAATTTGTTACAATATTGCTTCTGTTTTATGTTTTTGGTTTTTTGGCCACGAGGTATATGGGAACTTAGCTCCCCAACCAGGGATCGAACCCACACCCCCTGCATTGGAAGGCAAAGTCCTAACCACTGGACCACCAAGGAAGTCCCAGGCCCAGAACCCTTTTAATATGTCAAGTGCACATACAGCTCTGAGCCTCTCAACTTACAGTACAAAAGGCAGGCATAAGTCATAGCACAATTCACTGTGTCTGAGACAGAGCAAACTAACGGCTCCAGGTTTCCACTCCTCTTGACAAAGAACTGCAATTTCTTCTGCATAGATTTGCAACAAAGGCATCTTGGGATGAAACTGAACAGTGCCCACAACAGTGGTACAGACAGTAGAAAGAGCACATATGGTAACAATTTTTATAGGGGTATTAAAGCGGCCCTTAATGAAAGTCAACGACATGATGCAAAAGCACAACACAGTAAGAGCACTACAATACGATAGGAAAACCAAAACAATAGGAAAAAAAGGGGTTGAGTCTATTTAGCAGAGACTCTCCAGGGCACCATACCCTCTGCTACCCCCGAATCTCTGTTCAAGGCCCTTCTGGACCTTGGTCTTGAAGGAATGAGATCTGGAATGTGCTTCTGGCACTTCCACCAAGGGCTGTCAAGGAAATTACTAGAAATTTTAAGGAACATACTTTTTAGCTGAATTATACAGATGGTATCACAGTTCTGAAATTTAGAATTTGGAAATTAAGAGGTTTTCATATGTTGCTTTCTAGTGGTTAATAAGTTAAGCCTCCATTTTTCCAGAGTGATATCAATATGAAAATGACAGTACAGAATAAATAAAACTGTAAGAGGAAACAAACAGTTAGGACTTGAATCACCTTCTGTGTACAGTTAATATCAGTGTGACTAATTTTAAAGGAGATATCGACTTAATAGTCTGTGCTTGGCAACACTGTTAATAGATTAGTTCAATTAATAACTGTTGGTACGTGAAAATGAGGTGATTTGCTTAAAAATAAAATATCATTTTGACCAAGACAAATGGATCTTCACTGAATTTTAATCTATATTAAAAAGCTTAAAAATTATATATGTAAATTTGAGGCTGAATTCGTTAAGGGAAAATAATTGCTATTTGGTCATTGGAGCAAGGATTCACAAGATATATTCTGTAACAATTCAAGCCTTTTAAAATTGTTTTCCTAGGAAAGAGCAGTAAGTATATGACCTGTTCCCCTGCATGAATATATTTTGATTTAAAACTGGTATGACACTCATTAAAATAACTGCAAGAATTACACACAATTAGTGAGCTAGTTTTGCCTAAGGAGAAGATACTGACTCTTCACCACTTGGCACATTATTTGAAACCTCAAACGTATGCAGTTTTTTAAAGGTAGTAGACTATACATAGTGACAAATTGAATATGTAGACATTACCAGTCAGTAGAAGGAGAACTGTATCCTTTAATACCCCAAGGGCCAATGACAAACCAAAGTTGAAAGATATGGTGGGAAATACTGATTTCCTAAGAGCACCTGATTGCAGGAAAAGAACAGACGGTCTACGGACAATAAAGACTCTAAGTGAATACCCGCTTCAGCTTGACATACAAGGCATGTATGTTGAAATGACAAGAAGCATATTGGAAAGCTCATTAATCACTGTCAGCAACAAAGTAACACGTGGAGAGGCACAGAATGTTCCAGGGAAGCCAAAAGTAGACAGATTCATTTCTAACAACTGGATAACAATTAAGTGGATCAGATCCCTGATGCAGTTGTTTCCAATAATGTTTAAAAACTATGGGTTTACATCATGGTTAAATGGCACACATTTTTCATTTGTGTTTCTGTTCACATATTAATTTAGTATGGAAATAGTAAGCAGATATTTTGCATAAAACAATGCAGTCTATTTACATCTAACTTGGAATTTAATTCTGATTGCAAGAAACGTACCAGATATGAAATCAGTATACAGATTATAGCAGACTGGTTAAACACGCAATGGTCTACAGACCATTGGGCGCCTGCCTTTGGGTGACCTTAGATCACCTCGGCCAAGTTACTTAATATTTCCATGCCTCAGTTTCCTCATCTGTTAAATAGAAGGTATTAACAACACCTATCCTTCATAGGTTGTCATGAGAATTAAACTGGTTGCAATTTAATAAAAAGCTTAGACTAGTGCCTAGCATGTCATAGGTGCTATGTAAGTGTTAAATAAATGAATAAGAAGACTTTTCAAGCCATCTGATTCCCAGCCCTGGAGTTAAAGGGTTATCAGAATCTCTGGCGCTACGACAGTGGATACAGGTTGAAAAGCCCTGCAGGTTATTCTAATAGTTCTTGTTCTACGCTGCCCTCCTCCCCACAGGTAAACTAAATTACCTCTTAGTTTCTTTCTAGTTAAAAGGAAAAAAAACAATAATTACTTGATTGGAGACAGAGTTTTAAAAAATGATTCCCCTTTCTGCCATTTTGTTTAAAGAAATCAGCCTTTTTCTTCAACTTTATGAAATTAAGGTTGATGAGAAGCTCTCAGTCATCCTCCCAGCAGATAACAGGCCTCATCAAATCATTCAATCATCCCTATTTCAGCCCTCAAAGTACAAGTTCAATAGGTGTTGACTAAGTGAAGAATTCCCTTCTAAGAAATCAATCATTGTTTCCATCTCCACGAAGGCAATCCTTAAGTTCAAACTAATATGTATTTCAACAACTAATCTATGGCTCTGAACCTTCCCTAGTGCTATCATAGCTATTGGTTCTTTAAAGAGACTTAAGCACTGAAATGGAATTGACTTTTGGACCACAGAGAAATGGAGGAAAACATAAAGATATCCAGGAATAGGGGAACGAAGAGATGCCCAGAATCTCCACTAAGTCTGTTAAAGAAACGTTCAACAATGGATTTAGTAGATACCGTGAACATCACAAACAGAAAATGCCAGGATCTGTTAACAATCTTGAATCTACAAGTAGTAGGTTGGTGATGAGTCAGAGTTACTTTGGAATGTCCTAGGGAAACTATTTCAGGGCTTTGGGCTACAAATAAACATTTGAGGGAATAAAGTTATAGTATCTCCCAGAGCAGTCACATTCAAGAGAGCTCTGGCTCCATGTGGCACAATTTCTACCTGCCAGGGATGTATAATTCCATGTGGGAAAGGCTGTATGCATGTACTTAAATGCTTCTAGAATTTTCTATGCAACAGTTTATCCTGTGTCCTTACTTCCTGGATCACTTAAGATCTAAACGCTGCCAAAGAATACATATAGGCTCATTTAGAAAATCATCACCAATTAAATGTCTCTCCCTTTGAAATATGTACTTCAAACATTTTTTTAAATTGTACCACATAAGGATAACAACTTGAAATATGTGGTAAGATGTCAATGAGAAACAAAAATGATTTGCTACTTTGATTATGAAAGGTGGCAGTGCAAGTAACTTAAAAAGGCAAATCTAATGCTCTTTCCAATTAGATGTGAGTTTGTACCACTGGCTTAGGGTAAGTAGTCCAGAGCTTAGAAAGTCGATTTTCTTTCAGGGCGAGACCTTTGCACCTGGGGTAACTGCCACCATGTAAATGGGGCTATCTTTGGGTGGCTTAGAATCGATAGTTAGGCTGAGAGTATAGAGGAAATTATTACAGCACAAAATCCACTGACTTGCACTTTCTACGCAAAAATGTTCTTTTTCATTAAACTAACATCAAATTTGGCTCTGGTTTTCTGCTACTTAACAATTCATTAGCCTCGTTAAAACAATGATCAAAGACAAAATTTTTAGAACTGAAAATAATGCTATTTTTAATGGCTTAAAAATTCTGCCCAAGTATTTTTCTTTATAGAGAGCTCTGTCTTGTCTCAACAAGACACTCGATACCAGAGGCCCTGCTTCTGGTCCTAGGATTCAGTAGGTGCTCACGTCAGGAATGGCCCTAACTGCTTGCCTCGCAGCCGTCTGAACCAGAAAAAAACCACCCTTCTAACCTGGGTCATCCTTTGAGTGAAGTTCAGAGAGCTCTCCATCTAGTTCTGCCTCTTTCTGCATCATGGCAACAAGACAGTTTTTACAAAATGGAAGCCACACGGTGCTGGATGTGCCTGCAGCATGGTTTGCCCTTTGGTCCTCATAGTGGTTCTGCATCTGCATTTTTTTTTTTAAAGTACAAACTTCCAGTTATAGTAAGTCCTGGCGATGTAAAGTACAGCATGGTGACTGTAGTGAACAATACTGTACTACGTATTTGAAGTTGCTAAGAGAGTACAGCATAAAAGTTCTCATCACAAGGAAAAAAATCATAACTATGTGTGGTGATAATGTTAATTAAACTTGTTGCAATCACTCTGCAATATATACATATATTGAATCATTATGTTGTACACCTAAAACTAATACAATGTTATGTTAATTGTATCTCAATAAAAACTAAATTTTAAAAAAGGGTTCTTTTCCTCTATCCTCACCCCACCGACTTTAAGAACAACTTTTATTTCTTTCACATAACAAAAGAAAATTAGTCAATCAAACAAAAACAAACCAAGCTTATACAATTTAAAACCATGAGCTAAGCCAATCTTTTTTAACCAACACTCCATCACCCAAAACCACATGACTTATAAACTCAGAAACTCATGTTTCCTATACCCCTTTCCAACTCACACACAATCAGATCATTCTGGCAGAAAACATCATATGTAGAGTTAATTTTAAATTTTTAATTCAAATCTATTTCCTATTACTCCTTTTTTCTTTTTAGGGTTAGCCTAAGAGGTTTCCAGAATAATTACCCTATGATAACTTAGTGTCTATTGCCTCAAAGTGTAAACAAAATTTAAAATATTAAACATACATTTTATAACATACTAGATAAGCAAGTTTTAAAAAACTTGATATTCCCTCTACATAGACCAAATATATTTATAGATTTATACAGTTATATATTAACAGGAAATTATTTATCTTTAGTCATACTAGAATGTTACTAGTTGAAGTATATACTAACATACTAATGTTGAAATCTAAGATATGTTTTAGTCTTTCTTTGCTAGTCTCCTTGTATATGATAAGGTTTTATCTGGAGGGCATTTAACTATTTTATTCACAGATTTTAAAGATGACAGTAATGGTTTATAAATAAGGAACTACTTAAAGCATATTCTCTTCCGGGCTAGAAAAGTAGTATCAGTCTCATCAGATCTTTGGTTATGAAAGTGAAAAACAAGTACCATTTCTTTACAATGGCTGCATTGAAAAATTACTAAAATCAGAAGCTGATATAGAAATGTTTGGGCACATAAGTAGACCAAACCTAGTCTCACCAGCACCCTCTCAGATTACAAGAAATTACTAAAAATGAATGTTTTAGTAAAACATAAAAATACTACATACAAAGGATGAAAACATATTTAATACAGAGGCATATACAACTATCTTAATGGTAAAATGAGAAATAACTACACTAATACCACAAATTTTAGAATAATAAAAACAGACATCAAATTGTCCCCAGAAAAATGAAGTATCAACAACCTGAATGCTTCAGTTTTATGGCCAGATGGATGCATCACGTGGACGCACCGTATTCCATCTTCTAAAGCACATCAAGTCAAGTCAATGAAAGAGAATATGAACTAAACGGTAAATGCAAACCTTAGAGTGTACCCCAACATTACGTAAAGAAAAAACAGGAAGAAGCAAGAGATTTTAAAAATACCTATAGGACCAACAAAGAGATAATCATCCTATGTATTTTTGGGGGGAAAAATTCCTTCCCCACGTTTTTCTGAAGGCTTATTTAAAGGTATTTTCCCATCACAAATGACCTTTAAAAGGTAAAAAAATAATTTCTCCTAATTAATTTAGGAATTCCCACCCCCCGCTATGGCTTTAGGGACAGATCCAAGTTTTATGTTCACTGCAATTTTCACAATTTTTCATTTTTGGGGGGGGGGGGGGAGGGGGGGGGGTGGAGGTACTCGTTAAGAAAAGTTTTAGAAAATTACAGATAAAAAGTGAGTTATAGGGCCTTCGTGGGAACCAGAAGGTTAAGCTTCATCAGTGTCATTAACAGACTATATACAGCAACAAGTTTCTGAAAGAACTGTCTCTGCAGGGAAGTTTTATTTGGTCTGGTTTGTAAAGGTGAGATTTTAAAAAAAAAAAAACAATAGCAAATCCAGTGAATGGGATAATGCTGTCACCAAAAGATGTGTCTTACCATACAAGTATCCAGATCTTCCAAACGTTCTATCTCTGTGAGCTCCTCCACCATGACGATGGAGCGTTTAACGGGCTTCTCCTCAGGCAGCTCGATCTCCAAGGAATCTTGCTGAGGAAGGGCCTTGCCACGTCTGCTGAAATGGTCGGCCTAGAGAGTCAAGACACATCCAAGGAGAAATGAAAGCCCAGAGGCACAGGAACAGCAGGTCAGCCGAATTCCAGAAGATACCTTCCACAAGGTGGCACAGTGAAGGATACTGTCTGCACTTGGTTAATGGCAACTCTTAATACATTCACACTGGAGTAAGTTTTTATCATCTTTCTTTGGAAGGTGGAGTATTTTAAACAAGAAATTACAAAATCTCCTTTTAAACATCTTTTGAGATGTTAGTTGAAAAATAGGTAATTCATAAATCTTTGCCATGTTCGTGTAAATATGCACAAAGTAGGCATGTATTTTTGGTTTCCAAAAGATGCATTATGGACATTTTCAGGAAGCTGATGTGATTTTTTTCAGCTTTCAGTCTTCAATACAATCACCTAAATGTCCGTCGACAGATGAACGGATAAAGAAGATGTGGCACATATATACAATGGAATATTACTCAGCCATAAAAAGAAACGAAATTGAGTTACTTGTAATGAGGTGGATGGACCTAGACTCTGTCAGAAAGAGAGAAACAAATACTGCATGCTAACACATATATATGGAATCTAAAAAAAAAAAAAATGGTACTGATGAACCTAGTTGCAGGGCAGGAATAAAGACGTAGACGTAGGGAATAGATCTGAGGACACGGCGGGGAAGGGGAAGCTGGGATGAAGTGAGAGAGTGGCATGGACATATATACACTACCGAATGTAAAATAGACAGCTAGTGGGAAGCAGCTGCATAGCACAGGGAGATCAGCTCGGTGCTTTGTGACCACCTAGAGGGGTGGGATAGGGAGGGAGGGAGGGAGGCTCAAGAGGGAGGACATATGGGGATGTATGTAAGCATATGGCTGATTCACTTTGGTACAGAACAGAAACTAACACAATATTGTGAAGCAATTATACTCCAATAAAGATCTATTAAAAAAAATTTAAAAACACTAGGAAGGAAAGAAGTCAAAGGGGAAGGACAGATTAAAGTCGCTGGATTAGACCCACAACCATAGCAGCTCAGGGCTGGTCTGGACGCTGATTCCAACATCTTAACTGGAAGAAGACATCTCTGAGTCAACTGGGGAAATCTGAATATAAAATGGATTCTAACTGGTAATAAGGAATCTTTGTTGATTTTTGTAGGTGTGACTGTTTCGGCAATCACGTAAAAATCATGGTGCCAGTTAGAGACACCTTCTGAAGTATTTACAGCAAAATGGCATGGTATACGAGAGATGCTTTTAAAATAGGCCAGAAAAAAGGGGGGGGGGCGGGGAGAAGAGAGAGGTAGGTAGAAAAAGCAAAGACAGATCAGCAAAATATTGGGATAATTGTTAAAACTGAATAGTGGGCAGAGGAGGGCTCATTGTCATACTTTCTCTGTTCTTGTCTGTGTTTGAAATTTTCCACAATAAAAATGTTTTCTCCCCCTTGGGGGAAAAAAAAAAGTAAGTGAAGCACGATGTCATTGCCACCAACATTACTGGTGGAAATATAAGGGAAATTTAAACCAGAAAAATAACTGACACAGGGTAAATGGGGAGACCACTTAGTACAAAAGAAAATAAGAAGCGTTCTTTTTTGTTAATTTTGTTTCGTATTTCCTCTGAAAGAATTTCTGTCTACATCTAGTGCTCAAAAGTATCTAATGAGGGGAAATAAAATGATTCCAACCTTCACTATTTTTAAAGGACTGAAAGGAAAGAAACTGCTAATAAAATTTTAATTATTGCTAGCTTTCATTGTTTTCATGTAATAATTATCATATTTTACATGACTTATTAATTACCAGTGTTGTACTTTAGATAAACCTAAAAAAGTAAATGGTAAGAGATGAAACAAACTGGGCTGAAATTAATAAGCTCTAGTGCTGAGCTGATTCATCACCAGGAACTTTGAAACGTTGAGAACCAGTTGACAATTCTATGGAACCTTCGGGAATATTTCTAAACTTAAGTCGGAGAAAATATGAATGCTACTGGAATGTCTTTGAAAGCAGTATTTCATTTTGAAGGTACAATTTCTTTCACACAGCAGTTAAGCTCTCAACTTACAACCCAAATCAGCAGTAAGAAATTCAAAACGAAAGTGCATTCACACAACTCTTTTTCGATTGTAAAAAGAAAATGTCAGTACTTAGAGTTACCATATTCTTCAAAGAAGGACAAATGCAAAAAAAGTGAAAACATTCAAAGTGTCAGTGTAGTTCTCACATGCAGCCAAAGTGATACAACATCTAGTATTTGTGTCATCAAGTAAGCACCTTGAGACAGTCCCTGGAGCTGTAGGTTATCGATAAACTATTTCTATAAAGGATGCCTTATTGATTTTGTTTCTGCTTATTAAAAGAAAGTTTGAATTGTGATCTCTTGACAAGGTTGTAGCTCTTTATTGTGCAACGAACTGCAAACCAGTGCTTCTTAAAATCTCTGTGGTGATGAACCAGTTTTTTGTATTTCCAATTTGCCACAAACCAGTATATTGATAAAATACAATACAAATTAAAAAATTTTTAAATGACATGTGTTTGCATATTACTGCCATGTCAAATTGCTCTAGAAGTCTCTCCACGCTTCCTCTTAGTTTCTGAACTTGCCTTGTCACGGACTAGTAACCATTCATTAGTGGGCCAGCTCCAGTCCACAGGCAATACTTTGAGTAGCTAGAGATGTCCAGCTTATCTTTTAGATTTTAGAGAAGAGTCATATATTTTTCTCAAGTGAATTTTTCAAAATACTCATTTTGTCTGCCTCCTCAGAAGAAGCTCTTACTGCTCCTGTGACTTTGGTGTTCTCTACCGTCACTCAACAATTCAATGCCATAAAACTGTATCTACAGCCTACATAGTTAACCTGCAATTCTTCTCTGGAGAAAAAACACTGTCATAACTTGTTTGGGAGATTTCTACTGCATCATATCACAAATATTTTCGAGACACAAGATATAGCCACTTATAAAACCTTCATCTGCACCTCAGAGGACTTCATGAAGTTTCTGATATATTTTTCATATGCACTGATATTGGAACTATTTCTTCCTAGTTTCTACCTTGATGTAGAACCAGGCTCTAGATGAAGAAAATTTTAGTTTTTCACCTTGGTGATATCCAAAAGGCCTGGCTGGACACTCGGCAGCTATCAATCGCTGGAATGTGTCCATTTTACTCTTGCACTCTCTTTGGACTCCAAACATTTCATTTCCGTCGTGTTTTTAAGAATATTCTGTTATCAGATAATCGTATCAGAGAACAACAAAAGGAGCACAGATAAATTAAATACAGGTGAGCCTTGGACTGCGTGGGTTTGAGCTGTGCAGGCCCACTTACACGAGAATTTTTTTGAGTAGTAAATACTACAGTACTACACGATCCGGGTTGGTTGAATCCTCAGATGTGGAAAGCCAACTATAAGTTATACGTGGATTTTCAACTGCAGGGAGGGTCCTGCCCCAAGCCCCCGGTGTTGTTCAAGGGTCCACTATAATCTAAAACAAAATTCTCAATTTTAGACCTCAGTCCCAACATCATCTCCTATCAAAATTTTTGACCTGTACGCATTTTAAATGAACAACAACAATTCTGAATACCATCGCTTCTGCTTTGCCCTGCCATTCTCTCTGGAGAAATTCTAACATGCTCTAGAACAGCTGGAAGCAATGAAGAAGAAGGAGGAAAACTAGGATTTTAACCCATAAAGCTGCAAAGGAATAAAATGTAGAAAAGCAACCACAACCCCACGCTGGAGACTGCCCTGCGTTACCGCAGACCAAACCAGGGTTAGGATAAGGGTTCAAGACGTCCACAGCACTTACCAGTTTGTGATGGCAGTGTGAAAGTGCATCCAGAATTTCATCCACGATTCGGTCAGATAGGAAGGAGGCCACTGTCAACTTCACTTCACTGTGTGAAAACCAAAAGCACAGAGTGGCATTTTAATTTGTGCAAGAGGGAAAAAAAAATCACCCACCCTTGATACTATGTTGATAAGGTCAACTGTGATTTTGTTTCTGTCTTTGAAAATGGCATACAAGAATGTGCAAACAGGGCTAAGGAGTTCCAAAAATAAGCCTTAAACACTGCCATAAACACACAGGTAATAGACTTTCTTCACCAATTCCAACCTGCCTCTACAATTTCAAAACTCAACATTTAGTGGTAGAAATAAAAAACATCTGGATAAAGACAAACTTAATGGGAACCATATGTACCATGTGGGAGGAACAATTCATCCATTGACATAAATGAAAACAAACTTGGGCTGGAGTAAATTAAGAAAATCTAGTCTGGTTGTGACGTCTTGGTTATTTCTTTCACATGCATATCCACCGCCTTTCACAAAACTTTTTACCAGTCAAATGGTACCATACTGAACTGCTTCTGCTTTGACTTGCCATCAAGTCAAATTCACTGTTCTCTTGCCTCTTATGAACAGAAGTTATTAAAATGTTTAGTTTTAGTGCCTCTTACCTAACCTTATAAAGATGCCCAGACAGCAAGAAGTAGCTTGTAGTTTTTACTAATAAATGACTCAGCCGCTAAGGTTTCCATCAGACGGCTGGTATTTTGGTTAGCATTTTAGCTATTTGGCATTCCCAAGAATTCAACTGCCATGTGTGTCTTCAGTCTAAATAACCCTACCTAAATGCACACATGCACAAATGTGCATAAACGCACAATACACTGCCAGGTAAACGTGCTGGCGAGATACACACCCACGTTCCGACATCGTCACATCATTTCAGCCTACTTCTGAAGTCAATACTTTTAAAAATTTTCGAGCAGGGAAAGGAGCTATCAAAATAAGATTATTTACTCCTAAAGCTAAAGTTGAAAGTATATTTGTGTAACAGGGGAAAATCTTTCTAACTGAAATTTGCATCGCGATGTTTCTGCTCAGAAGATTTCTGATGGCAGGGCAGAGGGGAAGCACCAACTCTTTGATGACTACGGTAAAAATTTTCCTGGGCTACATATAAAGGAATGTTTCTTTAATTCCTGTCTCTGAAACAAGGTCTCACTAGCTATTTGGTTTATCTAATACTATATTATTCCCCAGAGGTGTCCACTGATAAGATTCACCCGGGTTGCTTATGAAAAATACAGATAACTAGGTCCTACCCCAAACATCCAGAGAGGCCTGGGAATCTAATGTTAACAAGTACTTCCTCTGATGCTTTTAGACATGTTTGGGAATTCTGCTTCCTTCTAAGACTACATGGTCAGTAGTTTGTTTCTCTTCCCCAGCCCCCGCCTCTCTGAGGTCGGGAGGGAAAGTTTATTGCAAGTTAAAACATCAAAACAAGGTTCTTGAGCTTCCCTGGTGGCGCAGTGGTTGAGAGTCCACCTGCCGATGCAGGGGACGCGGGTTCGTGCCCCGGTCCGGGAAGATCCCACATGCCGCGGAGCGGCTGGACCCGTGAGCCATGGCCGCTGAGCCTGCGCGTCCAGAGCCTGTGCTCCGCAACGGGAGAGGCCACAGCAGTGACAGGCCTGCGTACTGCAAAAAAAAAAAAAAATGAACCCAAAGGGAAACATGGTGAAGTCCTAGTGGGCCTCTTTGCCTATTTATAGGCTGTGCATTGGCTCAGAATATTCTGGTGGTAGAAAGCAAACCGACCTCAGTCTTCAAAAGTTAGTGATTTATAAAGGTGAAAGATAAGCTTCAGAAGCAGAACGAAAGAGGGGATTACAAACAGGTACCCCCCTCTTAAAAAAAATAAAACTCTTAAAAAGAGCAGGTAACTGTTCCTCAGTAATGCAGGCATATCTGTGGTCATCTGATTTTGGAAATGTATTAAACCTATGCATTTAGGCACAGCTATATCTGTACATAGTCGCTGCCTCATAGACACGTCTAAACACATTCTGTACGAATAAAGCCAACGATAACGCTCTTCACAGCTGCCTCAACTGCATTCACAGACACTGCAGCTCCTCGGTTTATTAACATTATAAACCTACCTAATTTTGTTAAGGATATCAATTCCAGACTGCTCCAACAGGACATTTTTAACAAAGGCACGTGGGATGGAAATCTTCTCAGTGCTGGCATGAATCAAGTCTTGCCGAATGTGGGCTTTTTTCATCACATTGGGACAAAGATTCTCGGCAGCATCAACCATGGACTCAAGCAACGCCTGCAACGCAGCACAAGTGGAGACAGAGAGATGATGACACAGGCCCGGAGGCGCCCCCCATAAAACTGAAAGGTGCTTATTTATGACGCCGAGCTCTCGGAGAACAGGGACACAGCAGAGTCCCAGGTGCGACTAAGGATTCGGAGCTGCCCTGGGATGACTTGCGACTGCTGGGTGATCACTGATCGCAGGTGATCACTTTAAACCAGACACCTGGCAGATCCACGCAGGCTTCACCCTGGCGTCTGGAGCATGATGGTGTGCTAGCTGTCCTTAACACAGAGGCATTCGTGATAAGATTTACAAAGACACATATACACCAATTTACCACACCAGACTGTTCTCCTGGGTATTAGCAAATAAATTTACACATGTCCCTAGAACATACATCAAGTTAGAACTCTTGTGCAATTTCACAAATCACAGAAACCTCAAATCAGGGTGAAGCATTCAATAGTTCCATCAAAAGAGCAGTCATAGCAAACCGCTACGTAACAACTTCTGGCTTTCCCCTTTTAAAAGAAAAGCTTTAGTGTTCAGTAAAATTGTAATTGTTATCGGAACAATCAAAAACATGAATAACAGACAAAAATATTAACAGAGCACTTTATAAACAACATTAATAATAACAGTCAAAACCTACTTATATAGCACTTCAGAATTTTAAAAATGTTTCCGTTCATTTTATCCTTCCAAGATCTGTGAAGATGGGTACAGAAGCTATTCGTGTGATCACCGTCTTATAGTTGAAGAATGTGAGCTAAGGGAAGTTAAAAGATTTGCCTGAGATGGGTGGCACGGCTGGTAAGTGTGGAAAGGGCACCCAAGTGAGCATCAGACCTAAATTTGAATCCCAGCTGAGTGACACTGGGCTAAGTTACTGATCTCTCAATATTACTTTCCTCATCTATAAAATGGCAAATCAAAAAGTTCTTGGGGCTTCCCTGGTGGCGCAGTGGTTGAGAGTCTGCCTGCCGATGCAGGGGACACGGGTTCGTGCCCCGGTCCGGGAAGATCCCACATGCCGCGGAGCGGCTGGGCCCGTGAGCCATGGCCGCTGAGCCTGCGCGTCCGGAGCCTGTGCTCCGCAGCGGGAGAGGCCACAGCAATGAGAGGCCCGCGTACTGCAAAAAAAAAAAAAAAAAAAACTTTAAAAAAAAAAAAAAGTTCTTGCCTAATAGGATTACTGAAGATTAAATGACATGTGTAAGGTGTTCAGTATCGTGTCTAGCATACAATAAAAATTCAGTATATCACAGATAATGTTATTAATTTGTTTTCAAAGATGCTAATCCTCATGATAAGATCCCAGCATATACCCTGAGAAAACCATAATTCAGAAAGAGTCATGTACCAAAATGTTCATTGCAGCTCTATTTACAATAGCCAGGACATGGAAGCAACCTAAGTGTCCATCAACAGATGAATGGATAAAGAAGATGTGGCACATATATACAATGGAATATTACTCAGCCATAAAAAGAAATGAAACTGAGTTATTTGTAGTGAGGTGGATGGACCTAGAGTCTGTCATACAGAGTGAAGTAAGTCCGAAAGAGAAAAACAAATACCGTATGCTAACACATATATATGGAATCTAAGAAAAAAACCCAAAAGTCATGAAGAACCTAGGGGCAAGACGGGAATAAAGACACAGACCTACTAGAGAATGGACTTGAGGATGTGGGGAGGGGGAAGGGTAAGCTGGGACAAAGTGAGAGAGTGGCATGGACATATATACACTACCAAATGTAAAATAGCTAGCTAGTGGGAAGCAGCCGCATAGCACAGGGAGATCAGCTCGGTGCTTTGTGACCACCTAGAGGGGTGGGATAGGGAGG
The DNA here is from genome assembly GCF_003676395.1 of Aethalodelphis obliquidens. Lineage (NCBI taxonomy): Eukaryota > Metazoa > Chordata > Mammalia > Artiodactyla > Delphinidae > Aethalodelphis > Aethalodelphis obliquidens. Next base: position 20,424,369 of record NW_020837978.1, on the reverse strand, counting down.
GTGGGAGGGAGGGAGACGCAAGAGGGAAGAGATATGGGAACATATGTATAACTGATTCACTTTGTTATAATAAAGCAGAAACTAACACACCATTGTAAAGCAATTATACTCCAATAAAGATGTTAAAAAAAAAAAAGAAAGCCAAGCTTGATCCCATTACTATTCCAGTATGAAGGGGACTAGTGGAGCATTATTATGTAAAGACTAGTCTCTCGGCTCATATATTCACATGCAGAGCACGATGCCGATGCCAATAGTACAATCTCTCATCACACTGCAGGATGAGCAGCAGAGCAGCAGGATGTTTATAAAGAGCCTGTGAAAAGCAGGAGAGGAGTGGGGGAGGCAGCCACTCGAGAAGTTTCCGAAAGCCACTCGTATCCTGACAGTGCTCTGTCCCTGTGAGAACTCTGAATAATCACTCATTTAGTACATTATTCCAAGAGAGCTACAAGCCATGCCAAATGAGTCAGTTTAAGACAAATCATTTTCCTCTTTGGCATTAAAATAAACACATTCTGTTCCAGATGGAGTAGCGGAGTCCAGCACTCCTGATAAGAACGACCTCAGGTATCAATACGCTGTTTGAATTCTGTCATGTTCATCAATATAGCGTGACTTTCTGAAAGGTCCCCTGCATGACAGTGTTCATTCAGTTGGAATGAACTCCAGACCTAAGGAGGGAAGCCTGGCTTCCGATGCAGATCCCGACGTGAAATTTCTGTGGAATGTTCAGTGCGCAGCGTTAAGTGAAGAACCTTTGCAGATCTCTGCTTTCTGACGCATAAAATTATTTCTAAGGTCTCTTTCTGCTCTACAAATTGACTACTGCATGATTTTTGACCCTATAAAAAGGAATTTCATCCTGCCCTGGGCATCCAATTCGACAGATATTTTGCAGTTAATTCCCTACCACCATCTCTAGCCCGACAATTTATACTCTACAAAGTGATTTCACCCATGATTTCCTTTGATCCACATAACAACCCTGTGAGTAGAGGTAGATTTTAGCAAACCCATTTTATAGATGAGAAAACGGAGACTCGGAGGAGATAAGTGACTTCCTCAAGGTCACGCAGCTGGTTACTGGAATAAGTGAGAAGGGGACTCAGGTGTTTCATCTTCTACTCTTGTTTCCTACTCCAGCCACCCTTTTCCAATGCTCTGCCCATTGCCCAAAGGTGTGTCCCTTTCGGCTCTCTTCATTACCTACAATTTTCATCCCCTAATGCTGGTACCTAATGCCACCATGGTGGATGTTCTGGTGACAGGGCTGGTAAAAAGGGGAGAAAGGATCACAGGATAAATTTGTAATGCAGCCCCTGACCACTTCTTTGTGTCTAGCCCCCAGCTCAGGTCCTTAAACAGCATCTCTTTCCAAGTCCCATGGCCCTCTACACACCAAACCATATTCTTCAACATCCATCCTTCCCATGGCTTCAAATTACTACCTATATTCCAATGGTTCTCAACTAAATGTTTACCTATAGCCACCTACACAAAACATCCAATGCATATATAATACAGCCTATTAGGAATTTCCACCAGGATATTCTACCATGGCAAGGTCAACTACAACATGTTTGGCCTCCCATTAATCCCACCTAAACAGTAACTGCAACAGCAAAATCAACCATTCTTGCAAAGTTTTTATTGTGAGGTATGGTACCAAACTAGGGCAGAAATTTGCAACTCTCCCTACACTCCACCTACCTCAACTCCTTCCATCACAAGTATCTCTAAAACATGTTAAATTTACTCCTAGACATTTTCTCAAAAGCGGAAATATGCCAAAAATATTACTCATTAGCACAGAATAGAAATCCCTGAAATATCTGGTAAATGCTCAATTTTCTAGCCTCATTTTTTGTCATCTCTCTATATTCCCCTTATAACTATTCATATCCAGTTACAGGGCAGTTCCCCACATGATCCAGGCTCTGTCTCCATGCTTTCTACAACTGTTCTCTTAGCCTAGAATCCTGTTCCCCTCTGTAGCCAGAATAAATCACCCGTATGCCTCCCTACTCAGCTCAGCGCAAGCATCACCTCCTGGAGGAGATGTTCTTGCTTGTTCCTTCCACGCCCTTCACACTCCAAACTGCATTTGATGATCTCATAGCATCCAGTGGCGACCTCAGTAATCAAATGTGTTATAAAACGGTCAAGAATGCAGTAATGTGGGGATCAAAGAACGCCTTTGAGAATCGATGCACACGCATCCAGAAAATTTGGTATGAGATTTTACATATAACTTTGGAAGTTCATGGAGAGCTAGAGGCACCAGACTCCAGATACACAACTTGTACCTGATAGCAACTGTGAAGCCCTACCCTCTCTCCCCAGGGCCTAGCACACTTCTTGGAACAATCTCTAAGAAACATATAAAAAGTATTATAAGCTCAGGAACTTACTGAATGTGGGTTCTGAATAGTCCATCATTTTTCTGTTGATCAAAGATAACTCACTGAAGGCGGCATTATGAAAATTTGCATAGATGTATGGGTCCATTTCTGGGATCTCTCTGTAGCATTGGTCTGTCTACCTCTGCATACTGTCCTAATTATGATAAGTCCTAATATGTGGTAGGGCAAGACCACCAACCTTCTTGTTCTTCCTCATAAGTGTCTGGGCTTATGAAGAAGCCATATATTTCACTCTAAGTACTGGTTTAGCGGCATCTCACAGGTTCTGATTACTAACTACTTTATTGTTTAATTATAAATATCCTCTAATTCGAATTTTGCCCTCCCCTTTGACCCCTGGGTTACAAGTAATTTTTAAATTTATAAACATGTGGGGGTTTTCCCTTTTTAAAATTTTGATATTAATTTCTAATTTATTTTAAATGAAACCAGAGAATACCACCTTTGAAAATTGTTGAGATGTTCTTATAGACCTCATGTCAAATATTTCACGTATCCTTGCAAAGAACTGATAGTCTCCTATTATTGGTGCACTGATCACATAGGTCCACTAGGTCACAACTGAGAATTCTATTGTTCAAATATTCTTTATCATTATAAAGAATTTTTTCAAATATTCTTTATCATTACTTCATTTACTTGATCTATCAGTTACTGGCAGTCATTTTGAAAGATCTCTACCATAATAGTAAATATTATCAATTTTTCTTTGTAATTTTGTCCACTTACTCATATATATAAAGCCATATAATTAAATACGTACACAGTTGAAATTATCTCTGGCAAATTGGATCATTTGTCATTATTCACTGATCTATTTTATCTCTAGTAATGCCTTTTTTTTTTTTTTGGCCACGCTATGCAGCATGCGGGATCTTAGTTCCCTGACCAGGGATCGAACCCATGCCCCCTGCAGTGGAAGCGCGGAGCCTTAACCACTGGACCGCCAGGGAAGTCCTAGTGATTCCTTTTCTACTGCATCGCTAGATGTTGAGTGAGAGCATTCCTTCTGGTGTGGAACTGAACCTTGTATTACAGCATGTTTAGGATCATTATCACCTGCCCATGCCAACCCAAAATAATCCCAAACATTTCCTAATGCTCCTCTTGGTATGCAGTATGACCCCTGGTGCACTGCCTCTGTTTTGGTGGTTACACTAGAAAGTTTAACCTGCATGCTTTACTTCATGTCTAAAGCAGCACTGTCCAATAAAACTTTCTGAGATGATGGGAATACCTGTGCTGTGCAATATGGGAGCCACTAGCCACAGGTGGCTATTGAGCCATTTAAATGTGGCTAGTGCAACTGAGAAACTGAATTTTAAATGTCATTGAAGTTTAATTTACATTTAAATGACCATATGTGGCTAATGGACAAGACAATGGACAACCCAGATCTAATGTTGATCCCTTAAGTTTTTTCCAGAACAAAACTAGGATGTTAGACTTCTTTTACTCACTCCTAACTGACTTAGATGCTCACTTCTAGTATTTTACTTGCATTTATTCTTAATTTGACAGCAGAAATTAGACATCCATGTTATTGTCTCATATATGATGTTTCACATTTGGCATTTTCCCTGCTCACTATTCTTTCCTGCAGCTCAGACCCTCTTTCTTTGATAATGTTTCCTTTGTCCTAAAGCATATCCTTTAGGTGTTTATTTAGTGTGGTCTACTGGCAGTAAACTATCTTGGATTTTGTTTGGATGAAATGTTTTCATTTCATCCTCATTCTTAATAGTAGGTTTATTGAGTATATAATTCTTGATCTGTTCTCTCAGAAGCATGAAGATGTTATTTCATTGTCTTTTTAGCTTCCTGTCAAGAAATGAGCTGTCCTGTCCGTCTTAATTTTGATCTGTTTAAAGTAATATGGCTTTTCCTTCCCTCTGGCTCCTTTTAAGATCTTCTCTTTGTCTTCAGTGTTTTCCACTTTTCATTACGATGATTCGAGACATGGATTTGCTTCTATCTTTCCTGTCTGGGTTTCGCTGGACTTCCTGAATCTGAAGATTCTAGCCTTTCATCAATCCCTGAAATTCTCAGCCACCATCCCCACAATTGTTACCTTCTCCTATTTATCTTCTCTTTCCTTCCGGAAATCTAATTTGGCTTATGTTAAATTTTCTCACTCTATCCATGTTTCTTAACTTTTCTTACATATTCTCCATTTTGTGAGTCTATGTGTACTACCTTGAGACAACTTGAATGAGCAGGCCCTGTATTTGAAATGTACAATATTTGTAAAATATTGTATTTGTAATATATTTGTAATATATTTGTACAAATGTGCAAATATATTGTACAAATATATTTGTACAAATGTACAAATATATGTATAATATATATTTGTAATATATTGTACAAATGTACAATATTTGTAAAATAAATTGAGTTAATATCCTTAACATGGCAGCTATGCTCACATATTCTTGCAGTGAACAAATGACTAGCTGTAATTCATTACAAGCAAATACAACTTCCACACTGAAGTGCTCTGAAATTTCTTTCTTTTGCTTTGGAAAATATTATATAAAATGTCGGAAAGTAAGAAAACTCAGAGAACCCTCCCAGCAAACTGAGTTAGTACTTGCCAAAATGCCACCTACACCCCTCAGGCCTCATTTCCTTGGTAAACCTGATATTTACCAGTGAAGCCCTGGTATTTCACAGTTGAAGCCCTGAGGGAAATGAAGCATTTTCAAGGCCAAAACAAGCATTCTAAAATTTAAGTCCAGAAGGGGAAAATGAAAGTTCCCTTATGTTAAAACATTCAAATCCCAACATTCAAATCCCACTTATTCATCTACGATTACCCCAGGAATAAATGTTAGGATGAAAAACAGGGAAAACAGGAGGTGAGTTGTCATTTAAAAACACCTAAAACAGGCCAGTCCAGAGAAAATATCACTTCGTTTCAAAGAAGGACTTTCTCCACACTTACTGCTTTCTTCTCCTCCAGGAAGTTTGCTAAGAAGGCTGGCTCTTCCGGCCATTTCTTTGGCTTTTCTGAACTAGTATTTTTTGAAAGATGACTCAAAGAGCTATTTGAACTTATTCTTATCCAGAATTCAAAATGTGTACTGCTGGCCATGATATAGGATGAGTAAATATTAAGGATAAAATCTCCCTAATTATCTCGAGACCAAGACAATCCTGCACAAGGAGGCTCAGTCCCAACAAATCAGGTGACTTGCTTGGAGCAAACAGCTAGTAGCAAACCCAGGTCACAAATCCAGGCTTGCTAGTCCCATTTTTTTAATTCACTACAATAAAAACATATTTTTACAAAAAAGTACATACACTTTAGCTTTTGCTAGTATAACATGTTAATCTTAGAGAATTTCAGAAATAGAGAAAGGACTCTTTTTTAACCAAACAAAATATAATACTACTAGTGAAATAAATTAGGACACAGTTGTTTAATTTAAGAAACTGAATACTGATTGTAGTAAAAATACATTCTTTTCCTACATAATTTTAAGAAAATCAAGGTGCTGGAAAGCTATATAAAATAGATAAATGGGGATTTTTTTTTAATCATAAAATGATGTCCACTTATCAGGTCAACTGGAAGGAAAAAGAAAGGAAGTAACTGTCTATAGTCTGTTGAAAGTATCAAAAACTGTGAACTCAGTGAAACGGAAATTAATAAGTAACATTTAATTAAGAAGTTGTGGTTGAGGATTTGCTTTGATTCATAACAGAAGTCCCTGAAGGAAAGAGAAGGGAAGAGAACTTGCAACTCAAAAGGATTGAGAGTAAAGAAAACAAGGGAGTGGGGAAGAGAAAAAATCAGGGCATTTGGGAGCCTGGGACCCCAGAGGTAGATTGAGAGAAAAGCAGGTGATGACACTTGCAAATAAGGAAGCTGTAGTGAAGGGAGAACACTGGTGACACTGACAAGGGGCCAGAAAGGTCAGCCTCAAAAAATCTGGGGAATGTCTATTTACAGAAAAATATTTTTGGTCCTAAATATATTGTTATTATTTCAGGCTTTTAAAAATTCAAATGCCTTTTACTTTAGACCTCTGCCTTCTACTCCCTTCCAAGAATGACTGGCAAGAGTCAATTCCAACCATCTGGTGTGCTGGGGAGGAAACGGACCAAAATTTCAAGGGATAGCTTGTGGTTTAGACCAGTTGAAACAAGTGCCCATAGGAAGCTGTTTGACAGGAAAGTTCCAGTTGCAACGTTTCGTGCTGATTTAAATGACAGCCATTCTTAGTATATAAGGAATTCTTACAAAAACTTTAAAGGAAAAAGGCAATAGATACAAATATGTAATTTACAAAAGAAGAAATACAAATGGATAATAAAACTACTTGATGCCTCACTGGCTACTAAAGAAATCCAAAAGACAAAATGAGATTTTTTTTAACCTGTTACACTGACAAATATTAAAACGTTAAAATGCTTAGTATTGGTGAGGGTATGACAAAACAAGCAATTGAGTACACTACTGGAAAACAGTTTGTGAATACATACGAACGTATAAAACGTGTGTACCATTTGACCTCGGAATGGATCAACTACAGGCATTGACTCTAATAGGATTAATCAGAAATTAGAAAATAAATTATGCTGGCTGTGAGATAATAGAAAATATATATTGGTCTCTGCCCCCAGTTCCTGGCATAGAGCTCCCGAAACCCTTGTAATTTCCTAAGTGATAAGAACACTAGGGGCATCTTTTGTTCTAATATTTGGTCCTTGATCCTGGTTCCTTACACAGGGCTCCTGAAACCCTTGTAATTTCCTGGGTGATGGGGGTGTCTTTTGCTTTATTGGGTGGGCTCTTGGATGGCTCCTGGATGAGGGCTGGTCACTGGAAAGACCAAGCTATGATTAGAAGCTTGGAATTTTCAGCTCCACACCCCCCTCCTAAGGAGGGCTAAAAATGGAGTTAATGACTGGCCATGCCTACATGACGACGCCTCCATCAAAACCCCAAAAGGGGCTTCCCTGGTGGCGCAGTGGTTGAGAGTCCACCTGCCGATGCAGGGGACACGGGTTCGTGCCCCGGTCCGGGAGGATCCCACATGCCGCGGAGCGGCTGGGCCCGTGAGCCATGGCCGCTGAGCCTGCGCGTCCGGAGCCTGTGCTCTGCAACGGGAGAGGCCACAACAGTGAGAGGCCCGCGTACCGCAAAAAAAAAAAAAAAACAGAAGTATGGGTTCAGAGGGTTGGTGAACTCTTGGAGGTGTGGGAGAGTGGTGTGCTCCAAGAGAGCATGGAAGCCCTGAAACCTTTCCCACATACCTGGACCTGTACATTTCTTCCATCTGGCTGTTCATCTATATCTTTTATCATATCCTTTAATAAACTGGTAAACATAAGTGTTTCCCTGAGTTCTGGGAGCCACTCTGGCAAGTTAATTGAACTGGAGGAGGGGTTAAAAGAACCTCGGATTTATTGCCAATTGGTCGGGAGCTCAGGTACAAACTGGACTTCCAGTTGGTATCTGAAGTGGGGCGGGGGCAGTCTTGGGGGACTGAGCCCTTAAACTGTGGGATCTAATGCTATCTCCAGGTAGATAGTGTCTGAATTGAGTTAAATAGTAGGACACCCAGCTCGGGGGGCGGGGGGGGGGGAGAACCCCTCACATCTGGTGACCAGAAGCGTCAAAAGTGAGTTCTGTGTGAAAGTAAAGGAGAGACACAGAGGAGGACTGAGCTTCTCCAGGACACTGGGACATCTATACAATGAAATACCATGTAGCCACTAAAATGATGATGAGTACTCACTGATCTAGAATTGTATTCACGATATTGTACCAAATATAAAAAAGTACGTGTAGTATGATCACACACGTAAAATTGTGTGTGTAGACAGAGAATGTTTGGAAATTCACTAAAATATTAAGAATGATGTTGTCTCCGGGATTTCAAGTGATGTTTACTGTTCAAATGTTTCACAAAGAGTAGTTTCATTTTTTACAGTCAGAAGTAAATAAGCAACAAAGATGACTTTATTTTAAATGTGTAAGAAAGTATCCTTTTTACATATTTGATCCTTCATGGAGGATAAAACAAGTGCTGTTAGGTAACAACTGATCTAGCAGAACTCTATATCAACCAACCAGTCCTTTTCCTACCCCTTTGTCTTTGCTCAGAATGTATTCAAAATAACCACAGTTAAGTAAAATAAAAATGATACACAAGAGTCTCTCTGTATTGTACTACAGGAAGAAAGGGGCTTAAACGCCTAAATAATCCACAACGTTCTCTCCCACATTAATTAAATTTACAAACAGAATAATTAGCATGTTGCAAAGTTATGACTGAGTTGCTCATCAAATCCCGCTGAGCTACAGCAACTGAGTTCTCAGAAGAAAACGAACCAAATAAACACAGTAATTTAGACAAGGTCTTTTTAAGGCATCCTTGAACAGATTGAAAATGATGAAAACTTTCGGAAAGTGAAATGTCTTCTGCTGTAGCTGTTTTTTGAAGTTACATTAGGAAAAAGCTGGTCTTGGGTTACTCTCGTCGCTTAAATTTCAAAGACTTTTTTTTTTTTTCTTCAACCTATGAGCCTATAGACAAGTTTCTGTTACTTTGGGTGCCTTGTAACTTCATTCTAAATCCCTCTTTAATCTTTCAACCAGCTCTTTACCTAGTGGCAAACTCTCCATGTACGCAGAAGCTTGGCACTGTAAGCACACAGCTCCGTCATCTCTCCCATTCTCTAAATCGAATGTAGTAACAGGAGATATTTTTTCGCGAAGCAGACTTCTCTTTCTAAGCAAAAATCAATCTTTCCCTTATCAGTGGCCACCTGTCATACGTTAAATACGGTTAGAGATTTACCATCAAAAACAAAATTGAATTTGATAGGTTTTACTTGACCTTATTATGCAAAAAGTTATTCCAAAACCTACAGATGAAGCTGGGAAAGGCACGGTATTCCATTTTTACTACACGTGCACGCACACACGTGCCTATAAAATATAGGATAGCATGGTATGAAATGCTATCATACATAGTTAAGTCATAACAATTCCATTTTCCAAAATAACAGAAACCACAAACCTTGAGTTGTTCATCTACAACTCTCGTAACTTCTCCGGCCATTGATTCCAGGGTCTCCTGAATTGGGCTGGATAACAGGCCACTGGCTCCCGCCCAAGATGCACCACCAGCGTGGTATAAATTTGGTAACAACTGTAAGAAAAATAAAAGTAACCTCTCCATAATAAATATTTAAATAAGCACCAAAGTCACTGCAGAGTTCATAAAACAGGGTCGAGAAATACTAGAGATAAACGAAGATCGTCTTGATGAAAGGCCCTTTATACCAATTAAAAAACTGAGGTCCAGCTTTAAACCCAGAGGAACAGTACCTTACCTGTTTGTGCCTTAAAGTCTTCATCTCGGGTGTGAGAGTATCTGACTAATCCACAAGATTCCTCCTACTTATAAAATTCAATGATTGTGTGATTCTAATAGCAGAGCCTGGACCAGATCCCAGGTTTCCTGACTCCCAGTTAGTCCTTTCTCTATGAAATCACACTTTGGGGACCACAGTCTAAGTTGAGAGAAGCTTCCTTTTAGAGGCGACAGAGGAGAGTTTCGTGCTATCAGTTTGGCAGTAGAATCATGTGCAATGAGTTGTTACTCATTGAAACTACAACTACCTCCCAGTTACCTAGAACCTGATTATACCCTTTGTAAATCACACTGACCCTCTGCTTTTAATTCTATACAGCCGGCTGGCTGTATCCGAGGCTGCAGAACCCGCGGATAAGGAGGCCCACCTGTGCTACACCATTTTCTATATAAGGGATTTGAGCATCCACAGATTTTGGTATCTGCAGGGGGTCCTGGGACCAATCCCCCCACAGATTCTGAGGAACAACTGTATTTTGATTATTGGTAATTAGCACGGGTACAGAAAGGAGGCAAAGACTAACTCAGTTCACCTTGCCACTTGTTAGTAACCTTGAAATTGGGTAGAAAAGTAAATGTAGTTAGAACTAGTTTCTAAAACTAGTTTAAAGTCTTTTTATTCCACAGGACTCATGTAGCTGGAAGTGAAACTCACCGTTTTAGAGTTCTTAGCATCACGCATGAGCCTTTCTGCTGATTTTAGATCTTCCTGGACAGCATCTCCCCCACAGTTTCGTAAAGAGTTGAGATGATCTTGTACTTTCACACATATTCTGTCAATCATCTGCTCCACACATAACAAGGAGAGCAAGCACCCAAGTCAGCACAGCCAATGTTCAGACAAAAGGAAACACTGAATGAGGATGAATACTTCTCCTAACTGGAATCTTCAAGACAGCTTATAGCCAATTATTAATTTATCTATTTCTATAAGAAACCTTTAGCAACGTTAATTCCAAACAAACATGTAAGGGGTTTTGGTCCCCTCTCCTGCCTTAGGAAATGCAGCATGTAGAACAAAAGTGAACACTTCTTGGTGATTCAGAATCTCATAGCTACTCAGTGACATTTTGCTTGATAGTAACTCTCCTTCATTAATTTTTATTGAGTACCCTCTATGTGTCAGACATAGTGCTGGGTACTGAGGAAACAGAAAAAGGAGATGTACAATTCTGAGGCAGCTGATGACAAAATGATGCCCACAGCCAGTTGGTCTCAATATTATGGAAATCAGAACATCCCTGGAAATTAATATTTTTTAATTAGTTCAATTATATCAGGTAATTTTCTACCAAAACAAGCATAAGCTGAGGTTTTATTATATTAACATAGGCAATAATAAAGTTAATAACATCTAGTTTCTATTCTATTAAGGTCCTTCTCCCATGTTAATTACATCTGAATCACTTTCAGATGTTTCATGGATTTAAACATAAAACCCACAGGGTAGTGGCAGATCACTACTGTGGACAAAAACTAGTACAGAAGGGTAAGATTATGCTCTATTCTATTTGTATGTATAAAGAGAAACGTGAACAAAGCTAAGACGTCTGAAGAAAAAGACAATTACTGTGTGGTTTTAAAAGTTTCTCCCATATTTTTTTTAATAGATCTTTATTGGAGTATAATTGCTTCACAATACTGTGTTAGTTTCTGTTGTACAACAAAGTGAATCAGCCATATGCATACACATATCCCCCCATATCCCCTCCCTCTTGAGCCTCCCTCCCACCCTCCCTATCCCACCTCTCTAGGTCATCACAAGGCTAATCTCCCTGTGCTGTGCGGCTGCTTCCCACTAGCCATCCATTTTACATTTGGTAGTGTATATATGTCAATGCTACTCTCTCACTTCATCCCAGCTTCCCACCCCTCCACCCCAGATGTTCAAGTCTATTCTCCATGTCTACATCTTTATTCCTGCCCTGCCACTAGGTTCATCAGTACCATTTTTTTTTTCTTTTTTAGATTCCATATATATCTGTTGATCAGAGCTGCAGATTGTCTATTCTTAAAAAAAAAATCATTTATTCCCCAGAGACCCTACATATCAAGTCGTATCCTTCCTGATAATTCATTCAGCAGAGGTGACGATCCAGCAACAACCTTTTTTATTTAAATTCACACTTCTCTATTTAGTTTGAATTATTTGGTATAACAGCTATAGGAAGCCAAAATGAGCCCTCCTTCCCCCATAAATTCCACCATAATAGAAACTTTACTACACTGCTCAGCAAACTGAAGGTCTGATTATAGAGCCCGCATCTACCTGCTGCAGTATCACCGATTCTCCTGCCTTTCTCTTTTAAAAAATCAGGTTCGTAACGTCTACTCCATCTTCTTTTCTAGTGTATGATGAAGACAACCCAGTAAAATAACATCACTCAAAGCACTTAGTCTCTTGACAAAGGGTCAGTGATGCTAATGTTAATGTATGACCTCTAAAAATGGTTCGTTATTCACCTGACCCAGAAAACTCCACAAAATCATGCAAGTCGAGAGGTTCAAATCCTCGCGTTCACTTTAAGAACACTTGTGAAACTGCCCAGGCCGTTAAGGGTACACATATCCGAAAGCCACCAAGTATCTGAAGGATGTCACTTTAAAGAAGCAATGTGTGCCATTCTGCCATTACAATGGTGGAGCTCGTAGGTGTGCCCTGGCCAAACAATGGGGCTGGACGCAGGGTTGGTGGCCCAAAAAAGAGTGCTGAATTTTTACTGCACATGCTCAAAAATGCAGAGAGTAATGCTGAACTTAAGGGCTTAGATGGTCATTGAGCACATCCAGGTGAACAAAAGCCCCCAGGATGGGGTGTAGGACTTACAGAGCTCATGGTCAGATCAACCCATACATGAGCTCTCCCTGCCACACTGAGATGATCTTCACTGAAAAAGAACAGACTGTTCCTAAACCAGAAGAGGAGGTTGCCCAGAAGAAAAAGATATCCCAGAAGAAACTGAAGAAACAAAAACTTATGGCCTAGTAATAAAAGACACAAAAAATAAATGCAAATAAAAGTAAAAAAAAGAACAGCTCCTATGACTGTAAAATGTACTGAGGCTACATAAGTGAACTATGTGCAACTCTCGTAGGAAAAAGAAGTTACATGAATAATGCTTCTCATATAATAATCATCTCCCTAACCAAAATCTGAGCTTGTAGGCAGGGATCACATCTTAATTTTCTGCATTTACACAGAGTCCTGAAGAGAACTATGTTTTCTTTAATCTTAATTGATATAAATTCCAGCTCTTCCAACTATTGTATTGATCTGTGCTTCCTGAAACAAAAATGGTCATCAATAATTCATATCTCACCAAGAATGAATACCTAATTTCAAGAAACAAAATGAACCCCATACTAAGAAAGGAACTGATATACATCTGAGGCCACAAAAGACTAATTTGAGAGGCATGTGGATGTGGTACCATAAAACTGATCATCTTTAATAATCATGAGAGACCAGAGACCCTTGAAGCGTGTGCCATTAAGCGTACACCAAGGAGAGAGGGTCTAAATGGACTCAGCAAAATGGTCTTTAAGTAGAACTTTTAAAATCACATCCAAAAGAAACATAAAAATTTCGTTCTTCGATTCAAATAAGACATGAAATCTCACAAGGCTCAAAGATTCTTCTGTACACACACTTGCTAAGGTTCAGCACAGCCCAATAGATCACATTCAGATACTTTGCAACTAAAGACCTCAAGGCCCAGAAAAGTGAAACTATTTAAGATGACACAGAACGATTACACAGAGTACCAACTGGAGATTTTGAAAACAGGAAACCAAGGATTTTGACTCTCAGTTCATATTCAAGTCCCTAAGATACACAAATAAAAACAAAGGAAACTGCAGTCTGAAAGACTGTCATCTCTTTGGTTATCTCATGAAAGACCTCAGGGTAGATGATTGCATTTGGGCTCTTGATTTTCAACTCCCTACTTTATCCTAAGCCCTAGTGTTCCATTTTCTAAAGCACCCCAGGAAAGTTGTTAACTGCCATAGTTTGAGAAGCTCACTTTTTTCCAAGGAAATGTACTTGGACTTGGTCTTCTTTGAGCCCTCATCTGTCTTCCCATGTTCTTCTACAGGTCACATGTCTTCCCCCTTGAGAGCACTCTGAACAGTCACAAGCTCTCTTCCATGTGACAGTCTTGCCCAGTCTTATCTTCTCTAATCTTTTCTTCTTCAGGATTGACATTCCCAGTTCCTTCTACCATTCTACTGTGACACCACTGTGTGGTCCCTGACTGCCACCTCCCCCTGTCCACCCCAGGTCACTTCTCTGAATTCTCCCTCCATCTAAGACCGTCACAAAACATGCCCCCCCGCTCAATAAAATAGATTGTAACACAGGAAGAGTGGATCAGTAAGCTGAACGGGGCTACCACCTTTCTTAACGTAGAAAATATACTTTCATTTATATGGTATAAGTCAAATTGGCTTCTTTGGCAACTAAATCACAAAGCAACTCACATGTCACTTGGTGGTGACCACTTAGGCTTTTCCAAACATACTGGGCTATAGAACCCAAGTGCAGAACTTAGAGCCATTAGCAATAAATGCTATCTTCGGTTGCTTGCAACTTGTTACAACTGTTCTCAGTCCCAGCAAATAGCTTACTCGTGGAAAATTTTATCTTCCTCCACGTCTATTTCTTTATTCAATTCAAAGAAATATACTCAACACCTTGCACTGAATGAGATACAGTCCTGAGTAAGATATACCCTTTGCCACCAAGCAATGTAAAAATCTAGAAGTGGAAAGACATTAACAATAACACAAGATATAAAGTTTGCAAAATGTAATATCCACAAAGACAGGCACATTTTGTTCACTGCCAAAGCTCCATCCCCTATAATAGTGCCTGCCATACCACAGACCCTTATAAGTGTTTATTCAATGACTAAATAAATGATAGAAAGTTCTAAAGGATTTCAGTCAAGGGAGGGATCACATGTAGCTGATGCTGAAGGTAGCTTTTAGACTGGGTCCTGAAAGATTTCTACAAACTGAGAAAAGAGAAGGGAATTTTAAAAGCAAAGAATGAACATAAGCAATGGCATATCCAGACACTTGTGATTCCTATTTACTGATTAGGAACAGAGGTACTTTATTGTGGGAGATCAGATTGGAATGCTGAGTTGAGGCAAGATAGTATAAGACTCAGGCACAGGTTAAGGAGTTGAAACACCGTGTACAAGGCATAGAGCATCTATTCCCCCAGCTTCTCCCACAATTGTGAAGATCTAAAAATTCCTTACCCCGTAACAACTCACAGTGACTCGGCTTCCCTGATACAAAGGAAAAGGGCTGTAAAAAGCACAAGGAGAAAAGAAGATATACAGACTGCCAACAAACACATGAAAGAATGCTCAACATCATTAATCATTAGAGAAATGCAAATCAAAACTACAATGAGATATCATCTCACACCAGTCAGAATGGCCATCATCAAAAAATCTACAAACAATAAATGCTGGAGAGGGTGTGGAGAAAAGCGAACACTCTTGCACTGCTGGTGGGAATGTGAATTGGTACAGCCACTATGGAGAACAGTATGGAGGTTCCTTAAAAAACTACAAATAGAACTACCATATGACCCAGCAATCCCACTACTGGGCATATACCCTGAGAAAACCATCGTTCAAAAAGAGTCATGTACCAAAATGTTCATCGCAGCTCTATTTACAATAGCCTGGAGATGGAAACAACCTAAGTGTCCATCATCGGATGAATGGATAAAGAAGATGTGGCACATATACACAATGGAATATTACTCAGCCATAAAAAGAAACGAAATTGAGCTATTTGTAATGAGGTGGATGGATCTAGAGTCTGTCATACAGAGTGAAGTAAGTCAGAAAGAGAAAGACAAATACCGTATGCTAACACATATATATGGAATCTAAGAAAATAAAATGTCATGAAGAACCTAGGGGTAAGACGGGAATAAAGACACAGACCTACTAGAGAATGGACTTGAGGATGTGGGGAGGGGGAAGGGTAAGCTGTGACAAACTGAGAAAGTGGCATGGACATGTGTACACTACCAAACGTGAAATGGATAGCTAGTGGGAAGCAGCTGCATAGCACAGGGAGATCAGCTCAGTGCTTTGTGACCACCTAGAGGGGTGGGATGGGGAGGGTGGGAGGGAGGGAGACGCAAGAGAGAAGAGATATGGGAACATATGTATATGTATAGCTGATTCATTTTGTTGTAGAGCAGAGGCTGACACACCATTGTGGAGCAATGATACTCCAATAAAGATGTAAAAAAAAAAGCACAAGGAGACACAGAAGATGAATAAACTAGTCTTTGCAGTGCTTGTAAAAGAAGACATAGGAGGGAGTTAATAAAAAGCCTTAACAAGAGGAGAGGCAATAGAAACGGAAAGAAAAGAATGGCTGTAAAAAACACCTTGAAGGTAAATGGGCAGTGAATAGTGACCTTGGATGAAGAAAGCAAACGAGGCATCCAAGATGACTCCAGGAGCTCTATCCGCAGTGAATGATGATGTCACTGAGAGAAATGGCACAATCGGTTGTTCTAAGGGATGAGTTTGGTCGTAGTGACCGTGCTCTCTCAGAGGGCCATCTGGATGAAGATGCTGAACAAGCAGTTGAAAAAAAGGATTTTCTGGAAAGAAACAGGGACTGAGAGGATAGATCCAGGAGTCATCCACAGATGAGAGTTAAAAATGGCAGAAGCAGATCAGATAGCACTAAGTACAAAACTCTGAAAAATGATTGCATTTGAAGGATAAAAAGAGAAAGTTATGTAGAAAGGAGACAAAGAGCAGTAGAAAAATATTCAGAACAGCACACTGTCGGATGAACCAAGAAGTGCGTCTTAAGAAAGATGAAACAGTCTATAATAATGATAATAATCGTGATAATAAAAATATAGCTACAAACAATGTTTACCAGTGAGGAGCCAAGTACTTTGCACGCATCACCTCACTGAATTGTCACAGCACCTTCTGAGTCATTTTCCCCATTTTTACAGATGAAATCAAGCCTTAAAGAGGTTAGTAAATGACTAACAACAGTTCCCACCGAGAGGGAATAGCAGAGCCGGTACTTAAATCCAGGTCATCTGACTTGAGAGCCCAAGTTCCTGACCACTACACATACAGATGGCCTCCTTTCATCAAAAGACGAAGAGGGAGAAAAGGCCTCTGACTCGGTGACCAGGTCCACTGAGAGCCATCTCGGCAGACAGATTGGGACAGAGGGCACATTCTGAAAGGTTGCAAAGTGAGTGGGTAGCAAAGAAGTCATGAAAGCAAGTATAAAAATCTGCACATGAAAGGAAGGAAAGAGAGTGTGCTAAGTAAATAGGTCTAGGCAATAAAATTGTTTTGTTTTTTCTTTTAAGGGTGAGAAGGCTTAGCATAGTTTATCAATTCTGGGCCTGTCTTTGTAAATAAAGTTTTATTGGAACAGCCACACTCACTCATGAAGATATTGTCTATGGCTGCTTTTGCTCTACAATAGCACAGCTGAGTAGTTGCAACAGAGACCATACAGGCTGTAAAGCCTATTTACTGTTTGGTTTTTTATAGAAGAAGTTTGCTAACTCTTGATTAAGAGGGTTTATAAGATGGAAAAGAAGCGATCAAAAGCAGAGGTGGAATGTTGAGTCATGTGAAGGTCAGAGGTGGAGTGTCGTCATGTGAAGGTCTTTCCTAAACAAAGACCAGAGACAAAAACAAATATGTGAACAATTATGAGACTGCGATGTTTCACTGAAACATATTTTAATCCCTCAGTGTCACCCAGGAATGATGACTGGCTATGCGGTTGGCAGAAGTAGTCACAGAGGGTCTATTCTTTCTGTGTTCCTATTTCTGGAAACTTCAATAAGAAGTTTCAATAAGAAGGAGATAAATCTCTCCTAAGGTGACTGAAACAATTAAAGTCTGAAAACTGCTAATCATCATGTCCTAAGAAATCCCTAAAGCAAAAAGGTGGCAGTATACCTACTACATAATGACTCAAATAATTCAGAATGATTTATTCACCCATGCAGAATGAAATATCTGTATATGCCTCCTGTGTATAATTTCCTCTTGATTGAGAAGACGAAACCTACTTTTAAGAATTAGCATTAAAGGTTGTGGCAGTAATTTTTTTGGATGAGCAAAACCCCTGTAAAGGAGGAAAAAAGTTAAAAGGATATTGTATTAAGAAAAGCCTGCATTATGGTAGCTCATAAAGGAACCCAAGGCAAAGGTTCAATGTAAGATTTTAGCACTCTCATTGTTTTTAATGTTAAACACTAAAACCAGGAAATAACAGTAAACCATAAAGTACTAAAGGTTCATATTGGTCTGCTGCAGGAAAACAATTTAGATTTTTTAAGGCACTGGTAAGGTCAAAATAATGTTTTCCTTCTCAAAACTCCCTGTTACTTCACTAATACTCATAATTACTGTTTTTCTTTTTCTCAACACATATCGCTTTACTTTTCCTTATATAAATAATACATGCTTACTGTAAAGCATTCAAACAATACTGTGAAGTATAAGAGAATAAAAATTACCTAATCACAGCACCTGAGAGAACGATCATTAACATTTTGGTGAACACTTTTCACAAATCTCTATGTATATCTATGCAGTCATCCATATAATTTTACCTACTTAAATATTACACGCAACTCATTTATTATGGACGTCATTCCTTCATTCTCTTTTAAGAAAAAACAACAACAAAAAATTAAAATGACACTCCATCCCAAAGCAGTAAAATACATATTCTTTTCAAGAGCACATGGAACGTGCTCCAGGATAGATCACACGCTGGGCCACAAAACAATTCTCAATATATTTAAGAAGATTGAAATCATACCAAGCATCTTTTCTGATCAGTATAAGACTAGAAATCAACTACAAGAAAAAAAGTGCAAAACCACAAACACGTGGAGGCTAAACAATATGCAACTAAACAACCAATGGATCACTGAAGAAGTCAAAGAGGAAATCAAAAAACACCTGTAGACAAATGAAAATGGAAACACAATGATCCAAAATCTACGGGACGCAGCAAAAGCAGTTCTAAGAGGGATGTTTATAGCAATACAAGCCTATCCTGGGAAATAAGAACAATCTCAAATAAATAACATAACTCTGCACCTAAAGGAACTCAAAAAAGGAGAACAAACAAAACCAAAGTTAGTAGAAGGAAAGAAATCCTAAAGATCAGAGCGGAAATAAAAGAAATAGAGACTAAAAAAAAAAAAAAAGAAAAGATTAATGAAGCTAAGAGCTGGTTCTTTGAAAATATCAACAAAACTGATAAACCTTTAGCCAGACTAATCAAGGAAAAAGAGAGAGAGGGCTCAAATAAATAAATCAGAAATGAAAGAAGTTACAAGTGACATTACAGAAATACAAACAATAAGAGATTACTACAAATATACACCAATAAAATGAACAACCTAGAAGAAATAAATTCCTAGAAACATACAATCTCCCATGACTGAATCAGTAAGAAATAAAAAATATGAATAGACCAATTACCAGTAATGAAATGAAATCAGTAATAAAAAAAAAAATTCCCAACAAACAGAAGTCCAGGACCAGATGGCTTCACAGGTGAATTCTACCAAATACTGAGAGAAGACTTAACACTTACCCTTCTCAAAGTATACCAAAAAATTGAAGAGGAAGAAACACTTCCAAAGTCATTCTATGAGATGAGTGTTACCCTGATACCAAAACCAGACACCACAAAAAATTAAAGTGACATCTGCCCAAGGTAAGAAAATAGAACAAACCATACAAAATGGTCTCAAATGACAAAACTTTCCCTACCAGTCAGTTCCTCTCAATCTGCTGAAATAAACATTTTTGAAAACCCTGTTTTAATTCTTTTGGTGGCTTCCATTTTAACTTTAAATAGATTTACATCTGTATTTTTTATTTATGAATTATAGAATATAGATTATTCCATGAAACAAGAAGTAAAAATTTAGTATACTTATACTACCACTCACCTTTCTCCCTCTTCAACTCTGAATTTTAATTAGTTTCATTACTTTTACATTAAAATTTCCAACATGTAAATTTTTTAGTGTAGCAATAATTAGGTGTTCCCTTCCTGTCTAAGTTGATATTAAAATTTTAAGTCCACTAAAATGCAGGTAAAGAATTATGATTATGGGATTCATAGAGAAAGAAATGTAATCCTGTATCTTTTAATTCTGCAGCTCAAAGCAGATTTTCCCAAAGTGGCAACTTTTTAAAGCTTTCTTTCAGCTCTTATAACTTCTATGATTTCGTTTCTGGTTCAGTTTCTTATTTATACCTCGTATTGTATACTTTCTTGTTTTTCTTTGTTACGCTGGAGAATTTCCTCAAAAAGCCTTTTTTCATATGGAATATTGGGGGTAAAATTTCTGGGTCCATGTCTGAGTACAGTTTTAGTCTGCCCTCGCATCTGTTTGATAAAATGACTAGATATAGAATTCTTGGTCCAAAACAAATCCCCCTCTGAACCTCATTTGTTTCTAGCAATTGAGATTGAGGCTAAGAATTGGTTCCAGTTCCCTTGTAAGATAGCCTGTTTATTCTGTCTGGAACTCTTTAAGATGTTTTTTCTTTATTCTCAGTGTTCTGACGAGGTGTGGGCCTTTACCCATTCATCCATATCAATTTCAGTAGGTCAACCCCAAGATTCATATGAAATGCTTTTCTATTATTTTCTCTTTTTTAACTTTTTCTATTATTCTTTTTAAATTTCAAGGTTCCTATTAGAAGGCTATTGGTCACTTTTAATCTCTTCATGATTCTGACTTACTTTTCTCTCATATATTTTATCTGTCTTTTTACTGCATGTTTTAAGATTTTCTCTTGTTTTCTACCAGAGAAACAGCTTAATTTGTGCCCTATTGGTTAATTTAAATCTATATCACAGTTTTCATATTTTCAACTGTTAAGCATTGTTTCTTATTCTCTGATTATTCTTTTTCATAGCAGCTCATTCCTATTTTATGGATATAATATTGTCTCAATTCCTTCTGAACTTACTTATTACAATATTTTTTTAAAGTCCTCTGCCATACTCTGAATTATCTGAGCTCAGTTCTTTGGTTTATCTTCTTCTTTCTTTGACATCCTATAGGTTTTCCTCAAATATCTTATGTTCCTTGGTTTTGGTTAACATTTTTGGAGGAAAACATTCCATACTTTTTTTATTCTAAAGTTGGGTAGAGAGAAGAGGAATGAAGTAAAAAACAGTTTAGTTTCTCTTCAGCACTTGTGTTAATTAACATTCAACAAATTCTTAATTATTCAGAAGAATAATTCTTAACAAATTCTTAATTATTCAGAAGAATCTGGGAATTTGTTTCCTACTCATAGAAGTGAGAGCGAGTAGAAGAAAAAGAATAGGATGTATCCAAAGTAGCAAATTTGATTACCCTCAGACTTTTATCATCTGTAATCCAGGGTTCCTAATAGTTGTATATAAATCTAAGATACACCTTACTGACAATCTTAAAAGGCAGAAATCATCAACAATGAAAAATGCATATTTAGCATTTCTAAACTCTACTTAACACTTGTTGTCATTTTCAGAAACAGGTTCTTACTGCCCCATTGGGAATGATTCAAACGATAAAAATCCTTGGTCCCTGGTTCTTTAAAGGGTCAGTTCAGCATGTGTAGGAGGAGGAACTGTCACTGGGAGAAGACTGGCACCTTCTTACCTGCTGCGTGGTGCTGGTGACAATGCCCTGCTGTAGGCGGTAGGCCTGCTCTTGAAGGTATTTTCTAGTCTCGTGATTCCGGAGCAGATAGTTTTCTATCTGGAAATTAAGCACATGTCTCTCTCAAGAACACATTTCGACTCAGCAGAGAGTAAAATCATAAGTGCAACAGCCAGTTGCTAAACTGAAGACCCAAGCGACTAATTCACACATCCTGCCAGGGCCTTGACCCCACAAAACGTATGAGATGGGGAAACTGGCTATTGTCGTAATGCATTACGGGTGTTTTTAGTTAGAAATTTCACTCGCAGGTAACCAGGGTAATTTTTATGTGACTCAGTAGTTGACAAAGATGAGCAAGTGTTTAATTGCCTGCAGGGTTAGAGACCCCTTTTAGTGACTTCTCATCACTTTCCTGTACACGATCGCAATCTTTCTCTCTCACAAATTTTTAACCACTAAACAGTTCAGAAGCTAAATAAATACCCCTACAGTGTATGGATGGTCCTTTCTGAACCCCTTGGCCTTATCCACCAGCACTCAGAAAATTCTTTATTTTAAGGGAAAAAAGGAGAAAATAGGTACAAAATTGGAAGGATACAGGCTGGTACAACTCAAAACCATATACCAATTTCCTTAATCCACCAGGTTTACATGTTTTCTCAAAAACAGGAATGCTTTTAGCAAAATTACCAAAAATAAGAAAATGGATTTCTACAGAAAATGAGAAATCTTGAAGTTGCTTGACAATCTATATTTTTATACATAGACAATGTTTTATGAAAAATTCAAACATACAAATGATAACTAGATTGAAATGAAGTATTGAAGAAGAACAATATACAATGGATATATAATACATTGAAAAATGTAAACTATTGATTATAATGAATACCTATTAATGTGTTTTTTTAAAGAATGATTGAGATGATTAAGTATGCCATCTATTTTTTTTCAGTTGTTGTTTTTATTTGTTTTCATAATGCAACTTAACCATTTGGCTTCTAATTTGTCACTACAGTTCCCTGGTTAAGAATTTCTAGTAACTGTGAGGCTTTCAGGATTATTACATTTTCATTTTCATTTTGCATATGCTAAAATGACTACTACTTAATGCCAATTAGGAATAATTAAAATATAGGCTATAATTATTATCATCCTTGGAAACCATAAAGCAGAACAAAATGTACCATTCTACTAAACATAAATGAAGATATTATAAAAAAAGATCCCTGAAATGAAGCATCATTAAAGTGACACATTAATACCATGACATTATATTACATTAATTTTCTCTTGCTGCTTTCCAAGAAGTCATCTCTTTCCAAGGTGACATTACCATCAAGGTAGAATGTCTTTGCTAAAAAAAGATTCTGCCTAAAATATGACAGGCACACTGCCACTCAGCTTTGGGTGATTTTGTTTTGTTCTTCTACATTTGGCCTCGTTAAGCCCTGGCCATGGGCCAGTTCTGAGAGCAGCTCGTTTATTCAGGAGGCTCAGCTCACACACAGGCAGTGCACCCAAGGCTGGCCCATGCGCTTCCAGGCCTTCCCCAGGTGCACCAACAGTGCTTCACAGACTGAGCCCGGAGGGAATATTTTAGAAAAAAAAATAAAATTCAAAGCTCATTTCTAAAAGCTAGTGCAAGGGGAAGGAAGAAAAACAATGCTTAAGTGTCTTTCATAACGGTGAAAGTTATTTGCTGAAAGTATTTGCATCTGGAAAGTTTACAAGGTAAACTTTCCTTCTGTGCACCATTAGAGACCAAGACAGAGAACCAGGACAGGACACGGGCCTGACTCAGGTCAAAAGGAAAGAAGAAGAGCCAAAAGTGTCATTAATCACATTTGCCAGTACCCCTGGGCAGCAGTGACCTGGGAGACAGTCTACAGTCAGTCAGACATCTTCAGTCTCATTGCTGAAAATAGCAGCAGCACAGAGGGCAAAAAAATTCTGTTTTAATAAAGGAATCTTATATTTAAAAAAAATAAAGATTGAGTATAGAATCACAATATTGTTTTTCAGTAGAGTAAAATTAAAGAGCCATAATTCTTCCAGAGGACAGTTCTGTTAAAATGAAAACTTGAGGGGCTTCCCTGGTGGCACAGTAGTTGAGAGTCCGCCTGCCGATGCAGGGGACACGGGTTCGTGCCCCGGTCCGGGAAGATCCCACATGCCGCAGAGCGGCTGGGCCTGTGAGCCATGGCCGCTGAGCCTCCGCGTCCGGAGCCTGTGCTCCACAACGGGAGAGGCCACAACAGTGAGCAGGCCCGTGTACCGCAAAAAAAAAAAAAAAAAAAAGAAAGAAAAAAGAAAACTTGAATATATAAGAGCATAGTTAAATACTATAGCGAAAAAAAAACAATAAATATGAGCTTTAAAGTCACCAATTTTCATTTAAAAAAGACACAACTTTTATAATTAATATATTTGTATACTCTGCATTTGCTCTTTGTTTCTTCTTTTAACCTCCCCTCTTTTTCTGCCTTCTCTGGTTTTAAGTATTGTATATGATTGCACTTTTCTCTCCTTCCTTAGAATATTAAGTATACTTCTTTATAAATATTTTAGTGGTTTCCCTAGTGTCTGCAATATACATTTACAATTCATCCAACTCCTCTTTCAAATAACACTGCAGTTGTCCCTTGAACAAACAGGTTTGAACTGCACAGGTCTGCTTATAAGTGGATATTTTTCAGTAGTAAATACTACAGCATACATGGTCCATGGTTGGTTGAATCCATGGATGAAGACAAGAAGGGCCAACTATAAGGTATACTCAGATTAAGCCCCATGCTGTCCACGGGTCAACTGTATACCGTTTCACAAATAGTGCAGGTACAGGTACATTATAAGGGAATATCACCAATTTCTCCCTTTCACCCCTTGTAACACTGCTGTCTTAGAAAGTATTTCTTCTTTATTTTTGAAGGAAAATATTGCTAGATACAGAATTCTAAGCTGCTGGGTTTTGGGGGTTTTTTTTCAACACTTTAAATAAATATTTCACTCTACTTTCTTCCTGCTTGCATGCTTTGTGACTCAAAGTCTGATGTAATTCTTACCCTTATTTCTCAATATGTAAGGTATATTTTTCCTCTGGCTTCCTTCAAGATTTTCTCTGTCTTTGATTTTCTGCAGTTTGAATATGATATGCCTACACATCATTTTTTTTTTGCGGGGGAGGCGGTATTTATCCTGCTTGGTGTTCTCTGAGATCCCTGGATCTGTGGTTTGATGTCTGTCATTAATTTTGGAAAACTGTCAGTCATTATTACTTCAGACATTTCTTCTGTTCTTTTCTCTTTCTTCTCCTTCTGGTATTCCCATTACCAGGATGTTCAATGTTTTGTAATTGCCCCATAGTTCTGGGATCTTCTGTTCTTTTTTCCCCCTTTTCTTTTTCTCCTCTTTGCATTTCAATCTGGGAAGTTTCTACTGACATATCTTCAAGGTCAATGATTCCTTCCTCAGCTGTGTCCAGTCCACTGATGAGCTCATAAAAGGCATTTTTTTGCTTGTTACAGCATTTCTGATCTCTAGCATTCCCTTTTGATTTGTTTAGAGTTCCTGTCTCTCTGCTTTTATTACCTATCTGTTCTTGCTTTTTTTGTTGTTTTTTTTAACTTTTTCCATTAGAGCCCTTAACATATTTGATCACAGTTATTTTAAATTACCTGTCTGATAATTCTAAAATCTGTGTCATATCTGAGTCCAGTTCTGATGTTTGTCTCTTCATACTGTGTTTTTTCTTGTATTTTAGCTTGCCTTGTAATTTTTTGTTGAAAGCCAGATATCATGTAGCTAGTAATAGGAACTGAGGTAATCATTCTTTTAATGTGAGGCTTTTATGTTCATCTGGCTAGAAGCTGAGTTGTGTTGAAAGTCTGCTGTAACTGTATATGCCAGTTAATTTCTTCTATTGACCTTGTTTATGTCTCCCCTGCTGTTTTGGGGTTTCCCTAGAAATGCCTCCTTAAATAAAATGTCTTACAGCTTTGCTTAGTTGTAATTCAGTGTTATTATAATTGATTTGTGATGGAAGTATAATACAGAGGGGAAGCATTCTATAATCATGTGATTAAATTTAGGCTTTTTTTTTTTTTTTTTTTTTTTTTAAACCAGGCCTGAGTCCCTGGACTGTGACCTTCAGAAGTGTTTCTTGGTCTTTTTTGTTTTCCTCCCTTATGTGCAACAGGAAGGCTGGAAGGGCTGCAGTGGTCTAACTGTCTTCTACTAGGTCAGATAAGGCTCTGGTAGAATAGTTTCTCTTGAGGGTAGGCCTTTGTTATGGAGAACAGCATGCTCTGAGTGTATTTCAAAATGGTTACTTTTTCCCTTCCCCCTGCCAGAAACAGGAGTGAATTATCCTCCTCCAATCTTCACTGTGATAACTTGGGTTCCTGTAACTAAAACCCATGCAAAGGTCAGG
Source organism: Aethalodelphis obliquidens (assembly GCF_003676395.1). Classification (NCBI taxonomy): domain Eukaryota; kingdom Metazoa; phylum Chordata; class Mammalia; order Artiodactyla; family Delphinidae; genus Aethalodelphis; species Aethalodelphis obliquidens. The sequence goes on along the minus strand of NW_020837978.1, from coordinate 20,398,392 downwards.
GCCTCCCTAAGACTAAGCACCTAGGAGTATTTAGCTTCTTTTTTTTTTTTTTTTTTAAGCTCTTAAACTAGTCCACACTAAGCCTCCAGCAATTCATCAATTACTGTTTAAGCATTCCTCTGAGTTACCAGCTCCATTAGCTTCTGCCCCTGGTAAGCTTTGATTCTCTGTGATTCTCTGTATTACCATCTCTCCAGTTTCCAGGGTGACAGTTTGCCTTGTAACCTCAATTCTCTGGCAGACCTAAGAAAAGTCACTGATTTTCTGTTTGTTAAGCTTTTTTTTTTTTCTTGTTGTGAGGATGGCAATGATGACTTCCAAACTCTTTACATGTCTAATCTGAAACCAGAAAACTTGTTTCTGTAGAATATGTCTTTTGTTATACGCTGACTAATATCCTTTAGGAAAGTGTAAAGATATCGAACATTTGTATATTGCTTTACCGTCTACAAACTGCTTTTCACATATACCACCTCATTTGATCCTCATGGACACCTTAGGTAAATTACTTAATCACTCTGTCCTTCAGTTTTCTTATCTGTAAAATGAGCATATAATAGAACCTACCTCATGGGTTTGTTTTAAAGATGACAGATGTTAATTTATGTAAATCATTTAAAATAGTGTCAGGCACCCAATATAAACTATATGCTAAGTGTCAGCTAAATACAGTTATTGTGTAGCTTTATTTTTTATGTAGATGGAGAAACTAAAGTTCAGAAAAATTAAATACATACTGAATTTACAACGCTGGGAAGAGTTTGATTTAGTCAGATCTTCTGAATCCAAACCTTAGATGGTTTCTTTTGCTACACCACAGCTTCCTCTCCCCTCCACTCCCAACCTTACTCCCTTTAATTCACTGAATGTCTAAAGAACATCCAAGCATGCATGCCAGGTACTGCGCTAGCTTCTGAGAATAAAACAAGATGAAAAATATAGGCTCTGCCTTCAAAGAGCTCACAGTCGCTGGGAGAAAGAAAAAAAAAAAAGAGGCAGGTAACTTAAAACAATGTCACAAGGCCAGTGACGGAGAGAACCACAGGAAATTGTGAGAAGACCACCTACCTAGCAGGGAAAAGGGACTCCAAGAAGTCTTCCTGGGTGAACTGACCCTTGATTTCAATCTCAACAGATATGCACAGTTGTGGGGAAAGCACGAGTATCATCTAGAGTCCAGCAGTGATTCTCAAATGTTACAATCATCAGGACAACTCAGAAAAACACAGATGGCTAAGTCCCACCCCAGTTTCTGAGGCCCAAGAATGTGCATTTCTAACAAGTTCCCTGAGGTAGAGCAAAACAAAGACTAAGGGTTGGTAAGAGATGAAATTGGCGGTGAATAGGAGGCAGATCCTGGGCAGAAATTCATGATAAGTTAAGGAGATGAGGCTTTATCCTAAAAGCCACCAGGAGGAATGGATTGAACGTTTTAGTCTGATCAACTTCACCATGAAGGAAGATGGCTATTTTTGACTGCAGCATGGAAAACAGACAAGAGGATGTAATCATCCTGGTGAGAGAGGATGAGGTTTGAATAAAGGCATCTGTTATAGGAATAGAGGGAAGGAGAGTTAATGAAGAGATTTATGCGCTAGAATCAGTAAACTTGGTGACTGATTGGCTACAGAAGATATAGAGGGAAAAAAGTCAAGCTTAGGAGATTGGACAGAGGGTGGTACCACCAGATGAAAGAGCAAAGAGGGAAGAAAGATTTAGAAGATTTCCCAAATAACATCATAATAAAGGTGGAGCAGGCTTCCTCAGATGGGAAATATTTGAGCACATCTAAAAGTAGAGAAAAAGGTAGCCGTAACCATAGAACGAGAAGGATGAAGATATGAAAGAGCGAGGGAATGACTCACAGGGCAAGTTGCCAGCACAGGGCAGAGATGTTGGGGTCAAAGGCACTGAAGATGGCTGGGCTTTGAAGGGGAAGGTACCCATCGTCCTCTGGGGTTGCCAGAAAGGAGGTGGGCATGGGTGTGGATTCAGACCCATTTATAGACAAAGGTGGTAAAGCGAGATCTCAGTAATGCCCTAAATTTCTCGATGAAGAAGGAAGGGAAGGCTCTAGCTGTTGAGGATGAAGGGGATGAAGGTTGTGCTAGCTGTCATTCACTTGTACACGTTCTCCAATGGACGAAGAGGGAGGTATCCATGCCTAAGTCTGGCACGTTGATGCTGTAAGAATGTTATTTTACTCCATTTAAATTTCATGACAAGTTCTAGTCTTTATTTTATTCCTCCCCCAGTCATGCATTATGCCAGTCATGATCCTAAGAATACAAGCTAATGTGAAAAAAGCTTTGTAAAAGACAAAGCACTGTTCGTATGTTCAGAATGTATTATTCACACAATTCCACTCGAATGTGAATTTATTATAATTAAGTTACTGATCCTTCAATACCTTCTGCAGAGCCTCTTCTGTTTTTTCAGGGTTTGTTTTTAAGGCTTGAGAAGCATCATACATAGGAATTGGCATAAATCTCAACGTGTAGTTCCTAGAAAAAGGAGAAAATGGTATGTTTATTTGAAAATAACTTCCTATTATCTTAATTCAGCACCCTTTTAAAATCTGAAAAGAGCTGCCAGAGTGTCTTAGAAAATTCTAAACTACCGGACCATCTTAGGCCCCTCGACTGCAGGTAGGTGGTCCCACCACCCGTGCGACACCACAAGTGACCTCGTCGATTCACGCTGTCTACAAAACCTACACAACTTGAAGGAATCTGGTTTTGTTGTTCTGCTTTCAGTTTTCAGTTACAGTAAGGACAGGATTTTCAAATTGGAACTGGAGAGATGGTCTGAGAGAAAGGCTGGGAAAAAAGTCCAGCATCAACTTGCTACTTGGATTTTAGTCACCGACAGATCTGAAGGTAACTTGATTACCACAGTGACAACGTGACAGACAGACCCGGAACAGTAGAGGAAAACCCCAAAATAGAACCAAAACATTTGCTCGCCAAGCCAAGGATGTGAGCATCCACAAAAACCATCTGTTCAGGCTCTGGGTTCCTTTAAATAACCAAGTCCAAGACCAGTGACTGTCTTTAGAAAACCTTCCTGCTGGCTCAACAACCTGACCTCTGCAGGGCCTGGCAGTGGGCACCCCAGATCAGCCCGAGTGCCCCAGGCTCTAGACACCAAGTAAAGCAACTGTGGAACTCTGGGTCTATGTAATACCTCACACGGCTGTTGCCCGGCTGATGAGACACAAGAATGCAAGGGTGAGTCATTTTTGCGTGAGAACTCTAGATCCGCACTCTGGCCTGTGTTCCTGAACTTGCTACAAAGTGCTGTGTGTCTGGATGAACACTCACACCTGCTCCCCTACCACAAACTCTAGACCTGGAGATGCCTCCTCTCTCCCAACCAAAATGCATCTGTTTCTACAAGACACTCAGGAAGGATGACCCTGTGGGCCACGTGTTGGCAACCGGCACCTAGGCATCCCACAGCTGGCTTGTTTCAGGTCTCTCAACAACAAGCAGCATTCATGGTGTAACTCTTATGGACAGTCAGATGGCTTCTACTGGAAGAATAAATTAACAACTAATTCCTAAAATAGGTACTAATAATGAAGAAATAATAAAGAAAATAAACAGTCATCTTAATAAAAGCAGCCAATCTGGATGGTTACCTAATGGGAAAAAAACAACAACTGTTCTTCATCCAGTCCGACTGACAAGATGGCTTAAAGTAAAATAATCAGCAAAGACAAGGCTGTTATTTCTATAACTTTAATTTTTACCTTAGCTTTGTTTGAGCAAAATTGCTTTTGTTTGACTTAAGAGGAACCAGCCAACTGAAATTAACAGATAATACGTCTCTTTTCGCAGCCTTGAAGCTTTTCTTTTCCCTCATCCACTTTTCATCATGCTCCAGACCAGTGCGGTTTATTTAAACCAAATGTGATTTCACACCACTGGCATCTTGTAGCACAGAGTACATAACAGACTGTGATCAGGGAGTTCTACTTTCAATCTGGAAATGTGGAGTGTTGAGGCTGCATCCTCTTGGCTTCTCACAAAGACCTGCCTGGGCTGGCAGTCTGCAACATCATTAGAGTGGCAGCTGTGCTGTGAGCACCCAAATGCAGCAATCTGTAAATATATGTTTCCATTCAAAGGTTTTGTGTGCAATAGGTGTAATTACAGGAGGTTCTGCAGTCACAGAAGTCTCCCGGGAGAAGTGGCCATGATGACTGATGGCATAAGCCGCCTTATCCATGTTTAGCGATGGCTGGTGGTGGCAGCAACTTTGACTTCCTGGCTAAAGGAGAACCACGGGATTTAGAACTGAAGCCACTTAGAGATGATTTACTGTCATTTCTCACTTTATAAAAGAAAAATTCATCAATGAGGTGAAATGATCATAGGCTCAAGATCATAGGCTTATTGGTGACAGAGCTGGGGACTGAATGGAGGGCTCCTAATTCCAGGTCTAGGCTTTTATCCAGGTCATCATGTTGGGCATGACAGCTCCACCTGAGGGGCCGTGCATGCAGGAAAACACAGAATAATGAGCACCCCCTCCCCCTCCTAAAAGGCCCAACTTCTATGCTACTGGCCCCTAATTTCCCTCCTACATTTTGTAACCTCTCGTTTTTAATGCTATAAATCTGCTTTGATCATTTCTACCATTAGAATACAATAGGAGGATTGAAAAGCTCAGAAAGAACCAGATTTCTAGCATTTTTTTCAGCCACGTTTGTATTCTTCTTTCCTCATTTAGTTTACTGGGAAAGTAAATTTGACAATAAATAATAGTTGCAGACTTTAGTTACGAAGGTAATTTTAAAAAAGCCTTTTACAGGAATGAGACCAGTGAGCCCTGGCCTTGCCACTTCCTCAATTTCATTTTTATTTTCTGGACCTCAGCTTTCTTCTCACCACTGGATTCAGAGTTGTCATCCTGGGCAAAAAAAGTGAGAGCCAGTGGAAGGAGATTTAAAACCACAAGGAGAAAGAAGCAAGGTGACCGCTGTGTAGCACCCTCCACCCCACCCCCCTGCAACCATGATCTTGTGTGTTCTGTGGAATAAGCATCTCTGCTCTCATTTTATAGATGAAGAAACTCACAGAAGAGGAAAGTCAACGTCTTCCCAGGTCCCATGGCTGGTTAGCAGGAGACTAATCAGACCCAGATCTTCTGATTCCCAATCTACTGCTACTTGTATTACCCCACAGAGACACAAACACCATTGGTTCTTTTCTATTTTTCTAGACAGAAGTCCTAAGTCAAACTTACTTTTCCATAGCAACAGCTATATCTTGAAAGCCTTGGGCAGTAATGTTGTTCTTGTCCCATATAACAGTCCTGTTTGGAAACCAAATCACATAAATGATCAGATACTTAAGAATGGAGGAAATGATTCTCCCATTGCAGATAAATCTCTTATAGGCAACACTGTCTAGGTATTTTAGTACAATGAGCAAGGAATAATGTTCAGCTTTGTTTCAAACAAAGCAAGGATGAGCATTTCCCCCAACATTAGATTCCAAAGCCATTCTCTGCTCAAGTACTATGAAAAAAACCATACTTAAAAGCAACAGCACACACATTAACTTACCACTAAGTCACCTAATGCTCTGCTAGCCAGAAAGCCCTATTTCCCTGATATTCTCCCAACATATTCTCCAAACAGCATTCTAGTAGTCAAGTCTGAGGCTGAAGTGATTTATACAAGAGGCTAAACAGTCTCATGTCCAACAGAAAGAATTCCAGATACTGAGACTTTTTTCTCTTCTAAACAACTAGAGGGACAAAGTGGTCATATTTTCTGACATTTCATCGCTGCCCTGACGTGATATGATCAGCAGTCCCAGCAACTGAGTTCGCTCTGCTGATAAACCTCAGTTACTCTAGGAGGTGGTTTACTTTCTAAATACAAAATCTATTTTGGAAGAAAAGTACGACTTTCCTTTCAGAATGTGAATACTTCGGAAGTATTGTAGGATTTGTCAATTCACCTGACACATGAAATGCCTTTTATTTGTCTGAACGCTCCCAGGCTCACAACCTCTGATTGCTTTCTTTCTCTTCCTAACCTCAACGACCTTCTTCACGTACACACTGACCTTCAAAGAAACTGCGGCAGATTTTCGCTTTTGCCTTCAGTTTAGACGGAAGGTGCGGGCTCTGCCTTGCACTGGGAAGCAAGGGAAACAGCCAGAAAGAGCCCTCGAGGAGCAGCGTGAATTATTAACTCTTCCTTCACCAGACTGCCGGGCTAGGTAGCAACTGGGTCTCTCTGAACGATGGCTGGTAAACGTGGTTACCAGATAACTAGTCCCTAAGAGAAGTGGTTACTGCATAGCTCATCCTTAAGAAAAGCCATGCTTGGGAAGCACTACGGATGAAAAGCACTGAACAGAAGAGTTAGCATCCAGTACAAACTTGCCTTTGACACAGTGGACTTCATGGATCCCTTGGGTTTTAGGTCTTTATGTCGCAGGAGTGGGAAGGGAAGATAAGACGCTGGGCTCACAACCAAGTACAGGGAAGCCCCTGGTGTTATTCCTCCAGTCTTCCCAGCTCTGCCCCCAATCCCCTCCTCTGCTGCCCCCTGCCTTTCCGGACACATCAGTCAGCTGCCAATGCTGCTGTGAAATGGAAACTGCAATGGTTCTCAGCCGGGTTTACCTCATAGTGGAAATCTTTAAGACAGCAGTTTGAAGGAATGACTGTGTCTAAATTTGGGAACACCCTCCTCCATATTTTGAAAAAAGACTTGAAGCTGTCGCTTCTGCTCCCCGGCTGGTCGCCTGGGAAACTCAGGCCTCACACGAACACAGCCGCCCCCCCCCCCAGTGGTTGCTGGGTCAGACCCTCTTCCAGACCTCCCTTTGAACCAGCATCCACTCCTCGGGGCCGAGGGCCCGGCCTGCGTACCTGAGCTTGGTGTTGATCTGCAGCGCTTTGGCCAGCATCTTTGCCCCCATGTCCCCCATGCCATTCCCACTGATGTCCACTGTGGTCAGGGAGGTGTTGCTTCCCAGGGCATTGATGATGATGGTGACCTCGTTCTTGAGTTTCGAGTCAGCCAGGGACAAGGACTGCAGAGGCTGTGGAGGGAACACCAGGCAGCGCTCACACAGTGTTGTCAGAGCTGCTGCCGCTCGCTGGGACCCACTTCATGGAGAACCATCAGGGGAGGGACCCACCGCACAAACACAAAGTGCCTCATTTGGAAACTTCTGGCCAAAAGACACTGATGAATGGGACCTGAAGGTTCTGGACCCTTGGAGTCAAACATGAAGAGCTTGTGTCTTAATGTTGAATATCAGCCACCTCTCTTCTAAGGGAAGCTGTGGAAAGATACCCAGAGTGGCGGATGCCAGCTCTTCTGAAGTGGAGGATGGGAGGAAAGAAATAAAAATACTACACAGAAACGTCTGCACTTCAGTATGGCAACACTATCCCTTGACCCATCTTATTTCTATGCAAGGTAGAAGGACGTCTTAAAATACTAGTAGAGGAATACTAGTACTAAATTACTAGAAGTAGTAAATGCAAAATAAAACCCAGCCAAGATCAATAATAACTGACATTTATTGAACACTTAACCACTATTTAAGCTTTTTACATATATTTACTCATTTAATCCTCCCAGTAACCCAATACTTAGGTATTATTATATTAGGTATTGTTATCCCTACTTCTCAAGTAAGAAACAAAAGGTTAAGTGATTCAACCAAGGTCACACAGAAAGTAGCTGAACAGGAACCGGACAGACTGGTTACAGATTTTGTGTTTTCAGCTCCTACACAACATTGCCCTTATTGGCTTATCCTAGATCTTTTTGATCCTCACTCCTAGCTTTGTCTTATAAGATCCAATCAAAAGACACACTTACAATTTAAAAACAAAAAGTCAAATGTGTGTGACCTTTTCATTACTGTAAGCTGTGTGGTGAACCCAAGCCAATCCACTCACTGTCTATTTAAACCAGAGACTGAGAGCCCTCTGCCTGGAGGCATGTTTTGTTTGGCCTACAGAGTATCTGACCAAAAAAAAAAAAAAAAAAAAAAAAAAGAATGGGCTCCCTACTTACACCCAGCTCACAAGTGTTTATGTCACCTTCCTAGCCCTGTGGGTATTTAAATTGCAATCCCTGATTACAGCCATAACTGAATTAATGAGGTGGTGCGAATTCCAGGACTTAAGCCAAGGTTGCTCTAAAAGTCAGAACTAAGACTTCTCCAGGGGATTTGGATGCCTTCTGGGTTGCCTGCGGTGGTCTACACTGGCCCAGCCGTATTCAACAACTGTACATGCTAACTCCATGAGCAGTTCGGACATTACAGGAGATGGATGCTGGAAGCAGCTTCTAGGATCATCTATGACCAGGTTCCACGGTGGCCCGTGGGACTGGGGTTCTTGAGATGTGCCTAGGTGGTCTGTAGGACCCCCGCACAAATCGTGGGGTGTATTCGTGTCCACTTAACCACTGAACACGGACTTCTAATAGAACACCTGTTCCAGGCACATCTGCCAAAAGGCTCAGGAGGCAGAATGAGAGTGTTGACAGTTTCAAGACTCGTATGTCCACAAACTGGCATTATGCATTTGGTTCTACTTTTCCCGAGTGATTGTCCTTATTGTCCAAATTTGACCATGTTTTCTAAACGTAATACATCTATGGTAAAATCAAAAGGTAATATTATATAAATTAGAATCAAATTTCTTAAGGTTAAATGGCATAGTAAGTGCTAAGTCAATTAAAACCTCAGCCCAAAAGCCTGCGTAATCTTAGACTCAGGCAGGTTTAGGGAGGGAGCTTCAATTTTCTTAAGAGTCTACGTTCCAGTAGATAGAAAAAAAAACTAAACGAAAAATGCTTCAGACTCAGGAAACTTCACGTTTTAAATGAAAACATAAGCAATGCTGCTTTAATAAAAAGCTGTAATCGCATCTCCCATCATTTCAATAAGCTCTATTCAATGCCTACAAAAATGACACATTACAGCTTCTTCCTCATATTGGAAAACTGGCAAGTCTCCAAGCTGGAGAGCACCAATTCCAGTACTATATTCAAACCCTAATACACCCCAGTCAACACTTAAAAGTAATAGGCAGAGCCATTAATGCGAACAGAACAGCCGGAATTGCATGCATATTTATAAGGTCATCCCTTCCTGATTTACTGCACTTCCAGGTAACATTACTATTTGAAATCTTACTATTCCTGTTCATAGCTGAACACGCCTAATCTGACAATCTGTCTCCTTGCTACAGGGACTCCCAGGACAAACACATACTGTTGTATTGTTCACAACACAGGTTTGTATGTAATACTTCAGAACAAGAGTCCCTGTCATCTTGGCCCCTCAGTGTTACCGTCCCTCGAATCTGGGAGCAGCAGCCTGACAGCCACTGTCTAGAGCTGAAGGTGACACGGGAGCCCGTGCGTCTAGGTTGTCCAAGTGAACATACTGTGCAATATCGGGAGAATAAAGTATTCCACACACTGTCTAAGAATAAGCTCTACAGACACAAGGTCAGAATGTAAAAAGCAAAGAGTTTTCTTTTTATATGTAGAAACCTTTAAAAAAATAAAACCGAAAAATGAGCCCAATGGCGCCAGTTATGGGTGGAATTTTTATAGTCACAAGACTGAACTCCTAATCATTTTAAATAGTTTTGCACATTACTGATTCAGAAGTAGAAAAAGGATAAAAAGAATGTAATTACTTATTGAAAAAGCCACCTACTTTTCTGTGACATGAACATAAAAGGCTTTTCACTGTACATTATTAGCGGCAACTTTTCAAATTTATAACAGAGTTCACATTTTTGTAGCAGACTTTACCATCTGCGAATATGTTTTTAGGTGTACTTTAAATATCAAGATTATCTTTGAGTAAGAGACTTTGAAAATTATAGGAACAGAGTTTGAAGACCCTCATGTAATAAGCAAAACATGAAATTAAGAAATATATTTTTCATAACATATAAATTTTCCTGAAATATGTGCTAAGGAACAAATATTTGGGAATGATTATTAAATATGATTCTGCAGGGCTTCCCTGGTGGCGCAGTGGTTGAGAGTCCGCCTGCCCATGAAGGGGACGCGGGTTCGTGCCCCGGTCCGGGAAGATCCCACATGCCGCAGAGCGGCTGGGCCCGTGAGCCATGGCCGCTGAGCCTCCGCGTCCGGAGCCTGTGCTCCGCAACAGGAGAGGCCACAACAGTGAGAGGCCCGTGTACCGCAAAAAAAAAAAATAAAATATATATATATATATATATATATGATTCTGCAATACTGGCTTCCCCAACCTTTTAAAACTGGGCCAGTACTAGGAAATCAAAATCTCAAATACAGCAGGGTGGTATAAAGTCAAATTAAATATGTAAAACAAACTGCATGATTCTGAAAAGTGTAAATTACATTCTAATTATGCCTCTAACTTTAATAACCCAGTATAAGAGTACAAAATATGGGGTTTATTAGCAAATGAGGACAAAGAGAAGTATCTGAATTCATTAAATAATAATGAGTTTCATTTCTAGTCCACAGGTTGGAAATTATATCCACACAATGAAGCGGCAGGACAACAGAATTTTCTCCTGCCCTCCAGGTCAGAGCTCCACAAAGAGATGTGGGCAAGGGTAAGCAAGGAAAAGTACCAGTCTCCATCTCTCCTGACCGCATGGCTTCCTCCAAAAGTTTAGCTTACAGTTATAGTAGAATTTGCTATAACCCTGTGTGAATTCAAAATGGGAAATGATACTTTTTGCTTTTAAAGATTTTTTTTTTGATGTGGACCATTTTTAAAGTCTTTATTGAATATGTTACAATATTGCTTCTGTTTTATGTTTTGGTTTTTTGGCCGCGAGGCATGTGGGATCTTAGTTTCCCCACCAGGGATTGAACCTGCACCCCCTGCACTGGAAGGCAATGTCTTAACCACTGGACTGCCAGGGAAGTCCCGAAATGATACTTTTTTTAAATGTGACATATCTCACATGATTAATACAGGAAATCACTCTTATAACCTACAAAAGTAGCTATCACCAAACATGAATAATGTGAATCTTCATTATACAAATTGATTTGGATTTTAGGAACCATAAAAGCTCTTCGGTGGCTGAATAGGACTAAGATAGGAAAGGGACAAAATCTTAAAGAGCATTAGTAAAATATAAGATGTGATGCACCAGGTTTAAATGAAAGGAATTAATGGTAGAGCGCTTCTCACTTTGTCCATAAAATATCTTCCTTTATCCTAATGCATTTCTAAGGGCAGCCAAATAGGATACTATGTGAAATTAAATTTCTTTACCCTGAACCGAGTCTTAGCCAGGAACAACTACAGGGAATTAAAATAGAAGAAGGATTATTAGAGTTCTAGACACAATTTAAGATGGGGGACAACTTTCTTAGTCTCTTGTAATTCTGCATAATTACTAGATGAAATTCAAATTAGCAACATGATGCTTCTCAACATGATAGAAGGTTATAAAGTCAACTAGAGAGTAAAAATTCACACTTGCAGATTAGTGTATTAGCTGAAGCTAGGAAGTAGTAAGGCTTACTAAAAGATGGGCTTAGGAGTCAATGTATACGTCTTTTCATCTATTAGTTACAATCTTCCTTTAATTAGTGATAAGCTGAATAAAGTGAAAGTAGGTAAATTTTAAGTACTCTCTAAAACTGTACTAAAGCATAAATATTTATTGCACTTAAAAACAATAACAATAGAAAATGTATACAGAGATAAAATTATCTGAAAGCATATCTGCATTAACCCAGCAGACATAATTCGTAAGAACAGCAACAAACGGCAGATTTTAGGCAAGAGTGTTAAAAGTAATACTCACTGATTCTTCATCTTGAATCATCTGTACTAAGTTGTCCAACACAGGTGTCAGATTTCTAAAGAGATTTTAAAGATGTGGACAGTGGAATCAAATCAAAAGCTTTCAGGAGGCTGGTTATTTTCATCATTGTCATATAAAAAATGCAAAACTCTTACTTGGATTTCATATTATTAAAATTTTTGCCTAACGCCAGGTGTTGTATGGATCTGTTTTTACTGAGCCACACTATTAGGGTAGATAGGTCAGATTCTAAACCTGGAAAGAATCAGAGTAAATGGAGAATCAACACACATGTGGATAAATAAATTCTCAGGTGCAGCACAATTAAACAAAGGTGCAAGGCAGTGGATGACTTTCTGTACTGTCCTGAGAGTCCTGAGATGCTAATCCTTTTTCCCCCAACCCCCCACCAAAGGTACTCTGTGTCCTCTTATTTCACAGGGATAAACTCATTCTCCACAAAGACTTACCTAAACCTCTTATGCAATCAGTGGCTAAATAAAGTCAACAAGGAATGGGGAGGCATGACAGCAGAAAATTTCATCTCTCCCCATCCCTTTGTGAAAGAAGATTCTGACATACTGTTCACTGGGAGGTAACCGCAGTTAAAGTTGTCTATGCAAATTCATACTGCATTCTTGTCTGTGCAAGTTCATACGCACATGTTAATGTAACCAGTAGAAATAAAGCTAATGAAACAAGTTTCTGAATAAATAAACAAGACCTCAATTTTATTACCACTAAGCATGCAAAAGGTTGGACTCAGATCTTTATCAATGTATTGATGACAAGTTTTTTTTTGTTTGGTCTGAATTGTTTTACTGCATAGACTTTTCATTTTTGGCCATGGAAAAATCTTAGTAAGACTCTGGCACAGAATTATTCCATAAATAAACTCTGTTAAATTAAAAGGTCCTCTAGTCAAGAAGTGAAATAATTTTATTAAGGTGTCATCTAGATTGGGCTAGAAGATTATTTTCCCTTTACCAACTTGCTTCAAATAACATTTCTATGTTTTCTTCTCTGATTTCTGACTTACCATTATCGGAGATGTCTAGGCTGGTGATGTTGTGGATTTCGGCGATGCAGCCTTCTAATACCTGCGCACCTCCAGATCTCAGCTAGAGAAACACAAACCAAACAGGTAAAGTGATCACTGGAGGGGTAAAGCCAAAAAAATGAAAAATAGGAGATATAGTCTCAAACTTAGCACCAAAGAAAAAGTGAAAACTTATCAACTCCAAAAAAGCTATCATCAGTGTAAAAAGCTAATCACTAGTCATTATATGGTTTCCCATCTCACGTAAGTCTGAAAATCATTAGAAAAAGAATCAGAAGACAGAGGCCACTCCCCATCACCATTGCCAAGATGGTCTCCGTCAACACACAAGAATTTTCTTCATTTCTGACTTTTGGAAAGCTAACAAATCCCTTTTATACATTAGAAACTGCTACTATTTTATTTGATTATTACAGATTTCAAGGTATAACTCTCCACCATGTAGCAGCAAAACAACCAAAGGAGACAGTAAAGACCTATAAAACCCTTTTCATCTTTTCCCATAAAACCAAAAGCATATTTTACAGAGGTCAGAGTATTTTTGTTTTCCGTTCAGCAACTATCTGAGTTCCTACTATGTGTAAAACACTGTGCAGGATGCAGTTTCCCAAGCTGTGGCCCTTTGTTCAGTAAACTTACGATCTAATAAGGGAAAAGAAATTCATTTATTGGGAACCTACCATGTGCCAAGGAACATGGTAGTTTCTCTATTCACTTAAGAAAATCTAAATTTATGTAAAAATTCTACACCAAATTGATAATACTTTCTACTTGTTCAAGTTTTGATGTAAACATTTAAAGAATCCTTATTTCACTATTTTAGATGAAATATGTCTGCGGTACTCTGGACCAAACCCTGCCAATTTCCCTGGCTGCTTACATGTTAAGTAGAATTTTGCACAGATCTTTGGAATTGCTTTATTCAGGAGTATTTCAGCTGGAGTGTTTAAATTCAGTCCTTTCTACTTTTTCAGGTAACAGCAGGTCACGGTGACGTGCCTGATGTGAACTCTGACGGGGAGGGTCACACAGAGGCAGACCTCCCCAGGAGGCTGGTCTACACGCTTCAGGGAAACCAAGGCCAACCAACTCCACAGCTGCAGGGCTACGAATCCAGTGTGTGGAGCTATGGCCATTTTTATTATATTTTTGCCAAAGTACTGGTTTATGATTGGCTGTAAATTTAAAAACAACAACCAGGTTCTTCACAAATAGATTTGAGAAACACTGTTCCAGGTCACAGTTCGTTAATATCTGAAGAAGTGAATGTTATATGTAGACTACGTCAACATTAAAGCAAGAAATAATTTAGGCAAACACTTCCAAGGAATATAATTTGATTTTCAGCGCGTGAAAAAAATTATGCTTTTGAGAAGACAAACGTTAAGTTTTTACAATTTCATTATTTGCTGTTAGTGATTTCTCTGTTGAGAAGTCAAATTTCTACACAAAATCTCTACTTCTTATTAAAATGTATAGTAAAAATAGTCCATTTGCAAAAATGGAAAATAAAGGTGAGATTTCAGTGCTCAATTCTGTTTATTTTACAAATACTCCTGACTTGATACTTGTAGCATATACTAACATTTTCCAATACTAAAAAATGTCAACATACCCTAATTTATTGATTCAAAAAGTACTTACACAATGGCCAAGCTAAGGAAAGCCCAAGGAGAAAAAACGAAAAATGTTAAGTAAGCAGAATAAGAACAGAGAAGTAGACGTCTATCAACACACGATGTAAAAAGGCAGAGTCAGAAAAAACACTTCAACTAAAATAAACTCCCAAAACAAAAATCCAAAACTTAAATAAGAAAATAACTGACCTTCAGTCACAAGAACATTGGATTGAACTCACAGGTTATTAGATGCCTAAAATTCCCCCAAAGCTTAAGGCTTTCCCAAAACAGTAAAAGCTTTCCCATTACTGTAAATGAAAATCCTTTTAAACAAATTTGCATAATTAGAGGCTGTGTCTGCATGTATGCATGTGAAACTGGTTTTAAATGACCCTCATTTGGATCCCACAACCAGCATTATTTAAAAAGAATGCAAGATCAAAGAGGAGTAAATGTGACTGAATCACTCAATACTTTTTGAAATGTTAAAAATACAATCACATTTCTTTCAAGAGAGAAGTGTGGTCTCACTCAAGGAAGGTGGAATATTTCAGCTGTTACTCATAGTTCTAAGTGAATAGATCTATCTAATACAAAAACACCCATAATGGGTACAGAAACAAGGAAACTATAATCTAGAGAACTTTTAATGATTCATTTTCCTTCCTCAAGAGCACTGGCCATTTAAAAAGAGGTGGCAAATATTACAGGTTTAAATATAAAATGACCTCCCTATTTATCACTTGTCCTCTATAGGGGTTCCATTTTTAATGAAAAAATAACTTCCATCCTGGGAAATTTTCTCACAGGAAACTGTGAATACTGTAAGATTCTCCAAGAACAGAAAATGGTTTGACGTGATCCAGTTCAACATATCCTCACTAGCAGGGTTTGATGCCAAAAGGTAATTTAGAACCCAAGAAAGATATATAATACAATTGACCCTTGAACACCTCTGGGGTGAGGGGAGTTAGGGGGGCCAACCCTCCACACAATCAGAAATCCAAGTATAACTTTACAGTTGGCCCTCAGTATCCGTGGTTCCTTCCCCACGTGCAGATTCAACCAACCACGATGTACTACTGTAGGAGGTATTTAGTGAAAAGAAATCCACGTGTAAGTGGGCCCATGCAGTTCAAACCTGTGTTGTTCACGGGTCAACTATATATATACTGTCATTTCCAAGAGAATGGAAATACTTGCATTTCCAAATAGTTGCATGCATTATATTGCTTATGTCCATCCTGTGGTGAAACATTTTCCATTTTGCATTCCACACCCAGCCTAATAGGAAAGTGATAGCAAGGGGTACAGCAATGATGATGCTCAACACACACACGCAAACCCGCCTTCTCACCTCAAAGCTGAATGACTATCAGATTGAGTGGAACTGTCTGAAAAGTTACTAGTGACTTGCTGCAATGTCCTACTTGTTACAAATTTTAATATCTGATGCTCTTTTCTCTACTCATCATCAAAGCACATTGCAATGAATATGGCATAATGTGCAGGTCAATTTCTCCTTAAAAGAACCAACTCCCACATCCAGACTGCAACAAATCCTCAGTTATGGCTAGCCTTTACGTCTTCTCTGAAGTATCAGAGATTTTCCTCTCTCACCTGGAAGGAGATCAAGCTTGAAGAATTCAGTCCCAGCACTGACTTATTCTTCCCTCGAAGTATGACTATGAAGTAATAAGATTTTTAAACACAAGCCAGGATGCATACACCCATTGCCTCCTTTCAGGCAGAGGGGTACATGGGGAGAATGCATATGAACGTCAACATCACTATCACCATACATAAAAGAGTTTTGAAACTCTTGTTTCTGAACTAACGTTGAGGACAAGGGAACACACACATTTCTCTGAACATCTGCACAGATGCTAAGTCCTTACGCTTTGAGAGTGAGTTGGGATCAGCCCCGGGCCATTCAGAGGGTAATGCTGTTTTGTGTCCAAAACCAGGTGTGCCTATAAATTGATGAGACTAATTATTCTTGAGAGATTTAACACAACTTTGAAGGTGATTTTTTTAAAAATAGTTTCATAAAGATAGTTACCCTAGGCTTGGCATTGTGCCAAATACTATCTCAGCAAACTATTACAGTCGGCCCTCTGTGAAATTTCAGTCCTAGGTTGGTTGAATAAGCAGATATAAAACCTGCAGATATGGAAGCCAACTGTATTTATTGTGCTCCACTATATCACATGGGGGACTTGAGCATCTGTGCATTTTGATATCTGTGGGAGCTCCCCGAACCCATCCCCGGCGGATACTGAGGGATGACTGTACAATCCCCATTCCACAGGTGAAAAATGAGGGCTGAAAGAAGGGAACCTCTTGGATTCCAAAGTGCCCACCCTTTGTTTGCTATGATACTCTCTTTCCTTCCATGACTACTTGGAGTCATTTTCTTATTCTTCTCAAAGAAAACTTTTCTGATACTAAAAGACCAAGAAAATGAAATGATAACATAATTAATGTGAAACAGGTAAGTTTTTTCTCTAAGTAGAGAAGTTATCTGTAAATGAAAGGTTAATTTCAGTACTGACTAGCTGAGCCCTCACAGAGCAAAAGATTACAGCCCCAAATTTTGGACTGAAGTTTCTAAATATCAAGGATGTTTGTGTTGTAGGAAAGCAACTCCACAATTTATAAATATCTGCAGGACACTTTTTTCTTTAATAGCATGAAGTGTGAATCTCTCTCATTCAAACTGATGAATGTGAAATGCCTCTTTCAGGGCAGTACTGAAGGATAACACACCAAGAAAGGTAAACGTGAAGAGTAAAGGAATCAGTAAATGGTAAGAACAAAATAATCTGCTTAAGGCAAGTTATTCTAAGTTTCCTGTCTAGACACTTTTAATTCCTGTTTCAAGGTTACAGTCTCTCTCCTCCAAATAAACTCAACCACGATTTTAGACGATGGTCGTTTACTTTCTATGACACCCATATAAACCTAATTTTAAAGTTAATCAGTGGAGAGCAGCTGTTTTATAATAAAATAAGTAATCTATTTATAAATATGAAAAAAATTTTCAACGTATTTCACATTTGTTCTCTGCTTCCATGGTTTGGGTAGACTATTGTACTTAGAGGTATCTGTAGGGGGCACTGAACTCATACAGTGCCCACATCTGAAACTCCCCAGTATTATACGACAGACATTTGACCTTTTAGGTCTGTCAGTCCCTCACCTTGAGTAAGCCACCCCTGTAGAAATGACTTCCCGAGATGATTATGGCATCAGGGTGAAGCTTCTTTCCCCCCAACCCACCACAGGTGGGGGCATTTATCTGATCATCAGTTTCTTTTTATTCATCATTAAGTGATGAATTCTTCCATGGTTTTGACTGGCATGATAATAAGAGTAAAGAAGGCTGTGTCTACTGTGGCTAACTAGAGAATGAACAGAAAAAAATCACATATGCATACTTTTAAACTTCCAAGTTAGTGAACGCTTTTTTCCAAGAGCATTACATAAATTCTGAAGCAATGAATGATTTAAGGAGTAGGAGTTAATACTCTAAGTGCCAAGCATTCTAAACAGAAAACACTGTAGCTTCTAGTACCTTTATAGGAAAGAGGTTTACTGTATCATGGAGATGAGCAAAGTGAAACCTAGTTAAACCTGGACATCTAGCTTTAAGAAGAAAAATGTCACAAGACACCTTAATTTACAAAAATTATTTTGTGTTTCATTAATTTTTATGAGCAGCAATACAATGTGTGACTTAATAAACGTGGTCACCAGTACTGTGCTTCAAGCTGTAAGATGGTGGAACATGGCACTAAGGTAGTATGAAGGGGTCCCCACCTCAGCAGTATCATTTTATCATATAATTCATAAATGAATGGCCAAAATGAAGTTGGAATTATCATCACAGTAATGGTCAATCCTACCATCAGAATTTGATCTGGATTCCTGCTTTATTAAGAAAAATTATAAAGGAAAAAGTCCACTAGCATTTGATGGATCCACATGAAACTGCCAATAGTCCGCCATTTTTTTCTTCCATTTGTGTAAAATATTTTTTTAACATCTTTATTGGAGCATAATTGCTTTACAATGGTGTGTTAGTTTCTGCTTTATAACAAAGTGAATCAGCTATACATATACATATATCCCCATATCCCCTCCCTCTTGCGTCTCCCTCCCACCCTCCCTACCCCACCCCTCTAGGTGGTCACAAAGCACCGAGCTGATCTCCCTGTGCTATGCGGCTGCTTCCCACTAGCTATCTATTTTACAGCTGGTAGTGTATATATGTCCATGCCACTCTCTCATTTCGTCCCAGCTTACCCTTCCCCCTCCCCGTGTCCTCAGGTTCATTCTCTACATCTGAATCTTTATTCCTGTCCTGCCCCTAGATTCTTCAGAACCTTTTTTTTTTTTTTAAGATTCCATATATATGTGTTAGCATGTGGTATTTGTTTTTCTCTTTCTGACTTACTTCACTCTCTATGACAGACTCTAGGTCCACCCACCTCACTACAAATAACTCAATTTCGTTTATTTTTATGGCTGAGTAATATTCCATTGTATATGTCGATGGACACTTAGGTTGCTTCCATGTCCTGGCTATTGTAAATAGAGCTACACTGAACATTGTGGTACATGACTCTTTTTGAATTATGGGTTTCTCAGGGTATATGCCCAGTAGTGGGATTGCTGGGTCATATGGTAGTTCTATATTTAGTTTTTTAAGGAACCTCCAAACTGTTCTCCATAGTTGTCTGCCATTTTTGACCCACAGAAATGTCAGTTTTATATGGTTCACCAAATATAACTGTCTCTGAAAGTTATTCTGAATAGGATCACAAAGGAGTTTAAAAAAGAAGCTGTGTGACAATCTAACACAGTGTTCTTTGGGCATATGGTACCTATCAACTTATTTGACGAGAAAATGTCTAATTGCATGATATTCTAATAATTACTAGTATTAACAACAATCGGGAGAGCATACTTTGATTATGACTCTGCCATTAGTCAGCTGGATTATTTCAGCTTCTTTAGACCTCAGTTTCCTCATCAATAAGCATGAGAATCAGATGATCACTTATGTCCATTCCAGTTTTGATTACAGAATTAAATGAATGATGTTATATTGGTAGCAATCGTGATCTTTAATCAGGATAGTAAAGCAATGGGTTATTGCTAATTCAGTATTTTGATCTAACAGCAATCAAGGTTATACCAACTTGCTTTTTTAATAGAATAACCCTTTCTATCCTCATTCGTCTTACGCCTTCCCTCATAAGGAATTTTTATTATTGGCACGCCCTTAATATTAAGTGCTGGTAAACAAATAATTAATTCATATTGCCAGAGCTAGTTTCTGTTTTACCGTCTGCCTTTATAAATGAAAGAGCATTAATTTGCACATGAAAGTTTCACAATGCCAGGTTAGGTTTTTAGGATTTTCCCTTCCCCCCACTCCCCCCAACAAACAAAAAGACTAGTAAATCACACACAGTTGGCGTTCACCCCAGCTCAAAATTAATAAAAAATTCTAACAATTTATATGGCTGCACTAACAATTTATATGGCTGATTTCAGACTTGTCAGTTTCTAGAATTTTCAGAGAGGTAAAGCGTTAATCTTCAATATTTAGTGTTGGCTTACTGCCCAGCAGTTTGATAGTGGCTAAAGGAAACACAAAGCAAAGTAAGACACAAATACTACCTTCCATAAAGCCACAACCCAGCTGGGAAAGCATACAGGAGCCAATTTAATAATTGTGCAAGGCACTACACGTGGTTCAGTGTCCAAATGCATGTCACCGTCATTAAGTACTAGACAATTAGAAAAAAATAAGACCACAAAGTGCTGAAGCAGTCAGGGAAGAAACGTACAGACAGATAAGCAACAATAGGGAACAACCTTTATAGGTACCGGACGATCTAAGCATCACATTTCAAAGAAGAGCTCTTTTAAACCTCATAACAACCTACTAGGAGAAGCACTAATGTTGTTTCGTTTTTGCAAATGCAGAAATTGAGATGTAACGCTATCAAGTAATTCACCCAGGATTGCATAGCTACTCATGGCCAAACTCAGATCGAACAGTAGGAATCTGATGCAGGTACAGAGGAGACAGCACCTGAACTAGATCCTCAAAGAGAGGGAGGCCTTGGGGAAAAAGAGGGACATGGTAGGAGTGTTCCAGAAAGAGAGAAGAGTGGGTATAAAGGCCCAAGAATAGGAATGAATAAACTCCCACCTCCAGCCCTGAGAAAAGGCACCACGTTTGACACGGTGGATAAAGTCAGGCTCTAAAGAGCTGGATAGTTTGTACCCGGGTATTTTCTTACTAATCTCCACACAAACTAAAAGTTTCAAGATAGCGAAAAAGTTCAGGTACCCTCTAAAATGTAGAAGCTTTTAGTCTCAATTCTTCTGTGTGTACTTTGATAGAAACTGCTTGTAGTTCCTATAATTTTGAGAAGCATCTTAATTTTCCTGCTTTAAAATGAAGATATTAAAAAGCAAAATTAATGACAAAGATCTTCCCTTTCACACTCTCCAAATCCAAGTTAGGCTGTACACATCTTGGCCCCTGCAAGGAAGGCTGTATGGTACGATTTTCCTGATGGTAAAGCTAGTTTAAGGCTTGATATCTCCAAGTTTCATCATAAAATACTTAAGCAACTGGCAGGAAGAAGGGGAGAAAAAGAAAAGTCATTAAAAGCACATTTGACTGCTTTCTGAATGGTGTTCCGTGGCTGTTTGTAGATAAAACTGACAATATACAGAACATCAGAAATTTCTATAAAGTGTGTTATTCTGCTCCTTGTATACCATCTGGAATCACAGTATCACAGTTTCCAGGAAAAAGACAAAGCAATTTTCAGGCTATTATCTATTCTAGTGCATCATCTAAAGGTGTTCTTACCTCACAGTTGCTGAGATCAAGAGAAACTCTCTTCAAGTTATGATTACAAGCCAGGCCCAATAACAGCGCTCTGAGGGGAGGAAACACACACACTTTAGATAAAAATTCCACTTGTTGCTCTAAAAATGTGTAAGCACACTGAACAAAACCCAGAGAAAGAAGAAGGCCTTTTCTGAATCATTGCTCAAGCAGCAAGCAGCGTCTCACTTTTTAAAATGCCAACTGCATTTCCGCCCACCGAGAGTAGTGACAAAAATGACAGGGAAACACTCTTCTGTTTGACACAGAGCAGGTCCCTCATAAATGCGAAACCCGACAGGGTTGCTAATTCCTAAGGAAATAAACCAACAGTGCTCCTAATTGCACACTGAAATTAAATTGTGTTCATCACAGATAAACTGCCCCCTGCATCTGCTTGAGAACACCTTTAATAATGTTTAGAATATTATCAGGCAATTGTTATTAGAATAGCAAAGTAAAGCTAGTTTTCCCTAAGGGTTATGCTAATGGAGGAAGGCAGGCTCTAGAGTATTCCAGGATGTGAAATCATATCTAGATGAGTTTGTTAAAGGACTCGCAGAGGTGGGATGGGTAAGGGTGTACAGCATGGAAGACAAGGTACTAGTCTTGAGTTTGAGTACAGGATCCTGCCTGTCTATCCAGCTACTAGCTGGTCACAGGATAAACACCATCACCGCTCTGCAAAGGATTTTTCTTAACTGCTTATGGAAGAGACTGGACTCATCATGTGGACCTCATAGGTAAGAGAATAAATTAACTCCACTTTTACAAGTCAGTCCTATAAAATCCAACACCACTGAACAGGCTTGAAACAAAAATTTCATACAGGCACCCACATCCATTAATTACACCGAAAGGAAAAGAGACCCTCAACTAGGCCCTGTGAGGAGTACAAAGATGAGCAGGAGAGGGCTGCCAATCTCAAGCAAAGGAAACAAATATGTGTGCAAATAACCATAATGCAAGGCAGACAGTTGTAAATACTACAGAGTAGAACCAAGGCAACTGTCACCGGGGGGTGACTACCTGTTCTCTATGTTCCCAGGAAAGGCACCTCTACTAGCAGACTCCAAAAATACCCCAGGGGAAGGGGGAGGTGGGAAAGTAGGGAAATACTTCATGCCAAAGTCTCTGAGATTTTCCCCCATCCACTGATTCTCTGGTCTCATCCACTGAGAGCGAATCCCCGAGGTGGGCAGAGCGCAAGAACCTGGCTGTTCCCAGCTACGCAAACAACCCCTGTGGGTAAGAAGGTCGAGGAGACTGCGTGTCTCTTTGTCTCTTCGTTCCTTTAATCCAGTTCACTGTCCTCTCTTCTAAAACACTATCCTATGAAAAAGGTTGGGCATGTCTCATCCGTGTGTGTGCCTCTGTTCAATTAATTATTCAAGTGTTTCTCTTTTCCTAAAAAGTGCCTTTTCACCCTTTCTTTCTTGGGGGCAGTATTGAGCTACTGAAAGCTATTGGTACTAAGAACCAAAAGGCCTGTCCTCAGGTCCTGATTCTGTTACTGAGCATTGGGTAGCCTGAAGGACATCACTTTTCCTCTCTGTGTCTCAGGTTCTCATCAGCAAAATGGGAGAGTCAGGACATTACCTAACAGGTCCCTACATTTCTAAGTTTTCAGTTTCTAGGACTTAGCCACATATTTTAACATTGTATTTGTATAATGCTTAGATGGAGGGAAAACTCCTCCTACTTTTCTGACGAGTAGGTTAAGGACAAGGAAATAAATGGTGTCCTTTAAGATACTTAACTACAGAAGGCCAATGATTAAGAGGTAACGACTCAGGAGACAAATATAAATAACCCACAGAAACTGTCCCTAGTAAAACAAAACAGAACAACTACAAGAAAGCATCACAGGCTCTGGGGGAAAACTCCATCACAAGGTGTGTTGTTTATTTTAACCCAGAGTGAACTGCCTTCACATCGCCATCCTCTTGGTCCTCAATCATTAGCGTCAAACTGACTAACAGAAGAATTTTTTTGTTTGTTTGTTTCTGCTTTATAACAAAGTGAATCAGTTGTACATATACATATGTTCCCATATCTCTTCCCTCATGTGTCTCCCTCCCTCCCACCCTCCCTATCCACTCTCCCTATCCCATCCCTCCAGGCAGTCACAAAGCACTGAGCTGATATCCCTGTGCTATGCGGCTGCTTCCCACTAGCTATCTACCTTACGTTTGGTAGTGTATATATGTCCATGCCTCTCTCGCGCTTTGTCACAGCTCACCCCTCCCCCTCCCCATATCCTCAAGTCCATTCTCTAGTAGGTCTAACAGAAGAATCTGTATGTCATCTCCACGGCTCTGGCAGCGTCACCATGGTCTTAAAAAGCCCTGAAATACTTTAATGTGGACAGAAAAGAGCCTCCAAGGAAAAACACAATTATGAAATAAGCAATTACATCAAGAGAAGTTGCATTTCTTTAGCTTTCTCTCTTATGGCTACTGATCTCCCTTTAAGAAATGAGGGCCTCCCTCTGCCCCTCTTGGTGCTTGGGGATACAGCGTGGGTTTAGGAACAGGATTGAGCCAGTGTGCGCTGGCTGACAGCAGTGGACTCTGCAATGTACCTCCCAGAGCCCCCTCAGCTGTCGGTCCTCTTTGGGGACTGCCTCAGCCCAAGACAAGTGCCTCGCCCAAGGTCACATCTGCTTCTGGGGCAGCCTGTATCCAAGGACTGATCAACACAGGGGTATACAGGCCCAGCCTCGTCGCCCAGCTCAGGGACATTCTAGCAACATTCTAGAGCTCCCATCGGGTTGGCTGAGGTCTTCACTGTGATAGCCCCAGTTCAACTTGCCGTCTGTCCCATCCTGCTTTCTTCCTGCTCCCCCTCCACAGGTGAGATTGCAAGAGCACTTCCTAATAAACATCCTACATGCTAATCTCCAACTCTAACTTGGCTTCCCAGAAAACCCAACCTGCGATGGCAGTGAGTTTTCACAAATTACTTAGCTTCTCTGAGCTTCCATTTCCTCAGCTGTAAAATAGGGATAATGATACCTTCCCACGGCTGTTGTCAACACTGCAGGTGACAGTTTGTGGGTAAGCACCCAGTTGTGTGTCTAACTTAGGGCAGTGCTTGGCAAGTTCCTTTCCATCCTCACCCCCTCACAGGCAAACCCAAGCACCTCAGTTTTGTTATATCTTTTCAAATTATGGTATCACATTAAATGTACATCCAGAATTTTGTTTACAGAATCTTTGGCCATGAAGACATTTTCCTCATATTAAAATTTGTACTGAGTAAAACACAGACCTGAAGAGACTACGGGCATACCTCATCGTATTACATTTCACAGATACTGCGTTGCGTGTTTTTACAACTTGAAGGTTTACGGCAGTTCGCATGAAGCAAGTCTATTGGTGCCACTTTTTCAACAGCATTTGCTCACTTCATGTCTCTGTGTCACATTTTGGTAATTCTCACAATATTTCAAACCCTCCACCAGCAAAAAGATTACGACTCGCTGATGGCTCAGATGATGGTTAGCGCTGTTTAGCAATAAAGTGTTTTTTACTTAAGATATGTACATTTTTTTGGACATAATGCTATTGCACACTTAATAAACTACACTATAGTGTAAACATAACTTTTAAATGCACTGGGAAACCCCCAAATTTGTGTGACTCGCTTTATTGCAATATTCACTTTATTGCAGTTGATCTGGAACCCAACCCGCAACATCTCCGAGGTCTGCCAGTACTGATTTATTATTAAACATTACCATAAATAACAACAGGTCACAAGATTTAACACTGACCTATAATAAAGTACAGTAAATCCAGGGTTGTTGTGGTGAGGATTATTCTATAAAATCAATTGTACTAATCAATGAAGAACTACTCTATCTTTTACAGGAACCAGCAACATTGAATTAGCATACCATGTACCTATCACTAAAACTACTTTGAATATGCTAATCTCCCGCTGATATGATGGGATAAAAGCAAGTCTGGTTTTGCTTTCTACTCAGTGCCTTCCTGGCATCTAGTCTGTTGTAAATGCTCAATAAATATCAGTTGAATGAATATGGTTAAATTATAATGGATCCCCTTTAGAATACTGATGCTGATAGCTTTGTTAACATCCATACAGCCTAATCATGTTTTTACAATTTGCAGCTATTATATTTAGAGATCTCTATTACAAAGATTCAATTCTTCCTCTTTTTTTTTTAAAAACAGGCCGCTATAACATCAGGATTTTTTTTTTGCACAGGTGGATCAACTGTTCTTAAAGGCCTCCATTGTTTTAGTCATACCGTACTTTGTAGAAAACTAATCAAGAATTTCACACCTCTCAAAAAGCAAAGAAAAGGCAACTTACAAATTAGATGATTAATTTTCTAGTAGAACGAATAGCAGACATTGATTTTAACATTTCATACAAATTGCAAGGGAACAAATTGAATGCTGATTTACATGTCAGCTGAGGCAAGGAGAAATCTGTGCATACATTTGAACACACCTGACAACGTAGATATTCAAAACTACTTGAAAATGTTCTTTTGACTCAGAGAGAATTAGATTCTATAGTCCTTTTGATTATTTCTGGCAATGGTGAAAAGAAATTCAAGGATAACAAATTATTCTAAAAAGTTCAACTTTACCATGACACCTACACTAAGGATATTAACCCATAAGTTGCCTGCCAAGTAAAAATACCAAACAAATAGATACCTAGGTAATTCAGAAAACAAAGCACCTAAAAATTGTTTCTGCTGCACGCATGTGTATAGCCTTTGATTATTACTGTTAGTAGAAATATTGAGAATAGATTTTAAAATGCACACAAGAATATACCTAAAATGGACTGAACAGAGGTCAAAAGAAAGGTGATGGTACCCAGAAATACAACTTTTATAGATCAGTGACTACTGCCAAGGTCACAAACCAAAGGAAGATTTTTTTTTCATAGAAGATGCAATAATATCAACAGCATACAATGTACTCAGAAAGAATTTGACTTCCTTTGTGACCCAAAGTAAAAAGGCATTTTTATCTGCCTTGTCTGTCTTAGGATTGTATGTCTTTTTCCCTTCCCTCAAGCACATTCCTAATAACAAATTGAACTTTAAAAAGCTCTGGAAAAAATGAATTCAACACTCACTTTAAGGGCTCAGGAGACAGTTTTGTGCCTGAAAGGTTGATTTGCATCAGAGCCAGAGAACTACTAAAAAACTGCTTGAAAGATGGGGGTGCTTCTTTTCCTTTCCTGAAAAACAAAACATGAGAGTCTTACATGCAGTTAAACTTCCATCTCTGCACCCCACTTCCAAACTGGCACAATTATTCATCGGTAAATTCAAACCCTGTGAAATAATCCATGAACTGGCTGTGTTTCAGTAGAAATTTAAAGGTAAAAAGAAACAAAGTGTCTGAAAGTTAAATTAATTCAGTGTACTTTCGAAAATTATGTAGGAGAGGTTAAGAAATGTCATTAAGTCTTTAAAACATTTTATTCCTATTCTTTGTAGCCAAAGAACTCATTGTGTTCCCCCCCTAGTTCTTCAGGAAACTCCATATTTGAATTTTTAAGAAATAAGTCAAAGAAGATACATATTTCTCACCAACTTAAAGAGCCTTCCCACTGGGTGGCATCAGATTGTTAAGGATCACTACCTGTGTTTGGCTATGTTTTCAGATGCAGCAGGTCTCAGACGCAACGGGATTGTGACCAGATGTCAAGTCTGATTGGCAAGAAGCCTGCATGACAAGTATTCTACTCGGCTCTTATATCCATATCACAGATCTAATTATTTCAGGCCAAATATTAGAATAAAGACAAAACTCCAAAAAGAAATGCTTATAACCTCCAAAGACGTCCCCTTGCTATTCCAGTGGGAAGTATATGAATCAAATCATACAACTCAATAAGAAGACAGAGTCAACACTATGAGGATTTAAGAAAAGATTCCAGAGTCCAAATTGGAATACGAATGCTTTGTTTGTTTTGTTCTATCTGATAGAATTGTTGGAAGGTCTGAGTAAGTACAGCACTTAGCCTGATGCATTGTAAACGCTTATTCAATGAGAGTTATTCATATTCTGTGGAGGGAATCATAGACTCTCAGGGCAGAGGCCGGCCTAGGGGTCAAATTCAACCACAGAACATTCAACAATATTTTACGTACAGAGGTCTAGGAAACCTGTCAATATTTGAAAAAGGTTTTAAAACAGGACAATTTCAGGCTGAGAAGAAATACCTAAGCAACCAGAATATCTATTTAAGAAGATGAAAAATACACTTAAGAGGAAAGAGAATTCTGGTAGAATACATATTAGACGTTTCAAAACAACTCTGGTCCCCGACAGACGCTTGTATATCGTGTTCATTTTCTTTTTCTTTTTTTTTAATTGAATAATTGAAGTAAAGGTGAATTACAATGTTGTGTTAATTACAGTTGTATAGCAAAGTGACTCAGTTATACATATATATACATTCTTTTTCTGATGAGCAGACTTTGGCAGACTTCAGAAATGGGGTCTTGGTAACATGAATAAATTGAGGGTGGCTAGCAGCCAAAATCTCAGGAAAAACAAAAAAATGAACCTGCCTTGTATTCCCTGAAGTACAATGGGATGTGAGTGGAAGTGATGTGTGCGATTTCCAGAGACAAGTTTTACCATGATTCTTTCTCCTCTACTATGTGACTGTCAACGTACTAGAAAGAGGCTGCTCTGCCTCCCAGAGTGATGTGGCTAACCCATAAGGCACACGTCGCAAAACTGCTGTTGCTGAAAGCTGTGGAGAGGGTGGTGGGTTGGGGGGATCATTTGTTACTGGAACAATCTGACCTATCCTGACTGCTACACTTATGAAACTATCTGTGAACCAAAGTATGAATAGCCTGGCTAACAATCCACAACTCAGTGTAAATGCAGCAATTTCTACGTAATTACTAAGGGCTTTCTATGGTTATATCTAGGTAAGGTAGTGGGTACCAAACAGTTTAATCACAGCCTCTCATTTGGAAGACAAGGAAATTTGTTAGCACAATTCCAGCTCTATAAGTTTAATAGCTCTACTTAGGACCAGTCATCACAGAATTCACAGTAGTATGAATTCAAAAGAGCTGATTAGATGAAAATCCTTATCACCTATGATATCATTTCTAACCCCGTTCCTCAGTCTATTATAACTCCACCAAAGCATGGCTTCATAAGCTGACTTCAAATACATGAGTGGTCTGGGTGGTCAAGTTAATACCCTCTAAGGCCTTTGAAATAAAGTATCTTAGAAAACTCTCAACTTCTTCCACCATTTTATCTCCTACATTTTACTCTCTCTG
Organism: Aethalodelphis obliquidens; assembly: GCF_003676395.1. Taxonomy (NCBI): domain Eukaryota; kingdom Metazoa; phylum Chordata; class Mammalia; order Artiodactyla; family Delphinidae; genus Aethalodelphis; species Aethalodelphis obliquidens. The sequence goes on along the minus strand of NW_020837978.1, from coordinate 20,369,656 downwards.
ATCTTATCCTATTGAGGTATACGTGGCATATTTTTGCTATCTTAGACATTTACATACTGTAGAAGTAATGGACCAAGAATACTTTAAAATATAGAATAACTCACTATGAGGCATAATTGTAGAATAAAGCATGCTGGATTGTGAATTTTCCAAACAAGTGACTGTTATCCCTTTGAATATGTAAAGTTTTCAAAAAGTTAACCAATAAAAAAGGAGGTATTTCTAACATTAAGCAATTCTCCATGTTATTAAAGAGCATATAATGACTAAAATATTGTTTACGACTTGTGGTAATAATTACAAATGCTAAGTGTTGAACTGTATTAATACACTAGATGGTTCCAGAATTCCAGTTACATAACCCATGTACTCTTCATAATTTTTCTGCATTCTGCCATTCTAAGTTGCTGCTGTGTGTGAATACTTTTGCTTCTAATCTACTGCCTGATTTTGCAAACAATTCTAAGTCGGGAAGGTAGAAGTGAGGTACTTAGGCGGGCCCTCCACTTCTACAAATCAGAATGCATGAGCTCTGGGGTGACGATTCTCTTTATCTCCCAGACACAGTTGATACTTCATTCAAAGTGCATTATTGAGAAACACCCATAGAAGTTTCTAAAAGGGTCTTTACCATATTAAGAGAGAATGCCTGTCCACATATGAGAAATAGTACATTATTACATCGTTCATATAGGCAGTCTGGAGTTATTGATAATAACATTGTCCTGCAGGGAAAAAAGATATAACAAAAACTTGAACTTTCAAGGTCTAATATTCATAGATAATGATTTAGGACCATCCCCATTCATGCACAACATTCACCCTTTATCACTCTGTTTTCATCTCACTACAACTTTCTCTGAGAGAAAGACACTCCTAGATGAGAATGATAGCAGGAATAAATCCATACCGGTGAGAAAAGACAGTTCTGGAGAGATTGAGCACAGCTAAATACTGAAGGCAGCCACGGAGAAGAGCTCCACAGACCTGGGAAAGAAACAAGGCTCTCTTATTTTCAAATATTTCTAGGACTCGGAGAATATTTTATTGGGAAGAAAGCCCACTGTTTCCCATCTAAATATGGGACCCCCATATTTGAGACCCCCCCGAGCAATATAAAAAAATATTACCATGTCCAGGGAACATTCTGTATTGGACAAATCCAGATGAGCAATGGCATTTGGCTGGGCCAAAAAACTGTACATGGACTTGAATAAAAAGCAAAAACCAAATATGTTAGGATCCAGAAACACACATGCACACACTCGCGCGTGCACACACGATGTTAATATTTTAAAATCAAGTTGCCCACATCCACTGAGGATCCTCCTCTACTCTTCCCAAGAGAATGGCAGAATTTTCTGTCATCCCATTACCTTCCTTGAGAGCAAAATCCCAAAGAATATTTTAAAGTATGTTTAAGTTTTAAAAAGGCCAAATGGAGTCCTGGCTACCAAACCCCCTTTTTGTTACACATGGCTCAGTTTTCCTGATTAGCTCCATTTTTATTACACAATTTGGAACAGTGCTAATTAATTTTAACTGCTGAGATTGAAATACCACCTGAATTGCAGCCACCCTATCAAAATGCTAATCACTTTTGAAAGTGTTTAAGGAGCCACTAATTTGAATTTGAACCACAAGGATGGTGGTCTCGGGCTACACTCTCTTCAGTTCAAGAAAATAATTTTTCTATCCTTAGTTACTTCCAAAATCTAACAAGAAAGGGCCTGACAGCACTATTAGGCTTTTTATTTTTTTCTTAATCTCACTTATAACTAAGACCCTCCGGTTTCTAGAGTGTCACAATGCCTAGACTATACCCTCATCCCCATGCAAGGCTATCCAAACAATAAAATGAACTGTTATTCTCTAATAGCCCTGTGTGAGCAGGTGGCGCCAGTATCCACCAATAGCCACCAAATCCCAGCTCCTGCCACCAGGCAAACAGCTGAATTCTGCTTTGCTTCACTGGATGCCACGAGATACTTGCAAAAAACAAACAAGCTTACATTGAGAGGTCCTAGTGCTTGGCAAAGACTCGTAAGTGTAGCAGCTTAGCTATAGATGCTTGAGAAAACTCTTGACCAAGGAATTCAGAATAGCAAAAGACTGGCCTGTAAATGTTTTAGAATAACCAGACATACAATGTACTGTATTATGAAAAGTTCTGATTCAGAAAACTAATCTTGTTCTGACTTAATGAAGATCTGACTCTCTGTCTTTGCCTGGCCCTGTGAGTTTACTCCTGGCCACCAGCTGGGGAAGCTCTAGTCACCCTCAAGTGGTGACAAGACCCAACCTGGCCAACACTTCTCCAGCAGTCCCTGCTAGGCTGCTCTCCTGGAAAGCACAGGGCCAGGTAAGCCCCTCCCTGCACCTGCTGAATGGCTCTCAGAACCTCAGCCTGTCGGGGCTAGAAGCCCACTGTCACTCGGCTTCATCATTCCACTTGCCCTTCCCCAAAGGCGAGCTGGGACAGGGCTCCTGGCTGGCTACTTTGCTGTCTTGGGTGACTATCAATGCCCCTATGTTAGCACCCTTCTTGTTTAATCTTCAGGCTCTTCTTTTACCTTTCTCTCTATCCTGCTAGTTTGTCACTGTAATGTTTGGGTGGTTTCACATCGGACTCCTTGTTTCATCTTGGGAGGGAGCAGATTTATGAATCATCAGTGAAAGTGACAACTACAATTGGACAACACACTGAAAAAGTCACGGCACACCAGGAAGCAAGTACTAATATTATGTAAATGAGTTCAAGTGTAAGGGAGAGGAAAATAACTACAAAGAGGGCTGTGGCAACATTCCCTGTCTTACAGGGAAAGGAAAACAGAAGAGAAATGAGAATACATGTCACAGTGTTTTTCACTCCCATAAAGCAATGAAATGTAAATTAAGGTCCTTTGAAGAGGTCCATGTGCTGTGGGTCCCACCCCATTGGTAAGGGAGCATTTCTTCTAAATTCTATCCTGTGACTAGAGGGGACCATTCACCCCATCTGGCAATGAGATCATACCTAATTCACTGTATCAATAAGATCTGCCAAACATTTATATTACTGATTCAGCTGCATGAAAAATCTTGTTATAGTTGAGGGGAAACTTTTTGCCTTCACAATCAAACTTTCAAGAGTGGCCCCAGCTGACTCCTAACCGTCCCCCTCTCTACTGTAATCATGGAATATGGGACTGAAGTTCATCCCAATATCCCCTTTCCATCACAAACCATGTTTTTAAAAAGCCACCAGTCTTCTTAACAATATTATTTAATGATGAAATAATTCATTTTACGTTTCCAATCTTTCTTATCAGGCAATTTTAACAGGTGCAATAATGTTTTGAAGTGGAGAAAAAAATTCTTTCAGAAAAAGTATTTCCAAAAAGAATTTAAACTTCAACAATCTTAAGTGAGGGGGGATAAAATCTCTACACTTAGTAAAGGAAGGCTCTGGAACATTTCTCTAAAACTCTTCATAAGCTCATGACTAAATGATTTGAAGGTGTCATGATAAAGGGAGATGTGGGGAAATATGTTTCGAAATTATTCCAGGGTTAGTAAGTACAGCTTCTTTGAAGATGGCAGTAAGGAAAAGAAAACCTACCGAGAGGTCATCTCCGCGAAGGATGTTCCCTGAGAGGTCCAGATGGTTAAGAGTGGTGGCGGTCAACAGGTTGGCACTGAGTGACTGAGAAAGGCTATTCACCCCTGCAACATTGATGAGATCCAGGCTCAGTTTCCACTCCAGGAACCAAAATGAGGTTTGTGAGTTTCTTTAAATGGTCTAGCAGCCCCACCAACTTGCAGGACTGAGGTTAACCATAAGCCCTGTCCCCAAAAGGCAGCTCTAGGATGGTCTTCTGACAGGAAGAACAGGTTAGTCACAGACACGACCAACTCACCGAGTAGGAGAAAGAAACAGAATCAACTTCATTTTGCTCTACTTCTAATGATGTGGAGGGAAAGGATTTTACTTTGAAGTCTTAAAATGACGCAAGCAGTCTAACTGAGCATTTTCGTCCTTCTCTTAATCCTGCCAGGTGATTCTTGCCTTGATGTACAGTATTGAAAGCATGCAGATGCAAATTCAGATACTTTAGGCTATTGAAAGTACTTGGAAGTTAATACAGGAATGTACTGCTCTACTTAACATATTATATACTCAAGGCAAAATTTAGATTGAAATGGACTTTACAAAGAGCTAATGACATGTACACCATGGAAGAAGCAATCAAAAGGAAAAACTGATAATGAACACTCTACACACTATTTATATACATAACATAAATGGTTCAAGTCAACTGAAATAAACTGATAATACCACCTCAAAAAACAAAGAATGAACACAGGAGGAGGGTAAGATTATTCTGTGCAGAGAGAGGTATGGTCTACTATCTGTGGGTAACAGGAATTGAAACAGGCCTGTTAGTCAGGAACTTTTGGTGGGTAGATTTTCATCAGGTCACTTCAAAATGGGAGCCCAGAAGAGGCTGGTCCCTCCCTGGGATTCAAAGAGGTCAATACACACAATTATCACTGATGATTATTCTTCAGATAACTGGGATATGGATACTGCAAAGCCCTTCATGTTTCTACTGAAAGTCCATGGTTCTAAATCGTATATTTTGGAAATACGGCTATTTCTAAGGTGGGTATACTTTCATAAATCGTTCTGTTTTTCTTGTTTTTCAGTAAAATTCTTCGTGAAAATCCCAGCCTATCTTAACCACCCGAAAGGGAAACAGGGAACGGGGTTTTTGCCTGCACATGGACAGAGCCTTTCATCAGGATAAGGGGCGAGGGTCAGGCCAGAACTGGTCATGGCTGCAGGACCCAAGGAGGCACTCCAAGAAAAAAAAAAAGCTGAGGGTTACAAGTACTCTGCTCCACGTTTAGAATGTTTGGTGCATGGCACTCATGGAGGGGTCACTACCTCATCCTTCAGCTTTGGAGAGTTACAGAGAACCAACTCCAGTGTGTGTCCAATAAAGGCTACTGAGCCATTTCTTGATGGTGAGTGTCCATTTGGGTTTGTAGAGAGAAGACTCAGAGGCAGAGAGGGGAAAATGTTTTACTTAAGTACATGGAAGAATTTCTTGGCCATCAACTCAACATGTATTAAGCGCTCATAACGTGTTTATCAAATGCTGGGGATTCGGGAGATATGTGTAAATAAGACCCATTCTTTGCCCTCAAAAAGTTCAAAGACCACCACGAAAGAAGCTAACTAAATTCCAGGATGAAAAGCCAGTGCTACACGAGTATTTATTCAATACAACAAATCTTTATTTAAGGCCTACTGTATACCAAGGCGTGGGCTTCTGAGACCCAGGGGATACCTTTTTACCCTCTCAAAGCCAGTCCAGTGGGAGACCCAGACAGTTGAATAATCATAATCTAGCGACGTCAATACTATCAAAGAGGTAAGAGACAAGAGCTTTGCAGTGAAGGAGGCAGAGATTTGATTAATTGTGTTAGATAAAAGGAACTCGCAATGGCCCACAGAAAAGGTTAATTTCTGGAGGAAACTTCTAGGATTGTTTAAATGACCAACTCCCTTCAGTTTGTCCTGTTATTGGTAGTATCAATGCATTCTGAAATGGAATAATCGAGTCCAAAACCTGTGGAAAATATCAGACTCTCATCAAGAAAATCATTTTTAAAATTATGTCCCTAGTGGGGTATAACAAAACTCAATAAATAAATTCCGAAATTAGAAGGTGAAATTAGCCTTGACAGCAAAACGCTCCTTGCCAAGTGTGGGCGCTTGGCAGTTGGCCAACATTTGAATAGAACTGGGAGAGAATCATGTTATCATGATCAGCTTCAAGCTACTGAAACAGAATGAAGGATTTCCTCCCCCACCTCTGGAGCCTACATCCACATGAGGCCTGTGTTAATAACACACTAATAGCAGGAAATCACAAAAATGTAGGATGGAAAAAATCAGGGCTCTTCCAACCCAAACTAGGCACAGATTTTCATGCTATTGTCGATTCTGGTTGTCTAGTGATTTTGACCATTCTTCATATTTATTATTGGAGTGTTTACAGCTGGAGAAAGGTGGTACCAGATGGCCCTGCATTGACATAATCTGGCAACCAGCAGGACATTTACTAGAAATCCAGAAAACTATCACTTAGCTAACATCTGAGGAAGAGAAAGGATATTTGGAGACAGTGTGGATGTCATGGGCAGATTAAAAAAAAAAAAATCTGTCTTGAATTATGAGCCATGAATATAAATGTTTTCGTTGAACAAAAATACAAATGTGAGTCAAATTCAGCAAAAGCTTAAAACTGCCATTTAATCTGAGTTATTCTGAACCTGCAAAACCTTTCAGATCCTTTGTGACAGTCTGCAAGAATACTGAAAACCTTTAAGAAATCAATTTTTTAAAAAAACAACATTTCAAGATATACATCTTAGGAAGGGCAACTTAAAATTCTTTGGGTCACGTTATAAAACAATATTAATTCTCAAACACATTTTATTGCAGAGAAGAGATAAAGGTGTTGATCTTTATTTGTAAAGGGTATAGGGCATGGGGAGCTGTCCTGATTCACAAGGAAGTTGAGGAACCCAGCTCTGCCTAGGGACTCTGCCCACTCTCATCACACTGGAAGGGACAGGGCATCAGTGAGTGGGTGGCACTCAGGTGCCTCAGAAGCCAAACCTGCCCTCAGAAGGATCAATGATCACAGCAACCCTCTATCTGTCTTATAGTAATTAACAAATAAGTTAAATAAATATAATCAAGTTTAAAAACAAAAAAACCTCTACCTAAAAAAAGAGTTAGACTTATGAAGCACATAATAAATGATTAACATTTTAATGTGTGGAGAATTCAAATGAATAAAGAAAAAAATTGACACTCTAAACAGAACAGTAACAGAGGAGGGGGGACTAGCAATTTCCTCCAAAAGAAATACAAGTGACTAAGGAACAAGGCGGGAAAAGCTACTTAAGCAATAACTGAAGAAACTAAAATTAAAATATCAGAATACTTTTGTTCATATGCTTGATAAACAATTAAAAAAGAGAACAATATCTACTGACAGTGAGAGTGTAAAGAGGGTTATATGAAATACTTGGAGGACAACTCGACAATAAATATCAGAAAAAGCTTTTAAAAATGTTTGCAAACTCTTGGGCTTCCCTGGTGGTGCAGTGGTTGAGAGTCCGCCTGCCAATACAGGGGACACGGGTTCGTGCCCCGATCCGGGAAGATCCCACATGCCGCGGAGCGGCTGGGCCCGTGAGCCATGGCCGCTGAGCCTGCGCGTCCGGAGCCTGTGCTCCTCAACGGGAGAGGCCACAACAGTGAGAGGCCCGCATACAGCAAAACAAACAAACAAAAATGTTTGCAAACTCTGATCTAGCAATTCTACTTACAGGAATTTATCCTAAAGAAGAAATTAACACATGACCATTAACTGGATATAGAAGTCATTTTAGTGTTCTTTGCACTACTGAAGAATTTTAAATGATCTAAATGTACAACAGATCATTTAAATAAATTAGGGAACATTTTGCATACACTGAACTATGGCATAGCCTTTGAAAGAGGACCAAGTATTTACTGACATAAATGATCACAATTTACTACAGGGGGCAGGGGAGGAAGCTTATGCGATAGTAAGCACAGTATAATCGCATATATGCATGTAAGTGTTTTTTGTAGGTATGTATATAAATAAACTATGTACAGGCAGAAAACAGTGTGGAAGGATGGGTACCAAGTTGTCAACAGTGACAGTCTTGTAATGGCTTGGTACTGGCATTACAAGTAATCTTTGCTTTCTCGTTTATACTTTTCAGTATCTTCTAAATCTTTACCATAAATATGCAATGCATCGATAATCATCAGAAAAAAAAGGTTTTTATGAAACTAATTTGCTGAGGTAGAAGAGTGATAACAAAAAGGGACCACACACACTTAGCTTTAAGATCTGTAGATGGCTTCAGGCAACAAGACAGAAAACACTGGCTCCCAGGGAAATGTTTCCCTTTGGAAAGTTGCTTTTATGCCTTCATCTTAAACATGTGGGTACAAATGTGTGCACATAAAAAATCATGGGACATATGGAACCACCCCCAATTTCAAATCACTCAGTGAAACTGTATGGTCAGAATAAAGTATGACTAGATGGACAGAAAACCATTCCAGGACCACTTTGCTTCACCCACGCATCCACGACACATTTAGTGAGAACTTCCAGTGTGTTGGGTGCCAGGGACATGGCAATGAATGAGGCAAAGCCCTTACCATCCAGAACCTCCCAGGCTAGGACACAACCAAAATACAATGGGAGACGCACTAAAACTGAGGAATTTACAAATTCCTGTGCTGTGGAACACAGAGAAGGGAACATCTAGTCCCACAGGGTGTGGTGAGAGGAGGCTGTCTGAGAGGCTTCAAAGAGAAAATGAGACAGAAACTGAATCTTCCAGGAGCAGCAGTCATTCACCAGATTCGTAGGTGTGACACTGCGGTTGTCCCAGGCGAAATAAAAGCATATAAAAACACACAACAGAGAGAGGGGAGGAGGGAGGGAGGGAAGGCAGGAGGGAGGGAGGGAGGGGAGGAGGGAGGGTGGGAGGGAGGGAGGGGGAGGAGGGAGGGAAGGGAGAGGGCGGGCGGGAGGGAGGGAAGGTGGGAGGGAGGGAGGGAGGGGAGGAGGGAGGGTGGGAGGGAGGGAGGGAGGGAGGGAGGGAGGAAGGAGAGGAGGAGGAGAGGGAGAGGGAGGAGAGGGGAGAAGGAAGAGGAAGAAGATGATGGCGGCAGGGACAGCACGGCCCTTTGTGCCAAAAACTGCACTGTATGCGTATTAACCCATTTAATCCCACACCTCTGATGAAGCAGATGCTCGTATTTCCATATTACAAATGAGGCAGGTACAACCAAGAGATTGTAAAAGCAAATTTATAGTAAGCAAAAAAGTTAGGATTCAAACCTAGGCAATCTGCAAGAGAACCAGCCATTGCTACACATACTGCCCTCAAAACATAGTGATATAGTTAAGGAATGGGAAATTATTCAATTCAAGAAACTTTCACCGAACACCCACAATGGTCCAGGCACTATGCCAGGTGCTGGAGATACGGAGATGAGAGATACAGAGGCTGCAAGGAGAGCCCCCTTCAAGTAGGGAAGACACCACATTTATACAATAATGTTAGATATGATCTAGAAAGGAACGAGAAATTGATTCTGTTGAGGCCTCAGGAATAAGACGTCTCAGAAGAGATGATCACAGACGAGGGTTTTATAAAATAAACTGAAGCTCTCCAAGAATATTTGGAGATGTGTGAGATAAGAGAAAATATATATGGGTCTCTGCCTCCCATGCCCGTTCCTGGCACAGAGCTCCTCAAACCCTTGTAATTTCCTAGGTGATAAGAGCACTAGAAACATCCCTTGTTCTAATATTTGTCTTTGACCCTGACACTGACCCAGGTCTCCTTAAACTCCTGTAAATTCTTAGGTGGTAAGAGCATCAGCAGCATCTTTTGCTCTAATGAGGTAACCCTGGTGGGCTCCTGGATGGGGGCTGGTCACCAGGAAGACCAAGCCATGCTGAGAAGCCCCACCCCCACCCATCAACACTTCTGCAGAAAAGGGAGAGGGCCTGGAAATGCAGTGAATAACTGACCACGCCTACGTGATGCGGCCTCCATGAACATCCCAACGTATGGGTTCCGGAGAGCTTCCAGGTTGATGGACACATCCACACCAGGAGAGTGACACGCCCCGACTCCACAGGAACAGAAGCTCCTGGGCTCAGGACCCCCCAGACCTCGCCCTAAATATCTCTTCATCCGGCTGTTCATCTGTATCCTTTATCATACCCTTTAATAAACTAGTAAAGGTAAGTAGGCGTTTCCCTGAGTTCTGTGGACCACTCTAGCAGATTAATCAAACTCAAGGAGGGGGGTCTTTGGAACCTCTGATAACCTGGGCGTGTGAACTGGTATCTAAAGGCGGTCGGGGGGCATGGCAGTCTTGTGGGACTGAGCCCTTAACCTGCAGGATCTCGTGCCATCTCCAGGTAGATACCGAGCTGAACTGTAGGCCACCCAGGTGGTGTCACAGAGAATTGCCTGTTGTGAGGGAAAAACTGCCACACATCTGGTGACCAGAGGTGTCAGAAGTGAGATGTTTTGTGTGATTAGTAAAGGAGATGCACAGGAAAGAGAAACACAGAAGGCAGGCAAGAATGGAGGTTTTCCCTATACAAGATGAAAGACAAGTTTTTCAAGCAGAATACGAAGTGTATACAAAGGCACGGCGTATGCAGGGAGATTTTAATTATTATTGTAACGGTGCTGATGTAGCAAAATAAGAACAAAACTGAAAAACTGAGAGGATGGTGAGTGGAGTCAGGAAAGAACCTGGGGAAGGAAAGGCAATTTCCAGGACAGGAAATAGAGCAGGTAGAGCTACAGTGGTGACTGGGACTGGGCAGTTAGGCCCAACTGTTTTCTGTGCAGCAGACAGTCCATCTGGAGGGGAAGGGGGAACGGGGAAGTGGGGATGGCTGATGTCTTTCCAAGGATGAACCAAGAAAAACACAACCAGTAGTGACCATTTTGTCATGTAGAGAAATATCGAATCGCTATCTCATGCACTTGGACCTAACAGAGTGTTGTAAGTCAATTATACTTCAATAAAAACAAACAAAACATTGCTAAATCAAAAACAAAAAAACAGCAAAACACAACCAGCTACCTCTAGGAATGTGAGGCAGGAAGCAGCCAGGTGAGCGTTCCCTGACTCAGAGTTTAAAAAGTTGGAGACCACAGGCATACCTGAAAATTATTCTCTACTCTGAAAGCATTTCACTTTAGAACACCAGAAGTCCAATCAGATAACTTCTTTATCTTAAAACTTCCAGAGTACTATAATACACATACAGATGACCCCTGAACAACGTGGGGATTAATCTGCGTGTAACTAATCGTCAGCTCTCTGTATCCACGGTTCCTCCACTTCCACAGATTTAACCAACTGTGGACCGTGTACTACTGTAGTATTTACTGTTGAAAAATATATGCATGTAAGTGGACCCGGGAAGTTCAAAGCACATTGTTCAAGGGTCAACTACATTTTTAAATGCAGATACACAACAAGTATTAATTCTAACTATGTAAGGTACCATGGGGCAGCAGAAATATTATAGACACAGTTAAGTAAATAAGATATACTGTACCTTTAGGTGACAATGAGGTTTTAGATAAATTTAAATGCTTTAATCCCTTTGGGAGTTTGGCAAACTGAATACTTAAAGACGACACACCTGAGAAAGAAAGGGAAAAGGGGGATTGTTAGAATTTTTAAGTTGTTAGGATTGCATTTGTTTTACAATGCCTGAAAGTTAACTTTGATTCCAATTAAAGTGATCATTTTTTCTTTCTAATGTTAGACACTGTTTTCTAATCATCTACCATCATGCCTCCTTTACTTTCAGTCCTATCTATAGGGTAAGAGAAAAGCGCAATTATCGAAACTTTACCATTAGAGATGTTTTTCTTTGGACCAAGTATTATCCTTTCCTCATAGTGCTATTTCAAATGCAAATAGCCTTGGGAAGAGTGATATAATTTCCACTCTTTTCTTTTTAACCTGTGTCTTAATGAGCTGATCACTCTTCTGGGTGAACGGATGCATGCTATTTAATTATTGTCAAGAAAAACAATGTGATGTTAACTCTTCAGATAACGGCTTCACTTTAAGCAGATGACTTCCAATATTTAATTGGCTTATGGCTAACAACCTCAGACAAAGCAACAGAGCATGTTTTAAACTACCTTTAACCTACGTTTGGTAACATAAAATTAATCCCAAGGAATGTACAGTAATAAAAATCCGGTGGTCTGTAAATTTAATGGCCAGAGTGGGCTACTGTGAAAACCAGCTCACTCGCCCAAGGACTGTAATGAACTCTTTTCTGGGAGGAAATAAGTAATAGATGAATGTATGCTCTTCCAACAGGTCCTTCAACCAACCTCCTGCTGTATCTGAGTTATCACCTTCCCAGGGGGCATGTTTTGGGAAGAATCCTAAAACAGTATTAACTGTATGGTCCCAAACTCCAGGCACCAATAAGGAACAACCGTGCTGGCTGCTGCCCTATCACATAACCCCAAATTACATATAAATTTTATCAATTAATACGTACTACTCTAGCAATAACCTAAACGTCATTCAGCTTGATGAAGCTTCTAGATGGGCATTTCCCCAAGGATGGTAGGGTCCTGAGAGACCACAGCATTTCCACAGATAGGACCACAGGTCCTATCTCGCACAGCATTTCCAAAATAAGTTTGACAATCACTGGATTAAATAATGTTAAACAGGTCTTTTAATTAAAAATATTTCTAGAGATTTGAAAATGTTAATCCATAATATTAATTGCAGAGAGGGAACAGGACTGATATTTAGTCAATACATTCTTGTAAAATGTATTGGGGTGGGAGGGGAGAGAGGAAAAAGATGGAGAAATTTTGAAAACTTTATTAATCCAAAAGTCAAAAAAAGGAAAAGGGAACAACAAAAAAAAGTGATAAAGAGAAAACAGATATACAGTAGATTGTCACACAAATAAATCAATAATTACATTAAATATAAATGTACTAAGTATTCAGACTAAAAGTCAAAGATGGATTAGCTAAACAATAATATCAGATGGTTTTGAGAGACACACTTAGAAATGCATGTATTCCAAAGTGAACCTAAAAGCATGGAAAAAGATATATGCTGCAAATCTAACCAAAAGAAAGCTAGTTTATCTGTAATAATATAAAACAAGTTAGATTTTAAGAAGTATTACTAGAGATAAATGAGATATTTCTTTAATGAAGAAGATGTAATAATTTTAAATCTGCACAATCTGAACATCACAGTCTCAAAATATATAAAGTAAATCTAATGGCAAAAAAAGAAAATACACGTATTATTATATATATATATATATATGTGTGTGTACACACACACACACACACACACACTCAATAGAGGGAGATTTTTAAACACATCTATGTCAGTAGCTGATAAATGGACCAAAAAAGCTATAAAATATACAAGATATCAAGAGCATACTGAAAAAAATCTATTTGATATATTTAAAACACTGTACTTAATAACTACAGAATATATTTCTTCAAAATACACAAGGAAAATTTACCAAAAGTGACCATCTACTGAGTCATAAAGCAAGTCTCAACAAACAGTATATTCCTTAACTTCTGTGAAATCATACAGAGTATATTTTCAAACTATTAGTATGTTCTCTAACTGCTACCATTACTATGGAATTAAGATAGGAATTATTTTAAAAATTACAGTTAGAAAAATCCCCCAATAATTAGAACTTAAGCAATATATTCCTACATAACAAATGAGTCCAAGAAAAAAAATCACAATGGAAATCTTTTTAAAATTTTTATTTAAATTTTAAAAATTATGACATCAAATTTTGGGTATACAACTCAAGCCCTCCTTAGAGTGAAGTCTATACTCCTAAATACATGTGACTAAAGAAGAAAAGCTGGAAACTAATTATCAAAGTATCCATCTCAAGATGTGTTAAAAAAAAAAAAAACAGCAAATTTATCCTCACTCCATCCCTATAAACAGAAGGAAAGAAATAACAGAGAGAAGACATCATTAAACAGAAAGCAGCCATAAAATAAGTAAATTTAACAAAGCTTGTTCTTCAAAAAAAAAACCAATAAAATTAATAAATCCCAGCAAGACTTTAAAAAAGAGAGAGAGGGCTTCCCTGGTGGCGCAGTGGTTGAGAGTCCGCCTGCCGATGCAGGGGACACGGGTTCGTGCCCCGGTCTGGGAAGATCCCACATGCCGCAGAGCGGCTGGGCCCGTGAGCCATGGCCACTGAGCCTGCGCGTCCGGAGCCTGTGCTCCACAACGGGAGAGGCCACAACAGTGAGAGGCCTGTGTACCGCAAAATAAATAAATAAATAAATAAAAATAAAAAAGAGAGAGAAAGAAAAGGATCAAATCAAATTATATAAATCAGAAATGAAAACAGAATGCTAGTAGCCATCCTGCAGACACTACAAATAGAACTGAAGGGTATAAAAAAATCTACAGATCAAAAAATGTATCATTTTAGAAGAAATTCCACATGAAAAATACAACTTGGCAAAATTTACATAAGAAGAAATAATCTCTATTTAAGAAAATAATAAATCTATTATTAAAAACCTCTCAACAAAGAAAAGCAAAAGAAGACAAATATAAAAGAGTATGTATTATATAATTCTATAGTGGTGAGGTACCAGAATAAATAAAGCTAATCTATCATAACAGAAGTCAGAATAGTAGTTATCTTTTCCGGGTGGTGGAGGGGAAGGGTGGGGCAAAACAAAAGAGAAGCTTGTGTAGTGCTGGTAATGTCCTATTTCTTGATCTTTGTAGAGGTTGCATAAGAGCATCCTCTTTGTAAAAATTCATTACGGGATTTACAAACTTTTATCAATGTACATTATACTTCAATGAAAAAAGTTCCTTCAGAAAATTAGGTACGGAAAATAACAGAGGAGAAAATCTAGATGTCTGTGGGTGGCAATGACTTTTTAGATACAACAGCAAGGGCACAGTCCATGAAAGAAATGATTGATAAGCTGGACTTCATTAAAATTAAAAAGTTCTATTGGTTACCAAGGAGGGGGGAAGGATAAATTGGGAGATTGGGATTGACGCACTACTATATATAAATTAGATAATAAGAACCTACTGTATGTCACAGGAAACTACTCAACACTCTATAATGGCCTATATGGGAAAAGAATCTAAAAAAGAGTGGCTGTATGTATATGTATAACTGATGCACTTTGCTGTACAGCAGAAACTAACACAACATTGTAAATCAACTATATTCCAATATAAATTAGTTTAAAAAAATCAACAAGTTCTGCTCTGCAAAGGACAATGTCAAGAGAATGAGAAGACAAGCCAGAGACTGAGAGGAAATCTTTGCAAAAGGCACATCTGATAAAGGACTGTTATTCAAAATATACAAGAACTCTTAAAACTCCACAGTAAGAAAATAAACAACCTAATCAAAAAATGAGCCAAAGATCTTAATAGATATCTCACCAAAGAAGATATACAGGTGGCAAATAAGCATATGAAAAGATGCTCTACATCATATGTCATCAGGGAAATGCAAATTAAAACAACGAGATACTACTACACACCTATTAGGATGGCCAAAATCTGGAACACTGACAACATCAAATGTTCCAGGATGTGGAGCAAGAGGAACGCTCACTCATTGCTGGTGGGAATGCAAAATGGGACAGCTGCTCTGGAAGACAGTTTGGTGATTCCTTATAAAACTAAACTTATTGTTACCATGTAATTCAGCAATCACACGCCTTGGTATTTACCCATAGTAGTTGAAAACTACACGAAATTCTGGAAAAGGCAAAACTCTGGAGACAGTAGAAAGACCAGTGATTGCCAGGGGTTGGGTATGGGGGTGCATGGGGAGGAAGGATCAACAGGTAGAACACAGAATTTTTCAGGCAGTGAAAATACTCTGCATGATACTATACTATAATGAGGGATGCATGTCATGATACATTTGTCCAAACCCATTCAACACCAAGAGTGAACCCTAATGAAAACTATGGACTTTGGGTGATTACGATGCATTAATGGAGGGTCATCAATCGTAACAAATGTCTTAATTCTGCTGATGGATGTTGATAACAAGGGAGGCTATGCCTATGTGGGCCCAGGGAATATATGAAATCTCTCTACATTTCTCTCAATTGTGCTGTGAACCTAAAACTACTCTAAAAAAGTTAAGTCTTTAAAAAAAACTAGGTATGGAAGAGGAAAGGACACCAGATTCTTATTTTAAATATTGACAAGAGTTATCACTGACTACTCATGACCAATTCTTTCACGTATTTTTTCACTCAGCAAAGTATCTGCTACGACAATGTTTAAAAATGGATATATATATCCCCAAATCATGCTGAAAATATCTGTTAGATCAAAGTTAAACTTCAAATTTGTTTCACTCAGGTTGACTTGAGTTGTTTTGCTTTGTTCTTTGAGAAAATGATAATTTCTAAACTTTCAATATTTTCTTTTGTGTCAGACACACCTGGAACACCACATAAAATTGTAAATGCCTACAACCAAATGAAAGGCCAGAATGGAACAATTATTTTACACTACTGGTGACACACACCCATCTGTTCATTCCTTAATCATAAACTTCCTTTTAAAAAGGAAGGTAGACAAAAAAGAATAAATAATGCAACAATACTTTTCTCTAGAAATAGAACTATCACACCCTCAAGTAATGAAAGTAATAAAACGTGAAGCTCCTAAGTTAGAATAAAGGTGAATAAAGTCATGTTTGAGCATTTATTTTAAACAAAGAAAGCAGGATTAAAGGTAAAAAGGACTAAAGTCTCAGATACAAGATTGTTCAGTTAAAGTATTTTTTACCTAATCCCAGACTAAGTTACTAGCTTCTTTTTTTCTTGATGAAATGTTTTGTTTTAGTTTCCTAGGCATCCACAACTCATAAATATATTATATTTCTTCTTTATTAAAGAAACACCCTTGCTAAGTGCTAATGGAATGAAAGGCATAACTGGGGCCAGTACTGTTCAGTTTTTTGAAAACGAAAAAACTAAATTCACTTTTGATAAAAACGTAACAGATTATTACACAAAGGGTCCTCCACTCTGGCAGACTTCAGAAATGGGGTCTTGGCAACATGAATGAATTGAGGGTGCCTGGCAGCCAAAATCTCAGGAAAAACAAAAAAATTAACCTGCCTTGTACTTCCTGAAGTCAGTTACTCAACAGTGCCATGGAAGAAACTGATCACCAAGAAAACATTTCCCCACAAAGAAAGGACAGAAGAGACGTTTTCAACCTCTGGCCAAAACTATTCAATTCTGTCCCCCAAATAAAGCAAAACTTAGCCTTCAGAGCTGTGAATTAAAACGAAATTTATCACCAAAAGCTTTCATCTGGACACTTTACTGGATGAATAACCCTTCTTGTAATTTATTTTTGTTTTACTATGTGTCAAATTTAGAAGAAAAAAATGGTCGAATTTTTACTTCTCCTTTCAAAACAAAACTATTATCGAAATATTTATGACTAATAAAAAAGTAATTATAAAATGTTTAGAATTATAATTTGCCATCTGATGTAATTAACTTCCTAAGACAGGAAATTAAATTTGACATTGCAGTTTTAACCCATTAATCATGCATGTACTTAAAAGCCTATGACAATAACATATAAAACTCTAAAATTTTGATATTCTGGAATCAGTGTGATTCACATGGTTGGAAAAAACGGTTTAAGGTGGGTCCTGGTTGACCGGAAGCATAATATTAATAATTTAACAAAATCCTGCTATGGAGTTCTAGCAACATGATACAGGGAAACAAAAGACCTCTTTCTTGTCGGTTGGAAAGCATATAGATTTGACACTGTAGATATCAGAACACAGGTGAGAGTTAAAATCTTTAGATTTCTACTAATTCCAATGGCTTCCCTGGAGAGTTCAGAAACACTAAAAAAAAAAACTAAGTAAATAAATAAAACACGATGGAGTATTTCCATTTCAAAAATAAGACTGAGAGAAAGAGATTCAAGAACTAGGAATATAGGAATAAAAGACTAGTGGGAAAAAACTGTCAACACACTTAATTTTTGAATGCCCTAAAATCCAAATCTATGCAGTTTTTAAAATACTGTTTTACCCTGTATAACCATAAAAATATCAATTAAATATGGCTGAAATCATGACTCTAAACAAAAGTACTTTCTGCTGAGTAGCTGTCGCACAGAAACCTGGCATCTTTAAATATCAAAGTGATTAAGAAAATGCATTGACGTGCTATGGAAAAAGCCAATGTTTTCCAAATCGCATACACAAAATTATTTCCTTACACTTCCAAGGGAAATCTAGACAGCCAAATCAGAAAATCCCAACCACAGTATAAGAGGCTGATTGATTGATCACTAAGGCAATTCTGAACAAGAGTCTGTCGGTACTAGGTATGACTCTGCAAACTTTTCCAAATTATGTAAACGTGGTTTCCTCATCTCTAAAGGGGAACAATAACATTTGTGCTATTTAACTTCACAAGACTATTTTATGAATCAAATATGGTAGTAAAAGTTAACACTTATTGAGAGTGTATAGTATGTGACAGGCGATTCTTATGGCTTTTATGTATATTATCTCATTTAATCCTTAGAACACCGTTATGTAGGAGGTGCTATTATTATTTTAGAGATGGGAAATCTGAGGCATAGAGAAGTTAGGTAACTAGTCCAAGGAAACTCAGATGTAAAGTAGAGAAGCCCAGATTTGAACCTATGTATTTTGACTCCAGAATCCACTGGTATACACTGAGATATGAAAGATCTACAGCACCCCAAAATGTAAGGGACAATTCTAGAATCTATTTATCTTGTCTCATCCAGAAAATCAAATCAGAGCCACCACCAGATGGCTGGAGAAAAAATAAAATATTTGGGTGCTTCAGGTCAACATTCCCAAAAGAAAAACACTCCAAGACAGGATTCTAAATCATCTTTAAACAAAATAATCCAATTTAGAACAAAGTGAGGGGAGGAAATAAGGACAGACATTCCTGAAGAGACTAAGATCATAAAATCTAGGATAACTGGGACGGGTAACTAGGGAGAACAGAATACAGAGCTTGTGACATTTAGGGAAGGAAAGTGTGTGAAATGAGCAGAGAGAGAAGAGCTGCACTCCCCCAAAACACTCAACTTTGATCCAAAAAGTCATCAGATCCAAAGGATTAGTCACGAGGTGATGACTGAAACACCCTGGTTCAGATACTAGGTCAGCCCAGAGGACTCACCACAGAACTAGTTAATGAAGTTCAGCTAGAACAGGGAGTTTCAAGCCTTTTCAACCATGACCCACATAAAGAAAGAGATTTGTCATCATGATGCAGGAACCTCATAGCAAAATAAACACATACACATGTAATAGAAAACTAAAACCCAAAATTTCCTGAACAATGCACTCTGGTATTTTCTATTCTATTTCTTTTTTTTTTTTTTTAATGCTTACCAGGTCTTGACCCACAATCTGAAAACACACTGGGATAGAAGGCCAAGAGCAAGCTGGGGCGCAGGGCCGGCCCCACAAACAGGATAAGAGAAGCTCCTGCCTGTGTGTGGTCCGTTCACTGCCCTGTGGGGCTCTCGCAGAGCGGAAGCAGGGCATCCAGCATTGGAAACGTTGCCCATACACACTACACCCCTCCTACTAAATCATACTTCAACCTCCTCCACCCCAAGCCCCTTAACAACAGAAGGCTGCCTGTCCTCTGCACATGAGCCTGACAGGGAAGCTGAGCTGTAAATATCAGGGCTTTGCTGCATCAACTTTCATATCACAAAGCAAGGAGCCAAACTTCCTCTCTAGAGTTTCCAAATAAGTCCCTGAAAGAATGGTTCAGGTACAAAATCAAATTCCACTTGGTGCTTAAATTCCTCAGAATTCGAGGCTGCCAAACTGCCTTGTGTTTCTTTGCAATTCCTTGTAAATAATCGTCCTGGGCTCGGTCTCAAGACTGAACAATTCAATTGCAAACTCCTCCCCCATGCTTTTTTATTGTTTTCCATTGAAAAGCTCAGAAAAAAAGTCATGAACATTTTTCCCTATTTTGAAGTTTCTATAAATATTTTACACTCAGTTGGATTTCTTGTGGACTTTCCATCCAGGAGCAGAAAAGCTACCAATCACTTTCAGATATTTAGCCTGGATGAAAAAAAAGCCTGTAAAGAATTTGTGTTCAGAAGGGTCAGCCCCAAGAGTGAAAAAAGGTGGGGAATACAGGTGTTGGCAATTGTCCCAGGGCACCGGCAAACACAGCGACGAATGAATCAGAGGGGGCAGAAATGTGTCAGGAGTGTCAAAACTTGAATGTAAGTGAGCAGAAAACACCCCGAAGAGTCGGTATCTACGCATCAAGCTGTGGAAAACATCCTTGGAAGGATTCATGGTTCTAACACCTGGGAACAGACTGCAGGTAGGTGAAAAGATGCACAAAATCAGGTCACACAGGTAGGAAAGTGGAGCAAAGAGGCAGGCAAATGTCATCTCTGAATACATGCTCTGACTCTGTACAAAAGAAATCTCTATAAACTTCACCATGGTTTTCAACTGCAATTTAAAAACCACAAAAGGGAATTCGATTAAATGAAATAAAATTTAAAGAAAATATTTATTGATTACGTACAAGGTCTTAGGCTAGATGTAGTGTGTCTTCGAAGGTTAGGAAAGAATGATGGACGGAAGTAGGGAAGAGAACTAAGCTGGTGGAGAAACATCCACATCTAATTACAATGCGGCAGAATGAAGGAAGCACTGTTGCAGGAGTTTAAACCAAAGGAGAGGGTCCAATAGACAAGGTTGTCCAGTAGGGCTGCACCTCAGGGCATATGACGCACATGACAAGGAAGACGAAGGGCCTCAGACTCATTCTGCCCCTCACTGCCTCCCAAACCCAAACAATAACAACAGGTCTTTGGGGTCTGGCTTCTTCAACTGAGCGTAACGTTTCAGGGGGTTCAACCGTGTCTTAGGCAGGATCAGTGCCACGTTCTCTCATGCTACTGAGTAGTGTTTCACAGTACAGATACACCATATTTTGTTTATCCCTTCACCAGTAATGGGCATTTGGGTTTCCACTTTGGGGCGATCATGAATAACACTGCTATCAACATTCATTCACGAGTCTTCTTGTGGACATACGTTTCATTTCTCTTGGGTAACACCTAGAAGTGGAACTGCTGGGTCATCAAGCAAATTTGTGTTTAACTTTTTTTTTTTTTTTTTTTTTTTTTACGGTACGTGGGCCTCTCACTGTTGTGGCCTCTCCCGTTGCGGAGCACAGGCTCCGGACGCGCAAGCTCAGCGGCCACAGCTCGCGGGCCCAGCTGCTCCGCGGCATGTGGGATCCTCCCGGACCAGGGCACGAACCCACATCCCCTGCATCGGCAAGCGGACTCCCAACAACTGCGCCACCAGGGAAGCCCTGTGTTTAACTTTTGAAGCAACTGGTTAACCAGTATCCAAAGAGGCTGCCCCATTTTACACTCCCGCCAGTAATGCATGAGTTCCCATTTCCCACATCCTCTCTAACACTTATGTTGATTATAGGCAAACTATTGGCTCTGAAGTGGTATCTCAATGTGGTTTGAATTTGTGTTTGCCTGATGACTAAGGAGTGTCCCTTACTGCACTCTGGATTTCACATCCTTAGCAACTGGCATTTAACAACTACTGATTTTGTCCTGCCAGTAGAGAAAAATGTTCCAGTCCCTTCCATCTTAAAAACAAAAGCCAAACAGACCTCATGTCTATAAAAGGTGATCTATAATGGTTTCCACTTTGTTATAGTTACCTCTTTGTGGCATTCGACTAATAGAACAGTTGTTTTTCTTAAAGAAAAGACTAAACCCCAGAGAAACTCCTGTTGCAGGGATATGTCTCCATTATTTTCAGCTTTGCCCTATATATCTATGAGAGTGTCTTTCATGTGAACTAGTTTTCCAATTCAGTCTCAACCTTCCTTTAGGTTCACTACTTCAGAAGCTGTGAAGTTCCTCTTCGAATGTTTGTTTGGAAACCACATGGGTATCTTTTTCAATGAAGACCAATGTCAATATCAGGAATAAAAAAGCAGAGCTGAATGTCTATATCAGTATCTTCAGCTCAGTTGAATAATTAATCCTCATCGAATATATATATAACATCACAAGATGAAAGGCCCTTATTCAACAATGCTGGAAAACACCTGCAACAGATAATGAAAATGAAGTATTCCCTCTAGAGATAAAGCTACTTCATCTTAAACCTCATCCATCAATGTTCTCCTACTGTGAATTCAAACTCTCAAGTTTCACTTTCTAAACCTACTGACTCTTCCCTCTACTCACACAAACACTTGTAATGAAAACTTCTTTTGCCTCATCATGAAATCTAGTCCTTCAACTTCTCTCTATTCTTACATTCAAATCTTGTTAAAAATTTAAAAACATTTGTGATGGTCAGAATCGTAAGATGGTCCTCAAGATTCCTGCCCCCTGGTAAACACACCCGCTATAATTTCTTCAAGTGTGTGGGCAGACCAATGAATATGCTGGGATATTAGGAATGTGATTAAGTTACTAATCAGTCAACTCCGAGTTAATCAAAAGGGAGATTGGGGCTTCCCTGGTGGCGCAGTGGTTGGGAGTCCGCCTGCCAATGCAGGAGACGCGGGTTCGTGCCCTGGCCCGGGAAGATCCCACATGCCGCGGAGCAGCTGGGCCCGTGGCCATGGCCGCTGAGCCTGCGCGTCCGGAGCCTGTTCTCTGCAATGGGAGAGGCCACAACAGTGAGAGGCCCACATACCGCAAAAAGAAAAAAAAAAAAAAAAAGGGAGATTGTCTTGGGTGGGTCTGACTCAAACAGGTGAGCAGACTGAAAGAAAGAGCATCAGAGAGATGTGCTTCTGCTGGCCTGGAACGCGAGGCAGACAGGCATGTTGTGAGAGGAGGGGACTACATGGCAAGGACCTGAACACAGCCTCCAGGTGCTGCGAGTGGTCCCGGGCAAGCAGCGAGCAAGAAAATAATGACCTAGTCCTACAGCCTCAGGAAACTGATTCTGCCAACAACCAGTGAGCTTGAGGAAGACCCCAGGTCACAGGTAAGATCACAGCCCCAGCTAACAACTTGATTTCTGCCTCATGGCACTGAGAACCCACCTAACCTCTACCCAGACTTCTGACCCCAAAACACTGTGTCATAATAAATCTGTGTCACCTTAAGCGGCCATGTTTCTGGTAATTTGTTACCCAGCAATAAAAAACCAATACAATAGTTTAAAAATAATATCCTCTTTCCGAGAAAGACAAATACCGTATCACTTATACGTAGAATCTAAAATATGACACAAATGAACATATCTACAAAACAGAAACAGACGCACAGACATAGAGAACAGACATGTGGTTGCCAAGGGGGAGGGGAGGTCGGGGAGAGGGATGGACTGGGAGTCTGGGGTTAGTAGATGCAAACTATTTCATCTGGAATGGATAGACAACATGGTCCTACTGTATAGCACGGGGAACTATAGTCAGTATCCTGGGATAAACCATAACGGAAAAGAATACAAAAGAGAATGTATATATGTGTATAACTGAATCACTTGGTTGTACAGCAGAAATTAACACAACATTGTAAATCAACTAGACGTCAATAAAAATAATAAATAAAAATAATATCCTCCTTTCCATCTGTGTCACTTCAAGAATAGCTTATCAGCTGATAAAACTGTAGCACGAGTATTTTCACAAAAGGGTGGAAAGAATTAGAAGCCAGCAAGAGCATCAGCAGCATTTATACCATAATTACAACTAAGCTTGACACTATTCTCCAGGCACGGCTCAATTAAAACTCCCTAATCCTCTTACAGTTCTGGCATCAATGGTCACGTAGATGTTACGGTACCTCGATCCTCCAGTGGGTTGCCAGCAAGGTTAATGGTATGGAGTCCTGAGTTGGGATTATGTGCTAGAGCACTGGCCAGCTTTTGTGCAAAATCTCTGCAAGTAAACAAAACAGTCAGATGAAATAACACAAAGTGTAAAACTGCTCAAATAAAAAAGTTAAAGCTAGAATAGCTAGGGTGAAATCTAAAAAGAGAAAAGCATTCTTTACAATATTAACCTACATATCATATATTTGTTAAGAACCAATCTATTTACCCTAGTTCATATCCTCATTAGAGTCTGTAAAGCCATAGCTAGAATATGGTTCATCCTGATCAGTCAAAATCTCATTCAAAAGAAAAAAGAAAATATATAATTGCCCCTTTAAAGACACACTGCAGGATGCTATTAGTAGTACTATTTGGCTCCTTCATGACTTAAAAAACAAATCCTGAACTGAACCTGCTTTTCATGAAAAGTACAGTAGGCTATTCACTGTATCAGTTCTAATTTCATGCAATAATCATGAACGCAAAACTGACTGCCCTAATCATTGAATTTAAAGGCTACAGTCGCTAGCACTATATTTTAACAAAAGTCAAAATCACTATTTCAGGTGTGTTTAACGTAAAATAACGCACTAAGCGCTATGATTATGAAACCGTCAACCCTCCTCATGTAGCAGTAAAGTCTTTACTCCAGCAGATTCAAACTCGCCTGCCCCGGTAAGGCTTGGGTATTGGTTACTGAACCACTAGATGAAGATTATTTAAGTGTGAATTTGAAGAGGGAGAGAAATGGCTAAAACAGCTCAAAACAAAGCAGTAACATCCTATGAAATGTGTTATTACTATGACTACCATTAATGATACTAGCAAAAGCTAACGCATAGCATCTATAATATGAAAGATACTTTTCTAAACACTTCCCAAGTATTAATTCATTTATCCTTACTACCATATTCTATAAAGGAGGCATTATTATTATCTCCACCTTAAAGATGAAGACACTGAGGCACAGAGAACTGAAACAATTTGCCCAAAGCCATCAGGCATCTGGCTCAAGGGTCCATGCTCTTAACCACTATACTTACGTACCCTCAGAAATACCATGTGACACAACCGCAAAAGATGTTAGAAAATCCTTGACCTTCATGATAATGATGGGGATCACAGGGACTTTTTTAAAGAAAGGAATACACTATACTCTATATGTGAGTAGCCTAACGTTTTTCTCAAAACTATACATTAATTTTAGAGGAAATGGCAAAATGTTTTAAAGCAACACATTCGTGTATTCAGGAAATACTCACGTTCTAAGTCCAGCGTTTTCCAACACCAGTTCTTCCAGTCGATTGGACCTACTCACCACCCTCAAGATCTGTTCACAGACATCAGTGGACTATAAGAGAAAATATTGTTTGACCATGTCATAGGTCTAAAAATAATCTCACTTCACTGTCATAAATCTATGCAGATGCAAAGTTTTTGTTAAATAAATCATTCATTCAACAAACTATGACTCAACATCTACTACTACACACCCTCACGATGAAGGTCCTGGGAATACAACATAGAGGACAAGGTCTCTGCCTTCAAGAGTGTACCCTCCGGAAGGCAATCAGACAAGAAGGAAATACACAATTATGATAGAAAAATAGAAATATAGAAATAGAAAACTAGAAGGGCCATTTTTGGTAGTGCTATGGGCATACAGAGGCGTATCTCACCCAATCCTGGGAAAACCAAAAGGAATTCCCAAGAAAGGGATATCCAAAATAACACACTAAAGACTGAGTGGTAGCAACAATGGTGATGATGACGATAATGAGGCTTTCTTTACTGAGCTAAGCCCTTTACGTGTATTTCATTATAAAACTGTTAATTATTATTATTCCCTTTTTGTAGATAAGAAAATTAGATTAAAGATGTCATGTACTTTAAAAGGGAGGCTGAATAACCACTTGATAATCGTTAGGTATTACGATGTTCCTACTAGTAATCTCTAAACTAGGGTAAGGTAATAAGAAAGACTTCAGTAATTAATAAGAAAGGTAAGACTAAGGTAAGGTAATAAGAAAGACTTCAGTAAGGTAATAAGAAAGACTTCAGTAATTAATGGTCTCATGTTAATAAACCTCATGTTTACAAAAATTATGTAGTTGTAAACTTACATCTGTCAAACTATTTTAAATTCTTATGATATAATGTTAAATGAAAATGCATAATTAAAATGTTTAATAAAGATTACAACAATTGAAATAGGTGAGTTACGTAGCAAAAGTCTTGAGGGGACTATGAAAAATGAAGAGTTGTGCCCTGGTAGAACTGTGCATAATTTTTTCTTTTAAATTTTTATTTATTAATGTTTTATATTTACTTATATCCTGCCTTATTCCAAAAGTAATTTAAGGTGGCTCCTGACCTTAAAATTATTTGGACATTAAAAAGTGATATTTAAATGTCATTATAATCTAGGGTCTATTTAAATCCTTTATATTATTTTAAAAAGAGAGAGAGAGAAATCATTTTGTGTCATGCATACAAATGTCAAAGCAGTTTCTTTTCTTAGAATACCACATAAAAGTATTATAGTTCTTTGATTTATCAGATCATAAATACCCAAGTGGATTAACCATTATGGGAACAGTATAAAATATAGCAAAAGTTCTCCAGTGAAGTAGCCTTTAGAAAAACTGACTTGGAAAAACCACCAAGTCACCCAGCATTTAAGGCTGTTATAATTCTTCTGTGCTGCTTGATCCCACTGGGTCTATAATGTTGCTTTCACACTATTCCTGGGCTTCTAATGTGTCCCACAGATTGATGAGGGGAGAGGAAAATTAATTCCAAGGGACCCAATGCCTGCAATTTATATTATGCTGACAGTGGTGATTTTCAAAATGGTGACCCCTTATCAGTATAATTCTTCGCCTTACAATATACAACCAGAGGAACTGATCTTATTCTGTGTCGTCATGATAAAAAGTGATTACTCAGACATGTTTTTGCAAAGATTATTCTAATTTCCAGAAATAATCCGTGGTATCATTACCGTTCCAGGGCTACCTCAGAGCATCCAGAAAAGTAATTTACCAAAGCCAGGATGTAAAGCAGGGCTTTCATTTACCCATTGGGCATAATTACTGTAATAAAAGTTTTTTTAAAAATGTATGAAAAGTGTGTCCAACTTTTCTTTAAGATGCCAGTAGGGGAGAGGAGTAATAAGTCGTTCATGATTACATTAATTTTGCTACTTTTTATTAAGTGCCAACTACATGAAAAGCATTATTTGCTACTCCAAAGAATATAAAGTGAGGGACATTTTAAAGAGATACACACACAAACCTAGATAACAAGTAAATGTTACCATTACGTAGTCTTCCCCAAATGACTACTTCATGTTCAGCACTACGTTTACAGATTTAGAGGAAATTTTTTTTAACGAATTAATACAATGACTCTCTAAGAGCTTGTATTTATTTAAAAATCAAATGTAGGACTTCCCTGGTGGTGCAGTGGTTAAGAATCCGCTTGCCAATGCAGCAGACACAGGTTCAAGCCCTGGTCCAGGAAGATCCCACATGCTGCAAAGCAACTAAGCCCATGCACCGCAACTACTGAGCCGGCACTCTAGAGTCCGCGAGCCACAACTACTGAGCCCGCGCACAACTACTGAAGCCCGCACACCTAGAGCCCATGCTGTGCAACGAGAAGTCACTGCAATGAGAAGTCCACACACCACAACGAAGAGCAGCCCCTGCTCGCCTCAACTAGAGAAAGCTCGCGCGCAGCAATGAAGACCCAACGCAGCCAAAAAAAATAAAAATAAAAAATTTAAAAAATAAGAAAATCAACTTAAAAAAATTTAAAAATAAAAAGTACAGTATAAAAACTAGAAGAATCACTATAAAATAACAAATGAACTAATCCAATAAAACAAATATGGAAATCTGGAACTAAGAGGAACCACGTACATTATCCAGCCCAACCATATCATTTTTAAATGATTTAAAAAGACCCATTGATGCTCAATGACTTGCCTAAATTCTAAAACTGAGAGCGTTGAGCAAGACCTCAATTCTACTGCTAATTTAATGAGTCCAGAATCCTGGTCCTAATTGCATATTCAGCATATCTTCAAAAAAAAAATCCCTCTATCCCTCCATTTAAATTTACGATACTGACTGCTAACTGGCTTCATAAGATCAGCATAAAGCATATGTCATATTTTTCCTGTGGTACCTTCAGCTCAGGAGACTTCTACTGAGCAAGCGGCAATCTTAACAACCCAGAGAATTCATGTAACTTGAGAGGAGGTTACTTCTTTCTACACTTCGTGTTTTACAAAATTCACGGAAGGTGTAATGCCTTCCTTTGCCTCAAACAGACCAGGTGTTAGAAAATGTTCTGAGACTGCATACTGTAGAAGCCATCAAAGGGGTAAGTATCATTTCTTTCTTTCTTTTTTTTTTTTTTTTTAATTTCTCTTTTTGGCTGTGTTGGGTCTTCGTTGCTGCGTGCAGGCTTTCTCTAGTTGCGGCGAGCAGGGGCTACTCTTCGTTGGGGTGTGCAGGCTTCTTATTGCGATGGCTTCTCTTGTTGTGGAGCACAGGCTCTAGGCGCACAGGCTTCAGTAGTTGCAGCACGCAGGCTCAACAGTCGTGGCTCATGGGCTCTAGAGCGCAGGCTCAGTAGTTGTGGCACACGCGCTTAGTTGCTCAGCGGCATGTGGGATCTTCCTGGACCAGGGCTCAAACCCGTGTCCCCTGCATGGGCAGGTAGATTCTTAACCACTGCGCCACCAGAGAAGTCCCTATCATTTCTTTTTAACTTTGAGTAACAAACATGGAAGAACTGCTAGTATTCTTTTTGAAAAGTTGCAGAGAGATAGCCCAAAGACCATTTTTCATTTTTAAATACCAAATATTAAAACTATGCACATTTGCATTTTTATGTTTAAATCTCAGTTAATAGATAAGCAGTGAGGGCAATCCTCAAATCCTGTCACTCCACTTCCTGCCATCCCGGGACACCCAAGAAAGCATATGAACACTTACATGCTTTGTCTAGCCAAGACTGAAATAATTAGGTGCATGTTTTCTTCCCTAAACATCTAAGGCAGTTAAAAGGAGATGCTGCCTGGGAGGAATAATGACAGAATGGCAGCACCGGTGGCCTGGTACTAATGATTTGGGACAACTTCCAAAAGTGGGATTTCCACAACCTCCTCACAGCTCTCTTGTGCCCCGTTTTGAAAATCATGGGCTTAAGGTGAGTGTCTGAATGAACCAGGAAACCTGACTTGGTAGCAAAGCATTGTTCTCTCTGATCCCACAATCCCTGGGCTAATCTACTTCTCATTCCTCAAAATGGCTCCCCTCGCGCACCTGGAATCTCTGCTGGTTCAGTCCTGCAAATGGTCCCCATCCCTGCAAACAGCAATGAGAGACTTCTGTTCCCAGGTCTCCCATCACGGCTGTTTGTTCCCTGGGAGGTCACCATCCGTACCTCAAATCATCACTGACCTCAGACACCACCACCACCCCCGGCCGTGTAGCTGATACAGTTTCCATAATTCACGCTCCCCCATTTATTCATTTCTCAGCCTCTTTGCTAATCTGATTGTGACATGCCTGTAATACGTTAGGCATTGTTAGAATTTCTATACACATTATTTACTCATCTCAATAACCTGCAAAATAGTTATATTTCTATGTCCATTCATTCAACAGACTCATTTGACATCTATTTATTAAACCAAGTTTTACTGTGTAGCTATTGAGCCACAGATTCTGATAAGACATGAGCTCCAACTAGCTCACAATAATAGGGACGCAGGAAACAGAGGCCCTGGAAGGTCAAGTAATGTTATCTAAGGTCACACAGCCTTGTAATAAGAGTCAGAATCTGAAACCCAGATTTGTGGGTTTCCAAGCCCACACTCTTTTTGTCTGCTGCATTGGCTCTTAATAATCCCCAAATGAGTTCTGCCTATGCTCATACCTATAACGCCTTAAGCCACTCACACGCCAGGCAAGTTCAGAGAACCAGCAGGCTGGCCGCCAGCAAATCTCAACCCTCCACTTTCAACAGATCCATGTCTCAATCCAAATTCTCTCTCTTCACTTTTAAAATCTTAAACCCCCAGTTTCTATGACCTCTGAAAGGTGGAGGCTTGAATGTAAGAGTCTCCAATAAAACAACATCTAAATTATCTTCTGTGCTAAGATGAAGCAGCAGAAACCTAACTCATGGATAAGCATCTGTCCATATGGCTGCTCTGAATTTGCAAAAAAAAAAAAAAAAAAAAAAAAACAAAAAAGAGAATTTTTAGAAAAAAAAAAAAAAAAAAAAAACTAACACAAGAAAAAATAACTCCCAAAATGGCTGCTCTAAATTTAAAAAAAAAAAAAAAAAAAAAAAAACCCAACAGAGCATCTTATTTCCAATAGTAAAACAGACCAAAACTTTGGCTCCCCCATGCCTTATGAAAACTAACAGATTTCACTTTGATTTCATTTTGCTTACATATAAATCTGCCCAAAAACTCATCTAGAAAATGAATGTTAACTATCATAATTAAACCAGACCAACTCTACCTTAGCAACGTTTTCCTAAATTCTCAGGAAGGGAAGCTTTGTGGAGATGGAATGCAAGATAGGAACATAAAACCTGCTATCTGCAGCTGTGCAAATGTAACTTTAATAGTCTTTGCCAACAGAATGAGTGTGTACTGAAGCTCCACTAAATGTGTCTTTCTGTTCATCATCTAAAATTGCCTGAAGCAGCTGAAAACATGAGGAAGTACTTCTCTGAAGCATCTCACATTACAAACTTTATTAAATGGTCTGCAGATCATTTATAAGAAAATGTCCCCCTAAGAAATAACATGTATGCGCCTCACCAGTGTGGTAGAAAAACAAATGTGTGTTGTGTTTTTATATAATTATCGGGTTTTTGAAATTCAGCAAAGCTAAGCAACATCTTCAATTACTTACCAGTTTTAGATCCTTAGAGGACAGCTTAGTGAACCACTGATTGTATTCCAGAGCAGCGATGATAGGTATTAGGTCCCTAGAAGCAGAAATAACAAAATACATGAAAGTGCTCTTACAGTAGCCATATGGCGCTTGACTTTTTAATCCACGACATCCCAGTTTACCTGTTAATTTCTGTTATTTATAAGCACAACATTCAGCTATCTCTATTTTGACCCCCAGACAACAATTAAATTCTCTAGGACAGATCTTCAGGATGATGTAAGCAGAATTCCTAAAAGTTGAAGGTAAATTACCTCTAGGGACTCTGATTCCTATTTCCAAAGAAAAAGAGGTTGGTAGCAGTGTTTGTTTGAAGAACCTCCTTACGCTAAGAGAAATCATATGTCTAATTCCATACTAACAGGTCCTATTTCTTTAGACTGCTCCTTCATAAATTCTTTCACCATCAAGTATATCATATGCTCTCTAGCTAGAGGAGTTTATACGGCAAGCAAGGACAGTATCTAGCCTGATAATAAGTGACATCGGATGGGATCCCCAATGCTTATTGGCAAGCATCCCACAACCATTTGGTACCTTGCTTGCAGTTCTTAGTACTGATTATACACATGAGATAGTCCAGGTGTTATTTTTTGTCTTATGCTTCATACAAGTTCTTCAACCATAGAGTGAAGCTATTTGTATCAGAGATCTGCCACCACACTATTTTTCCAGCCCCTAACTCATGCTCAAGCCAAAAAGCAGACAATTCACTACTCACCAAACATATGCAATTTCACAATCAGAGTTATCTTTTACGACAGGGGAAGAAGGGTGGGGGGAAGGAATAGTTAGGGCATTTGGGACTGACATGTACACACTGCTATATATATATATATATTTTTTTTTTTTTTTTTTTTTTTTTTTGCGGTACGCGGGCCTCTCACTGCTGTGGCCTCTCCCCTTGCGGAGCACAGGCTCCGGACGCGCAGGCTCCAGATGCGCAGGCTCAGCGGCCATGGCTCAGCAGCCGCTGAGCCTGCGCCGCTCCGCGGCTTGTGGGATCTTCCCGGACCGGGGCACGAACCCATATCCCCTGCATCGACAGGCGGACTCTCAATCACTGCGCCACCAGGGAAGCCCCACACTGCTATATTTAAAATGGATAACCAACAAGGGCCTACTGTATAGCCCAGGGAACTCTGCTCAGTATTATGCAACAACCTAAATGGGAAAATGTATAACTAAACCACTTTGCTGTACACCTGAAACTATCACAACATTGTTAATCAACTACACTCCACTACAAAATTAAAAGTTAAAAAAAAATTTTTAAAAAGCTGTGTTCAGCTACAAAAATCCATGTATCTTTCAATGCCTGTATCATAATCCTCTCCTCTATTAAGTTCCCCCAGGTCACCTCAACCAGCACAATATTTACACCTCTACTTAGCATTTATTTTATTCTGTCTTATAGTATAGTTTGATGCTTAAACATCTATTCCTCATCACCCCAGGTTGTAAGTTCTTTGAAAACAACATCGCTGTCTATTTCAGCTTTGTGGCTTCAGGGAGGCCATATCAGTTTTACCCTCAGGGCATGACAAGCAGCAAATGAACAAATTTTTACTGAAATAGAAATGAAAGGCAGAAGGTAGAAAGAGAACTGAAAATCACTATTGTTTCAAGCGTCAAGGTACCAGGCCCCATGCTAGGCACTTTACATTCAAATCTCAAACAACAGCTCATTTAAATCTGAAAACAACGCTAGGAGGTATTATTGTTTACATTTTACAGATGAAGAAATAGATGCTCAGAGAATATAGTGAAACTAGGCCAAAGGGACAGAACTACAGTCGAAACCCAGCCTCTGAAGCACGTGTAGTTTCATCAGCTTTGCTTTAAAAAGTGAAATGAGCACCCACAGGTGTCAGAGAAAATGCCAGGGAATTAGTCTTAGTCATGGGGTTCCACGTGCCATCTTTCCCACCGAAAAGCCTCTTTATTAACTTTGCTAAGTTGCAGATTAAAAAAAGAAGTTTCAGATTAAAAAACAAAAACAACTCTTCCCATAGTTGTTTTAGGGTCTCCACTCTCTCATCTCTTTCCATCGACCAAGGGCTCAGAACAAGTCCCTACATTTCTCCATGACATCTAATGACAGTTGCAGCTTCTCTGGGAGTAAATTCCACCTTATAATACAGGGCCCCCCAGCCCACGGTATCTGAGAGTTCTCACCTGTACTTCCCCATTCAGGAACTATGGCAAATCATTCTCATCTCATATCCTTTTGTGGATTTAATGTCAAGTAGTGACTACACTTCAGAACCTCTTTATTGTGTATTTTGTTCTGTCACTTGATGTGACTTGAAGTACAGCTGGCTTTTGTCATATGAATTCATTTCCAGGAGTTGAAGGGCACATCAGTAATAGAACCAGGTTTCACGTTAATGCGGTGGGTAGGACAGCATCATCTCTACATATGACATGCAAAAACCTTGAAAATAATATTCTGGTACACTAAAAGTCAAACCTAACACTTAATGACACCAGAAATGTTTGGAGTGCAATATTAAATTTTAAAAATATACAGCGTTACAGGTGCATACTTGTGTGATCAGAGCCAATGAGTGTAATTGGTAAAAACTACATATAAAATGATAGATATAAATGCTCACAAATATAGACACTGTGTTTTTTTTTTAAGAAGAAAAGTATAGCAAAATGTTATGAGAATACCTCGCCTGGGTGGTAGCATTAAAGATGATATGAATATTTTTCTAACAGAAGTTTTGTACTATATTTCTAAATTTATCTATAATGATTCATAATCTAAAAGAATCATAAAAGTAAATGTTCTATGGATGGTGTAAATAAAATTTTATTATAGAAAAAATGTCCATGAAGATGATGGAGACGCATGCATGCTGGCATGGTCTGCCCACCGTGTTTCTCTAAATTATGTTAATGCCTAGGCTTTTTAATGTTAAAAATAAATTAGAAAAGGACAAACATATACCGTAATTCATTCAATAAACATTTATTTAGTACCTACTAAGTCCTAGGTAGGGATATTAGGGTCTGAGGATTAAGTGATGAGTAAGGGCAGCTCTCCAGTGGTGGAGAAAGACCCCTCCTCAGCTATCTGCAGCACCATGGGAGACACGCTGAAAAGGGAGCATGTTCAAAGTGCCCTCAGAACACAGGAGGACATAAGCACTTCATCCTGGAGCAAATGGGGAAGGGTCCACAAGGCTTGAGAGATAGGAAGGGGCCAACCAGGCAGGGAAAACGGAAGAGAGTATTTCAAGTAATTAGGAAGAGCATGTGCAAAGCCATGGGAACTCGAAAATGACCAGCAACTCCATCCATTCACGGATCCAGCGAGTGCCACCCACAGTGCGTGAATCACTGGGTTGAGGCAACAATGAACACAGCAAGATAGCCCCTCCCCTTGTGATACTAACCACCCAGCACAGCCTAGCAGAAGGCTCAGAAAATAAAAGCAACTCTAATAGAGTGAAATAATCCCTCTGGCATAGGGGGAATATGAAGTACTACTGTGCAAATAAGAGAGATGTTTAAAAATTTAAAAAGCAGTCACAAAAGATTCTTATGGGAAGTTCGTGAGCCTTCTAGATGAGACACATCACCATCCCAGAAGAAATGGTCAACAGAGTAATGTATGGCTTAGTCAAAGAGTTTTTTTGTGTTTTTCTTTTTTTTCTGTACGTGGGCCTCTCACTGTTGTGGCCTCTCTCGTTGCGGAGCACAGGCTCCGGACGCGCAGGCTCAGCGGCCATGGCTCACGGGCCCAGCCGCTCCACGGCATGTGGGATCTTCCCAGACCGGGGCACGAACCCGTGTCCCCTGCATCGATCGGCAGGCAGACTCTCAACCACTGCGCCACCAGGGAAGCCCCCCACTACGTTTTGCTTTGACTTCCTAAATGACCCTTCATTACCACGTGACTTCTGATCTGAAGTTAGCCTTGAAGAGTTAGAGCCGTTGAGGGAAGCCTCTCCTGAGGTAACCCCACAACACAGTATTCTCATGTATGTTCTCATATGACACGTCTACCATTTCCTTAAAATGGGAGTAAAAACCTTTCAAGACTCCAAACCCTGAAAAGGAAGAGCCAGTGGGAATAACCTGGAGGGCCACACGGCAGAGTTGTTTCTTATACTCTGCTGAACAGAGACAAGACAGTTCCTACCCCCTAACTTTTTACTGACGTAAACGTACTACATATAGAGTTGGTTTGTTGTGGTTCGTCCAGCCTCTAGTTGGGGTTGGTAATAAAAGTTGGGATCCTTATTTCTCATTTCAGTTGACACCTTTGAATAATCCAAACTTTCCCTTAAAACTCAAAAGAACCAAGTTTTTCCCTTTTATCTTTCTAGAAGAAAATACCAGCATAAAACTGACAAGACAGAAGCAACATAGAAAAGACCATAAACTACTCTCTGAAATATCTAAAATTTTCTGTAATGTAGGGATTTTGTAACTCTAATCCTTTTTCTTTCAATTAAGAAAACTGTTCATTTAAAAAGAGGGAAAATCTTGTAGGATATAAAAATAGCAAGTACTTATTTAAATATTTTTATGTACTAGCACCAAGTGGGTTTTTTTTTGCGGCATGCGGGCCTCTCACTGCTGCAGCCTCTCCCGTTGTGGAGCACAGGCTCCGGACGCACAGGTTCAGCGGCCATGACTCACGGGCCCAGCCGCTCCGCGGCATGTGGGATCCTCCCGGACCGGGGCACGAACCCACGTCCCCTGCATCGGCAGGCGGACTCCCAACCACTGCGCCACCAGGGAAGCCCCACGAAGTGTTTTAAATACATTAATCCATGTAGTCTTCACAGTAACTCCAGGAGGGAGGCACTGTCATTAACACCACTAGAGGGATGGAGACCTACCCTCCTCTCCCAAGGCACAGAGAGGTTAGTGAGCTGCCCATGGTCACAAAGTTAGTCTGGACAGAGACAGGATTCAGACCCAGGCACTGTGACCTATGATCTGGTTGTCTTAACCACTGTGCCATCATCTCGCTAATGGGTCAGATGCTTTCCATATTGTCAAGAGTCTTCAACCTACTCTACAGGGGAATCCAGGGTGGCATATCCATGGGTTTTCAAATCAAAAATTTCAAACCCCTTTCATTACATTCAACCAACCACTTAGTTTCTAATTTGAAAGCCAACACTAAGATGTATTCTGAGGTGATTTCTTAAACAACGATTGTCCTCTTATTCCTTTGGACATCAAAAATAAACTAATATTTGGGGGCTATTAAAAGAAGTTAAAATGCAAAAACAAAGAAGTTGGCAAGCAATCTGGAGTCTAAATCACTTGCCAAATTCTTTGCCACTCGAGATTCTAGATAATCTATTGAATTAGAATTTCTCACCTGATCTTTGTGATCTAGATGACTTTGTAAGAATTCAATTTTTCCAGTTATTATTTTTGGGCCAAATTTCCCTCCTTACTCCTTCGCCCCCGCCCGCCTCCTCCCTGAAACTGTAAAAACACTGTGACTTTCAAATAGTGTGAAATACTCCAGGACAGTGTTAACGAACAAAAATGACTGACAGATTGGAAGGATGTCTAGCAGGCCCCATCATCTACAATGCAGGAAAAGCACAAAGGTACAGAGTAATAATCCAATGACCAACATTGTGATTATCTGAGTGAGCCCACATTCCACAGCATTGAAGAGTTCCCCCCCAGTAAATCTTACATTTAAAGGCTCGAAGGAAGCGTTTCACGCAAGAATACAGAGTTTTGCCACTCTGCCGCTTTCTGTGTGCACACAATGAAATATGCTCTGTAGCAGAAAGGCTGCTAAAACTCAGAACCACAGCAGTCTGTTCCTGACATATTCATTTGATAGCCTTTCTGGGGATAATTTAGACTTTTCTCCTTTACCTCTAGTTTGAAAATGGGAGTGGGAGAGCTTTAAAATTTTTTAAATGTCATGGATACCAATCCTGCCTGATATGCTAACTTACACAGATGTATGTTGATGTTCAGGGACATCAACATATAAATGCATACGTCTATATAAATGAGCTGGACCACTCACCAACTCTGACGATATGACAACCTGAAACACTTCCCAGATGAGGACATGCCAGAGGCCTAAAGGGGTATTCTCTAAATTTTTTGATCGTTCACTCCTAACTGAAACGTATTTTGAGCACACATCTCCCCCAAATCTGTGTGTTAATCTACAAATTATATACATGTGCTACTATATTAATATATTAGGCTCAGTAAAAAAAAAAAAAAATGCATACTCACACACATAAAATGGATAAGAAGAAAATAAGCATAAAACAAGTTCTACTCGTTTCTCCACATTCCTCAATATCTCATCATTTACTGTGTTCACCATACAGTCCATCTGACCCGGGCTGGAGACCATTGTTTTACAGAATTATTTACAGAAATTTAGGAACGGAAATAGAAGCTAATGCTTCTGATTCCACACTCCAAACAGCATTTCTTCCTTTTTAAATGAGAGCAGGAATAAAGAGAAGGAGCTTAGATTGGGAAAGAAGTATACCAGTGTCTTCAGGACAACCTTGACAAACATTAATCCACACTCCAAACTCTCCCCTGAAAGCATCAGGCACATGAATGTCACCTTGATGAGTATGAAATGTGACAACACAAAAACATGAGTCTGAAGGGGATGAACTGCTGGCTGCGCTCTCACGAGCCAAGTTTAAGCTCGATGATGCATGTCGCGGAGGCTTCAGAGGAGGGAGAAGATTAGCTCCCCTTAAAAATCTTCAGGGAACAAGAAAAATCGATGTAGTTAAAGCTATATATTCTCTTCTCCTCGGCACCACCACCTCTAACCTCATCATTCCCTGCCACTCCAAATTACAGTGTAATTACATTTTTAACATGTCAGCTCACAGGCCATTGAGAGATCCCATGAGAAATGTATAGCAAAGCCTTCTTCAACCTGTGCCATCTTTTCGGCCCACTGATACCTAAACTAGAATAAATTTTAAGAATACACTTAAATAAAATTTTGGAAGCTATAAATAATAACTGAATGGGCATTTTTCCAAGTACTTCCTAATTCCTATTCTCCTCCAGAGACGAACTGGATGGATCCAGGATGACCGCTGTCACCCTCATACCTGAATGCTTATTCAGCAACAACAGGGTACCTGGCCCTACATTTAATTCTGATAGAGCCATAGTTCGTTAGTTAGAATCAATTAATTCATTCATCAGTTACAGCATTCAAGTTGCTTATAAATCTACCTTGAAGCTCCTGGGCAGACCCTAAGCGGTCTAGTGAGGTAGCAGAATATATAGGAACAGAGAGGCTGGTCTACAGTGAAGAGAGACTAGCATGCTGGATGACTCCTAAGAAGCCTCAATACAATGTATATACTTCTCTATTTCTCAGTACATGAGGCTCTATAGGTCATGTGATATAACATGTATTATACCACTGGGCATGTCTCTGAAGAAGAGCAGATCCCAGGCAAATCAGAGGGTGAGGACATTAGTAAGGTCTCTGTGATGAGAACAATGACAAGGGCACTGCCCTGTCCCTAGATCTGCACCTTCTTCTAAATCCGTCTCCTATGTGGGATGATGGGGTCACACAGAGATTACTGTTTCTTCCATCCCTGCGCTCCAGATGATGAAGCTGCCACAGCCATGTTTGGTCCCCCCTGTTACTAGACCTGCAACATTAACATCAGTACCACACACACGACCCAGATCTCCCACTTTGTATCTGAGCTGGTCCTAGAAAACGGTAGTTACAAACCCCTGGGTGCAAAAAGACAATGTACTGGGCGAGCGAACTGAAAGAAACAGATGGAATTGCATAGGAATCCAGACAGGATTTAGCTCTGGACTGGAGGAGGTAACGCAGAGCAAAACTGGGTGCCGTTACAGCAATACTTGCCAACTTGAGTATGGGGAAGAAAGTAACTGAGTAATCTGATAGACTCTTAACACATTATTGACCGGAGGATTTCTGCAGAAACCAACACCTCTGGCCGTAATATATCTCTGGTCAAAAATGTGTCAAAAATTAATCCGCTCAGCCTCCCAGGATTCCGCTCTGCTATCCTAGAGCAGTTCAGTTTCCCTTGAAAAACCTTCACTCTGAGCCACTGGTTTGACTGCAGAGTATCAGGTCATACAATGTGAACAAGACAGAGAGAGCCCAGTCCCCATGGAACTTCCATCCTGGGAGCACTAATGATTTCAAGGACCCTTAAGGCATCTACCTCTCATGACTAAATGCAATGGGGAGAAAAAATGGAATGAAAAATAAAGCTTTGAATGATGGACAATCGGGAGAGCTTTCAGACTGACTATATGAAATGTGTACAGCTTTCTAGAAGGAAG
Source organism: Aethalodelphis obliquidens (assembly GCF_003676395.1). NCBI lineage: Eukaryota > Metazoa > Chordata > Mammalia > Artiodactyla > Delphinidae > Aethalodelphis > Aethalodelphis obliquidens. The sequence goes on along the minus strand of NW_020837978.1, from coordinate 20,330,745 downwards.
TCTGCTGAAAGGATCAGGTTCAGGGACATCAACATATAAATGCATGCAGAATCTCATTTTAATTGTAAACAAAATTGCTTATTTGTATCTGAATTATGATCAAATAGAGATACATGGGAGCCAACTGCCACAGTGGGAAAAGTCATCAGTACATATGAGAACTATTGCCCCTATTTTCTAACAAACTCCAGCTCAACACCCGGCCCATTTAATCTCTCCTCTTGCACCTCTAATTCCTCCGTTCTCTTCTCCCTAACTCATACCCAAATGAGAAAAATACAAACACAGCGTGTTGTAAAACCTCTCAAATGACCCCCATAACACTCAGATTGTGCCATTATGAATCCTTCCAAACTCCTGTGCCATTTAAGTACAGACTGTTCCTTCATGGGTAAGCATGCTCATTCTAATATAGAGAAATGTTCTGCCAATATAAATAATTTGTTGCAACTTGATTAGAAAAATACTATTAATACAGGCCATCTAACAGGACTGGGGGTAGCCTCCTTACACAGAAGCTGGCTTTAATTTTAACAGTAAGAACCATGGGAAAAAATTAACTCCTCAAGAAGAGGAGATAAACTTTAAAGATCTGGGTGATTAAGACAGATATCTGAAAAAAGACAACTACTTAGGCATTAGCAGGAGAGATGACATCTAGAGCAGTGGTCCCCATTCTTATTAATCAAGCCCACTACAGTAAAAAAGTTTTCTAATTTTTTAGAAAAAAATACTCTAATTTTTAAACATTCAGTTATTATATACGAAATATATCATTGTCATTATATATTATAAAACCAAGATAGAAATCTTAAAAGGAGTCAACAATAAAAATAAATAGAGGTTCTAATGTTTTTTGTAGCTCCTTTGGTTACATACATCCTACATAAGAAGCCACTGATCTACATCAAGAGTCAGCAAGCTACAGTCCACAACATATATATATATATTTTTTTAACCATTCTTTTTAAGAATTTATTTATTTATTTTTGGCTGCATTGGGTCTCTTAGTAGTGGCACGTGGGATCTTTGTTGAAGCACTCAGGCTCTTTGTCACGGCACGCCGGCCGGCTTCCTCTCTAGTTGAGGCGCCTGCGGACTCAGTACTTGCGGTGCACAGGCTTAGTTGCCCTGTGGCATGTGGGATCTTAGTTCCCTGACTAGGGATCGAACCCATGTCCCCTGCATTTGAAGGCAGATTCTTTACCAGTGGACTACCACGGAAGTCCCCACAACACATATTTTTGCAAATAAAGTTTCACTGAAACACAGTCACACTCATTCAGTTACATAATGTCTAGACTTGTTTACAAGCTATAGCAGCAGTGATGCATAACTGTAACAGTGACTGTCTCATAAAGCCTGAGGTATTTACTATCTGGCCCTTTACAGAAAATATTTCCAACTTCTGATCTAGAGTCTCAGGAATGGAAAAGTCCTTCTAGCCCTTAATGAAGTACGAAAAGCAGATGATGATAGTCCACCCCATTAATGTGGTGTTCACTGATGAAATAAAAATTCTCCAGCTAAGAAATTAGGAAAAATCTACTCATGGGAAAATTCTAAGTTTGGACAGAGTTTCCCGATTTTACACAGTACTCTACATAGTTCAAGTAACTGTACTTAGGAGCTTCTCTAGATATAGTTTAATCAACAAATTAAGCACAGGGGATTAACTGGAAAGTTTAGCACTGATGCCACGCATAATCTATTAACAGTGTAAAAATCATGACAAGTATACGAAGGAAAGCTGGAGAAACACCTCAGGCTGCCCTACATGTCTTCACTCCTGCAGACCAGCTGTTCTCCAAGTATGGTCCATGGACCCCTGCGGGACCCTGAGACTCACTTAGAGGTTCACAAGTTCAAAACAATTTTTATACTAATACTAAAACAAATTTGTCCTTTATATCATGTTGACATTACATGGATGGTGCAAAAGCCATGGTGGCAAAAACTGTTGGTGTCTTAGCACAAACCAAGGCAGTAGCATCAAACTGTGCCAGTCATCACTGTACTCTATACCACCACACAAACAAACATCCATTTCATTTAAGAATGTCCTTGATGGGACTTCCCTGGTGGTCCAGTGGCTAAGACTCTGCGTTCCCAATGCAGGGGCCCGGGTTCGATCCCTGGTCAGGGAACTAGACCCCGCATGCCGCAGTTAGGAGTTTGCATGCCACAACTTAAGATCCCACACACAGCAACTAAGATCCGGTGCTGCATAAATAAATAAATAAATAAATAAATAAATATTTTTTAAAAAGAAAAGAAAAAAGAAATCAAAGTGATCTGCCAGACTGGTGGAGCTTCAAGATGGCGGAAGAGTAAGTCACGGAGATCACCTTCCTCCCCACAAATACATCAGAAATACATCTACATGTGGAAAAACTCCTACAGAACACCTACTGAACGCTGGCAGAAGACCTCAGACCTCCCAAAAGTCAAGAAACTCCCCACGTACCTAGGTAGGGCACAAGAAAAAAGAAAAAACAGCGACAAAGAATAGGGACGGGACCTGCAGCAGTGGGAGAGAGCTGGGAAGGAGGAAAGGTTTCCACACACTAGGAAGCCCCTTCGGGGGTGGAGACTGCGGGTGGCGGAGGGGAAAAGCTTTGGAGCCGCGAAGGAGAGCGCAGCAACAGGGGTGCGGAGGGCAAAGCGGGGAGAGATTCCCGCACAGAGGATCGGTGCCGACCGGCACTCACCAGCCCGAGAGGCTTGTCTGCTCACCCGCCGGGGCGGGCGGGGGCTGGGAGCTGAGGCTCCGGCTTCAGTCGGAGCGCAGGGAGAGGACTGGGGTTGGCGGCGTGAACACAGCCTGCAGGGGGTTGGTGCACCACGGCTAGCCGGGAGAGAGTCCGGGTAAAAGTCTGGACCTGCCGAAGAGGCAAGAGACTTTTTCTTCCCTCTTTGTTTCCTGGTGCGCAAGGAGAGGGGATTCAGAGTGCTGCTTAAAGGAGCTCCAAAGACGGGCGCGAGCCGTGGCTAAAAGCGCGGATCCAGATACGGGCATGAGACGCTAAGGCTGCTGCTGCCGCCAGCAAGAAGCCTGTGTGCGAGCACAGGTCACTATCCACACCCCGCTTCCGGGCAGCCTGTGCAGCCCGCCACTGCCAGGGTCCCGGGATCCAGGCACAACCTCCCCAGGAGAACACACGGCGCGCCTCAGGCTGGTGGAACATCCCGCTGGCCTCTGCCGCCGCAGGCTCGCCCCGCACTCCGTGCCCCTCCCTCCCTCCCCGGCCTGAGTGAGCCAGAGCCCCCCAGTCAGCTGCTCCTTTAACCTGGTCCTGTCTGAGCGAAGAACAGACGCCCTCAGGCGATCTACACGCACAGGCGGGGCCAAATCCAAAGCTGAACCCTGGGAGCTGTGAGAACAAAGAAGAGAAAGGGAAATCTCCCCCAGCAGCCTCAGGAGCAGAGGATTAAAACTCCACAATCAACTTGATGTACCCTGCCATCTGTGAAATACCTGAATAGACAACGAATGATCCCAAATTGAGGAGGTGGATTTTGGGAGTAACGATATATTTTTTTTTCCCCTTTTTCTCTTTTTGTGAGTGTGTATGCGTATGCTTCTGTGTGAGATTTTGTCTGTATAGCTTTGCTTTTACCATTTGTCCTAGGGTTCTGTCTGTCCGTTTTTGTTTTTTTTTTTTTACTTAAAAATTTTCTTTCTTAATAATTATTTTTTATTTTAATAACTTTATTTTACTTTATCTTCTTTCTTTCTTTCTTTTTTCCCTTTTATTCTCAGCCGTGTGGAGGACAGGCTCTTGGTGCTCCAGCCAGGCATCAGTGCTGTGCCACTGAGGTGGGAGAGCCAAGTTCAGGACACTGGTCCACAAGAGACCTCCCAGCTCCACATAATATCAAATGGCGAAAAACTCCCAGAGATCTCCATCTCAACATCAAGACCCAGCTCCACTCAACGACCAGCAAGCTACAGTGCAGGACACGCTATGCCAAACAACTAGCAAGACAGGAACACAACCCCATCTATTAGCAGAGAGGCTGCCCAAAATCATAATAAGGCCACAGACATCCCAAAACACACCACCAGGCATGGACCTGCCCACCAGAAAGACAAGATCCAGCCTCATCCACCAGAACACAGGCACTAGTACCCTCCACGAGGAAGCCTACACAACCCACTGAACCAACCTTAGCCACTGGAGACAGACACCAAAAACAACAGAAACTACAAACCTACAGCCTGCGAAAAGAGACCCCAAACACAGTAAGTTAAGCAAAATGAGAAGACAGAGAAACACACAGCAGTTGAAGAAGCAAGGCAAAACCCCACCAGACCTAACAAATGAAGAGGAAACAGGCAGTCTACCTGAAAAAGAATTCAGACTAATGATAATAAAGATGCTCCAAAATCTCGGAAATAGAATGGAGAAAATACAAGAAACGTTTAACAAGGACCTAGAAGAACTAAAGAGCAAGCAAACAATGGTGAACAACACAATAAATGAAATTTAAAATTCTCTAGAAAGGATCAATAGCAGAATAACTGAGGCAGAAGAATGGATAAGTGACCTGGAAGATAAAATAGTGGAAATAACTACTGCAGAGCAGATTAAGAAAAAAGGATGGAAAGAATAGAGGACAGTCTCAGAGTCCTCTGGGACAACATTAAATGCACCAACATTAGAATTATAGGGGTCCCAGAAGAAGAAGAGAAAAAGAAAGGGACTGAGAAAATATTTGAAGAGATCATAGTTGAAGACTTCCCTAATATGGGAAAGAAAATAGTTAATCAAGTCCAGGAAGCACAGAGATTCCCATACAAGATAAATCCAAGGAGATACACGCCAAGACACATATTAATCAAACTATCAAAAATTAAATACAAAGAACAAATATTAAAAGCAGCAAGGGAAAAAGAACAAGTAACACATAAGGGAATCCCCATAAGGTTAACAGCTGATCTTTCAGCAGAAACTCTGCAAGCCAGAAGGGAGTGGCAGGACATATTTAACGTGATGAAAGAGAAAAACCTACAACCAAGATTACTCTACCCAGCAAGGATCTCATTCAGATTTGACAGAGAAATTAAAAGCTTAACAGACAAGCAAAAGCTAACAGAATTCAGCACCACCAAACAAGCTTTATAACAAATGCTAAAGGAACTTCTCTAGGCAGAAAACACAAGAAAAGGAAAAGACCTACAATAATAAACCCAAAACAATTAAGAAAATGGTAATAGGAACATACATATCAATAATTACCTTAAATGGAAATGGATTAAATGCTCCAACCAAAACAAACAGACTGGCTGAACGGATACAAAAACAAGAGCTGTATATATGCTGTCTACAAGAGACCCAGTTCAGACCCAGGGACACATACAGACTGAAAGTGAGGGGATGGAAAAAGATATTCCATGCCAATGGAAATCAAAAGAAAGCTGGAGTAGCAATTCTCATATCAGACAAAATAGACTTTAAAACAAAGACTATTACAAGAGACAAAGAAGGACACTACATAACGATCAAGGGATCAATCCAAGAAGAAGATATAACAATTGTAAATATTTATGCACCCAACATAGGAGCACCTCAATACATAAGGCAAATACTAACAGCCATAAAAGGGGAAATCGACAGTAACACAATCATAGTAGGGGAATTTAACACCCCACTTTCACCAATGGACAGAGCATGCAAAATGAAAATAAATAACGAAACACGAGCTTTAAATGATACATTAAACAAGATGGACTTAATTGATATTTATAGGACATTCCATCCAAAAACAACAGAATACACATTCTTCTCAAGTGCTCATGGAATATTCTCCAGGATAGATCATATCTTGGGTCACAAATCAAGCCTTGGTAAATTTAAGAAAATTGAAATCGTATCAAGTATCTTTTCTGACCACAGCGCTATGAGACTAGATATCAATTACAGGAAAAAATCTGTAAGAAATACAAAAACATGGAGGATAAACAACATACTACTTAATAACCAAGAGATCACTGAAGAAATCAAAACATACCTAGAAACAAATGACAATGAAAACACAACTACCCAAAACCTATGGGATGCAGCAAAAGCAGTTCTAAGAGGGAAGTTTATAGCTATACAAGCCTACCTTAAGAAATAAGAAACATCTCAAATAAACAACATAATCTTACACCTAAAGCAATTAGAGAAAGAAGAACCAAAAAACCCCAAAGTTAGCAGTAGGAAAGAAATCATAAAGATCAGATCAGAAATAAATGAAAAAGAAATGAAGGAAATGATAGCAAAGATCAATAAAACTAAAAGCTGGTTCTTTGAGAAGATAAAATTGATAAGCCATTAGCCAGACTGATCAAGAAAAAAAGGGAGAAGACTCAAATCAATAGAATTAGAAATGAAAAAGGAGAAGTAACAACTGACACTGCAGAAATACCAAGGATCATGAGAGATTATTACAAGCAACTATATGCCAATAAAATGGACAACCGGGAAGAAATGGACAAATTCTTAGAAATGCACAACCTTCCGAGACTGAACCAGAAAGAAACAGAAAATATGAACAGACCAATCACAAACACTGAAATTGAAAATGTGATTAAAAATCTTCCAACAAACAAAAGCCCAGGACCAGATGGCTTCACAGGCAAATTCTATCAAACATTCAGAGAAGAGCTAATACCTATCCTTCTCAAACTCTTCCAAAACATAGCAGAAGAAGGAACACTCCCAAACTCATTCTACGAGGCCACCATCACTCTGATACCAAAACCAGACAAAGATGTCACAAAGAAAGAAAACTACAGGCCAATATCACTGATGAACATAGATGCAAAAATCTTCAACAAAATACTAGCAAAGAGAATCCAACAGCACATTCAAAGGATCATACACCATGATCAAGTTGGGTTTATCCCAGGAATGCAAGGATTCTTCAATATACACAAATCAATCAACGTGATACACAATATTAACAAATTGAAGGAGAAAAACCAGATGATCTCAATAGATACAGAGAAAGCTTTCGACAAAACTCAACACCCATTTATGATAAAAACCCTCCAGAAAGTAGGCATAGAGGGAACTTTCCTCAACATAATAAAGGTCATATATGACAAACCCACAGCCAACATCATCCTCAGTGGTGAAAAACTGAAACCATTTCCACTAAGATCAGGAAGAAGACAAGGTTGCCCATTCTCACCACTATTATTCAACAGAGTTTTGGAAGTTTTAGCCACAGGAATCAGAGAAGAGAAAGAAAAGGAATCCAAATTGGAAAAGAAGAAGTAAAGCTGTCACTGTCTGCAGATGACATGATACTATCCATAGAGAATTCTAAAGATGCTACCAGAAAACTACTAGAGCTAATCAATGAATTTGGTAAAGTAGCAGGATACAAAATTAATGCACAGTAATCTCTTGCATTCCTGTACACTAATGATGAAAAATCTGAAAGTGAAATTAAGAAAACACTCCCATTTACCATTGCAACAAAAAGAATAAAATATCTAGGAATAAACCTACCTAAGGAGACAAAAGACCTGTATGCAGAAAACTGTAAGACACTGATGAAAGAAATTAAAGATGATAAAAATAGATGGAGAAATATACCATGTTCTTGGACTGGAAGAATCAGCATTGTGAAAATGACTATACTACCCAAAGCAATCTACAGATTCAATGCAATCCCTATCAAACTACCAATGGCATTTTTCACAGAACTAGAACAAAAAATTTCAGTTTGCATGGAAACACAAATGACCCGAATAGCCAAAGCAATCTTGAGAAAGAAAAACGGAGCTGGAGGAATCAGACTCCCTGACTTCAGACTACACTACAAAGCAACAGTAATCAAGACAATATGGTACTGGCACAAAAACAGAAAGATAGATCAATGGAACAGGATAGAAAGCCCAGAGATAAACCCACGCACATATGGTCACCTTATCTTTGATAAAGGAGGCAAGAATATACAGTGGAGAAAAGACAGTCTCTTCAATAAGTGGTGCTGGGAAAACTGGACAGCTACATGTAAAAGAATGAAATTAGAACACTCCCTAATACCATACACAAAAATAAACTCAAAATGCATTAAAGACCTAAATGTAAGGCCAGACACTATCAAACTCTTAGAGGAAAACAACAGGCAGAACACTGTGACATAAATCACAGCAAGATCCTTTTTGACCCACCCCCTAGAGAAACGTAAATAAAAACAAAAATAAACAAATGGGACCTATAAAACTTAAAAGCTTTTGCACAGCAAAGGAAACCATAAACAATATTAAAAGACAACCCTCAGAATGGGAGAAAACATTTGCAAATGAAGTAACTGACAAAGGATTAATCTCCAAAATTTACAAGCAGCTCACACAGCTCAATAACAAAAAAACAAACAACCCAATCCAAAAATGGGCAGAAGACCTAAATAGACATTTCTCCAAAGAAGATACACAGACTGCCAACAAACACATGAAAGAATGCTCAACATCATTAGTCATTAGAGAAATGCAAATCAAAACTACAATGAGATATCATCTCACACCAGTCAGAATGGCCATCATCAAAAAATCTACAAACAATAAATGCTGGAGAGGGTGTGGAGAAAAGCAAACACTCTTGCACTGTTGGTGGGAATGTGAATTGGTTCAGCCACTATGGAGAACAGTATGGAGGTTCCTTAAAAAACTACAAATAGAACTACCATATGACCCAGCAATCCCACTACTGGGCATATACCCTGAGAAAACCATCGTTCAAAAAGAGTCATGTACCAAAATGTTCATTACAGCTCTATTTACAATAGCCAGGACATGGAAGCAACCTAAGTGTCCATCAACAGATGAATGGATAAAGAAGATGTGGCACATATATACAATGGAATATTACCCAGCCATAAAAAGGAATGAAACTGAGTTATTTGTAGTGAGGTGGATGGACCTAGAGACTGTCATACAGAGTGAAGTAAGTCAGAAAGAGAAAAACAAATACCGTGTGCTAACACATATATATGGAATCTAAAAAAAAAAAGGAAAAAGAAAATGGTCAGAAGAACCTAGTGGCAAGTTGGGAATAAAGATGCAGACCTACTAGAGAGTGGACTTGAGGATATGGGGAGGAGGAAGGGCAAGCTGGGACAAAGTGAGAGAGTGGCATGGACATATATACACTACCAAAATAGCTAGCTAGTGGGAAGCAGCCGCATAGCACAGGGAGATCAGCTCGGTGCTTTGTGACCACCTAGAGGGGTGGGATAGGGAGGGTGGGAGGGAGGGAGATGCAAGAGGGAAGAGATATGGGGACATATGTATACATATAACTGATTCACTTTGTTATAAAGCAGAAACTGACACACCATTTTAAAGCAATTACAAAGTTGTTAAAAAAAATAAAAGAAAAAACAAAGTGATCTGCCAAAAACGTAAACTGATGCCACTTTTCTTGCTGACTGATTTTTGTTTTGGAAAATAGTTATTTTTTATAAAAATGGTATATAGGGCTTCCCTGGTGGCGCAGTGGTTGACAGTCCGCCTGCCGATGCAGGGGACTCAGGTTCGTGCCCCAGTCCGGGAGGATCCCACATGCCGCAGAGCAGCTGGGCCCGTGAGCCATGGCCGCTGAGTCTGCGTGTCCGGAGCCTGTGCTCCGCAACGGGAGAGGCCACAGCAGTGAGAGGCCCGCGTACCACAAAAAAAAAAAAAAAAAAAAGGTATCTATATTAGCATGTTATAGGTTTACTAACATTATTTTTAAAGGACTTAATAAACTTTTTTTGGTTTTAATTTCCAATATGATAAATACCATAAGATAAAACCCACATGAACAGTGCAACCATTTTTAAGACTATAAAGAGATTCTGGGACCCAAAACATTGAGACTGGATACTGTAGGCCTACCTACTCTGATCTTATTCTACATATAATTTTGTTTTTATTGAAAAATATTTACAAAATAAAATATCTTCCCTTTATGTTTCTCAGTGCACTTTTTCATGATCTACACAGGAAACATCTTCCCTAAACGGGAGTATGACATTCCCTCAAACATAGGAAGAGGGAGAACGGCTCTAAGCAAGACAAAACTCCCTGTTCCACAAAAAGGAATCAAATCTGAGCTTGAGAACTGGGGGTTTTAGGCTTTAGCCACATCTACAGACACAGCTGAGCCTGCTTCACCATCCACCGTAGACCCAGGCTGTGCACAAAGGCCATATCCATCCAGCACACTTTTTCTTTGTTCAATTCAGTGGCCAGAACTCTCTGGGGACTCTGCTACAATTTTGGACTCCCTGCCAGGTAAGTGGAAAAATAATTTGAAATGGTATTTTGGGGGCAAGATGCTGGTGGTAGAAAGAGGCAACCATCCTCTCTACAATTCCAATCGTCCAAATGGCATGAAAGGTACACCTGGAATCTCAGATTTCTCTCTCTGCACTGCAAACAGAGAGAAAAGATTTCTCAAGCTGGGATTCATTGCGATGGAGCTATCATATCTGCCCACCTAAAATAAGTAGCAGCATCTCCAGGGTTAAGGAGATAGGCCGGGATAGATGACCACAAAGACTTGCCAGGGGCAGGGGGGTGGGGTGAGAGGGGGGTTGCAAGGCTCAGCTTTGTCAGGTATCAGAATCACTTTGCTAGGTCTGCTCTTACAGAGAGAAGGGGAACGGAATGAAGTTTCTTCTCCGGGGCCTGATCACACAAGCCACAGCCCTACATATAGTAAAGTCGACATCTTAAAACCTACAAGTCTCTCACATAACTTGTAACAGGCTTCAGTGTTTTATTACCACTATCATAAGGTAGATATTGGCAAACTGATTTCCACCAATATATGCACATAAACCCTAGCCAGTCCCAATAAAGGAATTGAAAAGTCATTTGTTAGGATTTTAGCATAAAGTTCCCTTATAGAAAAATGTTCTAAATGGCAATTAGGCAAAATAGTACTGTATTTTACATACAGGGTAGATTAAATAGATTTGTGGGCTGGCATAAGAACCTAAGAATTAAATTGTTTCCACAGTTTATAAGTGTAAATCCCGGACTTGAGGTACACTCATGCACCCCCATCCCAAACCAGTCGTAGTGATAAACACACTGGAAACTCTTACTTAAAAGGCAAAATCTAGAGATTCTTAGGCTCTCCTGATTCCCCTTATAAAAAAAGGATTCTCTGGAGATAATGTACACTTATAAGTACCGACAGACAAGGGCAGCTCTGAAAGCAAAATCAGAAGTGAAAGAAAGGAAAGAAAGAAGCTTACCTGTGGTCAAGATGACTGAAGTCTTGTAAATTCAATTCCCTGGTGTCTTGTGTCAGATAAATTGTATCCACATCCTATTTGAAACATAATTCAGTCATATAAACAGTCCCCGTAGAGGATCAGGGAAGCAAGAGAGATGCAAAGAGAATCAGACAATGACACAGGCAGATTTTTATGTAATCTGAGGAAGGAAGATGTTAAGCAAGCAATGAATGGTGGGGGGAAAAAGAGAGACAGAGCAAAATAAGCCAGTCAAATACTGGAATATTCTCCAGGTGTGTGTGTGAGAAAGTGTGTGTGTGCATGCGTACAGATACACTTACCCATTGTACTTCTTCCCTGTATGAAAATCCAAGCCAGTCACACACACAGGCATACATCTGAGAAAATCCACCTGAATTATACAATAGAAATGTGACAGGTTTTCGACTAAATGTTTTTTAAGTTAAAATTTAAAAGCTTAAATATGGCCGATGTTGACAGTGCTGATTATTCTCTCCTTTTGGGAAAACAGCAAAGATTCTCCCCCCTGTTCTACAGTAAGTACATAGCACGATGCAATATAGCTTAAATATAGGATGCTTGTCCACCAATCTAAAGTCTGTGCGGTGCTAATTACACCTTAAAAGTAATTGTACCTTTACGGTAGCACACTAGGAATAGACTTAGCTTCCTGGCAAAACGGCGGCCATCCAGCCATTTATTTTTCAGTTTTAAAATGCATGCTCACCACAGGGGCCCTGCTCGGCCACAGTCTGGCTGTCCCACAGAGCCTGGAGACTGGCCAGTCGCTCAGATGGCTCCATGCAGACTTTTTTCATGATTCTCCTGGAAGATCAACAAAAACAACGATACATTTCAAAAATCAAGTTTTCTGAAATGCACTCAGAAATTTGTGATACACCATTTTTTTTTTAAACAAACATGGGTTTCGGGACTTCCCTGGTGGTCCAGTGGTAAAGAATCCGTCTTCCAGTGCAGGGGATGTGGCTTCCATCCCTGGTCGGGGAACTAAGATCCCACATGCCGCGGGGCAACTAAGCCTGCGCGCCGCAACTACTGAGCTCACACACCTCAACTAGAGAGCCCGCGTGCCGCAAACTACAGAGCCCATGTGCTCTGGAACCCGCACACCACAACTAGAGAGAAGCCCAGGCACTGCAACAAAAGATCCCGCATGCCTCAGCGAAGATCCCACGTGCCGCAACTAAGACCCGACGCAGCCAAAAAAAAAAAAAAAAAAAAAAAAAGGGTATCACTTCAATTTTGGTAAATATAATTCCATTTTTTGAGTACTAGGAGCTGGAGAGCTATAGGAACTTAATAATAAAGCCCTTTATTTAATGCCCATTTGTAAGCTAAAGGTATCTCACAACATAAATATTCTCCATGTTTAGTTCTTTCACAACATTAGATTTTATTAGAATAGTTAGAAAATGGTGTGTTCCACTCAATAAAGTATCTAATTTATCTAATAATAATTTATTAGATTATGTGTACACTAAATATAAATTACTAATTTTCAAGGAATTAAAGTACAAACCTCCTCTTCTGTCCTTCCATAGTACAAATAGTACAAATGTCCATCAAGAAACTGGGCATTTCATATTGGAAGAGCTGTTCCTTTTACTATCTCTTCCCCTGGACTACAACTCCTAGGGAGCCTGTGCTTTCCAGAGACTGAACACAGTTCAAATCAGTTAGCAAATAATGTGTGATAGGGAGGGGATAACAGGAATCTAGGAGCTAAGTGGGAACCAGGTCACAGTGAGCCTCAGAGGTCAAAGGAAGGGGTTGGGATTTTATTCTCAGGGCAATGTGGAGCCACAGAAAGGCTACACAGGGAGTATAAGATGATCAGACAGCACTGCAAACAAACTGCTACAGGGGTGGGGGATAAGCCTGGGGCAAACTTGGGAAATAAAGAGAGAGAATAGCTTGAGAAATTAAAAAGAACTTCCCCGGCCGTTAAGAGCCCAGTGAGAGTGAACGTCATGAATTGGTGGTGGTACCAAGCTGAACAGCTGTGTGATCTTCTCCTACAGCTCCCAGCAGCCCAAATGTGTGTGGAGAAAGGGCAGTTGGCTTGCTGCACGGATGCAGGCTTTCCAGGCAGGCGAGCCAGAAAAACAGTGGGGACAGAAGGAGTGGGGGATACTGACAGGGCCCCACTGAAGTGATGGACACCATGGGGCTTGGCGGTCAGGAAAGGAAGGGAAGGCAGGAAGGAGATGGAAACAAGGGGAAAGCTAAGGGATCCATGGCCTGGAGGCCCCCCAGAAGTCCAAGTATGGGTACCGCCAAGGGAGAGAAAGTGAAAGACTAGAGGCTGTGGTCCGAGAGAGATGACTAAATGATGATTTCACCCCAGGAGAAGCCGTTCCAGGAGATGACAAGGTGTAGGGTGTGACCATCAAGGGTAAAGTGGGGTGGAGGGGTTACAGGCTGTGAGGAAGGCTGCTGGCAGGTCAAAATCACCCAGGACCATGACAGGCCCTGGGTGCAAAGTGGTGAAATAAACATAGTAAGTCACACTGAACATCATTTTAATCTTTCTTTAATGATTTAAAGCACTTTGGCTGTGTGTATAATGCTTATCCTCATGAATTTCCATCACCTTGTATTGTACTGGAAGAGAATGGTCCCAATTATTTCCACTTTCTGATTGGATGAATATTCCAGATAAAATGTGCCAGAGCCTGCTGACAAGTTGCCTGGATGGCCTGTTCTACTCCTAGAAAAAACTTCAAATACACACCCAAGCATTTAAATACAAGCATTCCGCTAGCATTGAAAAATACTCCTACTTCTTTATAATTTCTATGACTGAAGCATAAGCAGGTATTACCAATTGATGTCAATTATCAGTGATCCCTTCAAATTCTTGTGTAAATGCATGACATCTACAAATGCAACATGATTTTTCTGTTTTACCTGAACACACATATGATTAACTCTCATTATTCTAAAAGTGCTTAATTTGGGGACAACTGTGGGTTAAAGAAGATGTTCATCATGAAAGTGATATTACAGAATCCCGCAATTCGGAATGGTTCATCGCAGTTCAATACCATCATTCTGGTATCGCAGTGGCATTATTTTCTGGCTACAAGACAGCGAAGCCGGATATTATGTAAAGAAGGAGCAGAGTGGTTGGAAGCAGATGCATTTCCACAGATGAATTAACTAAACCTTGGACACACCAAGCTGGATTTATGTCTGACTTCATCTGAGATCACATTTCTCTGCTAAAATGCTTGCTTTATTTCAGCTGAACTGTAGGGCATGTTGTTTCAATAACACACAGGATGAAGTTGAGCTAGTCCAAAACAGACAGAAAATAAGGCAGGAAGCTGGTAGGATTAAGAATAGGAAGGTGGCTGTCTAGGATTATAGGGAGGAATAAACTAACCCTTATGGCAGGTGCAGAAACCAGAGCCTAATTTTACTCCAAAAACAGCACTGGACAGTCACACTCAGAAGTAGGAGGAAATCATCTGGAGAGGGAAGCGGCCAGTGTAGACATCCACGTGAACAGGGCCCTGCTGTGAGGTGGTTACACCTGGCATTTTCCCTAAACTTCAAACCACCCTTCAAAAGTATCAGTCTGAGCTTCTCCAAGTAGCTCCCCTTCTGTAACAGTTTTCATCTTTCTTTTTTCAGGAAGGAAAAAAAAATTAGGTATCAGGAACTAAAGGAGTATCATGAAACAAGTGCATTTATTTACATAAGAGGTAAAGTCATAAGAACTAAACTTCCAGAAGGCGGCAACTGTTTCTTATGTTTTCTAACACTAGACAGAGACAATGAGGAAAAGAAAAATCTACCCCACATGAGTTCTGCCTGTAGCTAAATAACAGCAAAGAGCCATCTGTGTATGCGCCACAGGGCACCTGCTCACACACACACACAAAAAGAGCGCGTGTGTGTCAGACACAGACAGACAAAGGAGTTGCTGTCAGAATAAGTGCCCTAAGAGGTAAACCAAAATCCTAGCGAACAGATACGTACATCCTGCCTCTCACTAACAGGTGGCACTATACAGCTGAACCAACTACATTTCCATTACGTGCATTTAATTTACACAAGACTCAGAAAATAGTTGTATGTGGTAAGAACAGTGAACTCGGTGACAAGCATGCCCGCTCTCTATGCAAATCTCATGCTTAAATTGTTGACGTGGGAAAAAAATCTGCAAATTATTTTAATCCAGGTAAATTAATTGGTTTATCAAAAATTCAATTCCAGTGCTCATCCTATACCATACGGCAGTTGTCGCCAGAAGAGGACACGTTTTACTGACGTAAACCACACCACACAGTGCTACCTACTGCTTTAGAGAAATATAGAAACTGCCACAGCCTGTAAAGCACCTTTCTGTTGTTTAACCATAAACTTCTATTTTCCCACTTCTCTTCACTTATAATAACCTCACCTTTTCATACTTAACCGGCTTTCGACTTGAAAAGGGATTTGCAATTCCATTTTTATCATCGTAGTAAAGACGCACTGTCCTAACATACCGACACTAATACCCAGCCAACTTTCAAATTGTCACATACGTGAAAGAATAATCCAATATGATGAAAGCCTAGAAGAAAATCACGTTAGAAGGTTACTGTTCTGTCACCTAAAAAGGTATTATGAGCCACATTTAACAACAAAGAATCAAATTAGAGAAATGCAACCAACTTACATAGAAACATATAATAATAATAAATCATAAACATCAAATAAATCCCCTACGGATGTCACCCATTTCCTTTCCAACAGTGGAGGCTTTCATTCCAGGGCCTCTGGGTAAGAACAGCAACGGGCTATACAGCTTAAGACTTGTGGAGCACTTGTTAAGCAGTCAGCACGAGTTAATTTAATCCTCACAAAACTGCATGAGTATCATTATTCCCATTTTACAGAGGAGGACACTGAGGCATTGAGAAGTGCATTAACTTGCCAAGAGTCTCGCCCCCTAAAGTAACCAGACAATCTGACACCTTCTAGTTCCACCTGGAGGCTCTCTTCCCCCAGGTTCATAAATCAGTGCTACAAGACTGATTCTCCCTTAAGTGTAGCTGTCATTTCATTCTAAAGTTCAAAAGCCTTCACTAGCTCCCTACTGCCTATCCCAGAGGCTTTTATTCAGGGCCTCTCCAGGTGTGCCTTACCTTTGTCTCACAGTGATATCTGCAGGCTCCCAATTCTAACTGCTTTAGGCTGCCTGCTGTCCTCCTAAGGCAAGTTAAGTTACAGCTGCACCTGCCCTCGCCTCTGCCTCCAGCCTCCAACCTCTGCCATTTCCCCCACAGAACTCTCCCTGGAGCTCACCCCCAACAAAAGCCCACCTCTCAAAACAAAGAGGAAAACAGACACAAATCAAACATTATTTTCTTGACATCCCAAGTTACATGGAACATTCCCTTCTCTGAAATCTGAGGATATTTCACTCTCTTCATGATATTATCTGTGGAACTTTCCTACACTACCTTTAGACAAGAAACTCTTAGATGGCAGGAAACATTTCACTCATCTATGTTCTCTAGTAAACATTTTCTAAATTAGTTCTAACTCGCCCTAATGATTTAATTTAATATAAAAAAAAATCTAGCTTGGTTTTGGAGAACAGCCAGGGTTCTTGGTATTAGAAAAGCAAAAGGCCGTAACACAAAACAGCTTCCTGAAGGGAACTGCCATTACAGACATCTCTGTGAAACAGATTAACAACACTTAGGCTACAAATATTTCCCTAGTTTCCTCCCAATATCACTGCCTTAGAGATGAGGCCTCCAGTGATAGTGACTATCACACAGCAAAGATGAGAACGTTGACAAAACAATGCAAATGGTGATCTGATTTTTAAATTTAAATTTTCTTCTTGAATCTTTACATTTTCTCTATATTTTAAAATAAACTTTCCTTATTTAATGGGGCGGGGGCGGCAGGGAAACGGCACTCTGTGAGGGAAGAGAGGGAAAGAGGGAGAGAGAAACATCCTAACACATACCTGTAGCAGGGAGGTAAAGATTCTAGGTGTAAAAACTTAATTTTAATTAAAATTCTTCATTTTTTTTTCCTACCAGCATTCTCTTGACTATAGTCAAGGGGATTGGTTATATTTTATAGAGATATATACTATTTTTATATATTTGATTTTGATCATGGATGTTATTTCAAAATTATATTTAAAACCAGAAATTCAGGTCCTGGCAGGTTATCATTTCATTTATAATATATACAGCCAACCTTAGGTTATTCAAGAAAGTATTCTGTTAACTGAGGCCCTGGCTGTGTTTGTCCTCCTGATTCACCCAGTTTCTGGTACCTTTTCCCCGATGATCAGGCTCTACCTGGGTAAGGAAGGAGGTGAGGGCTAAGGACCCAAGGGCCCCACGACGGGCTCAGGTAATACATTTGATGGGACAAATGACTCAAACAAGGCTTGAGAATTCCAAATACAGTATCATATTCTCCGACTTACTATGAGCAGGTCGTATGACGTTACCGGGGACCTGTTTTGTTTTGCGTGTTCTATATTGTTTACGTAAAGGATCTATTTCCCTTCCTGACAGCGTTGACTACTAGGAACGTAGAAGAAAGGGTATGATTACCTTCTCCTTCCACTCTCTCTAGTCACAATAACCAACACCAATAGAATTATACATTTTCCGGGCCAACTTCATGTAATACAATCTAAGGAACTTCATGAGTAAAGGCAGAACATGCAAGTCACAAAATATTAGGAGTTTATTTGGACAAGCTAACTGTGCATGTTGGGTAAGAAAGCGAAATGAAAGTCAAGTATGTTTATTTAAATTCTCTGCCCAGTCATTTTCTAAATTATAATCTATACCGTCTTCCATGCTGGTATATTCATTTGAACTGCCTCTCCTTTCCCTACCCTTTCCTATAAATTCTCTCCATCCTTTCCAGGTAGATCTCCTCTACACAGCCAGCCTCCACTCACTCACCGCCCACTTACACCCAATCACTTTCAGCTCAAGAGTCCATGGTTTGAGGGCAGAGCTACCATCTTGTAAGCTCTATACACTCCCAGGGCACCTCTCCCAACAATGTACTAGGCACAGAGGAAGCACAAAATGGATGTGCTCCTCCAAAACCTCGGCGACTATCTACTATGTGCCAAGGGCTAGGGACTTAAGATTAAGAAAAAAATTTGGCCTTTGCTCAAGCAGCGCCCAGGGTAGAAGGAAGGTCAGGTGTGTCTTGTACCCCTCTTACCTTCCCAAGGATATTGCTGGTTTATTACCAATGTCTCCAGCAACAATCTCTTTCTACTAGATCACTCCCCTTGTTACAGTCATATACTTTAATATCTCCCATTCTGAGTACCAAACAGAAGTTCCCTGAAATTCCTCATACCCGTCATAGCTAAACTTCTCTACTTAGTTTTCTACACATACCACATCCACATTCTCACATCTGAGTTCATCCTACAGCCACGGCAGTCTGCCTCTCCCAATCAGAAAACGTGAACTGCTCTGGTCAAGGTCATCTGTGCCCTTCACGGTGCCAGTCCACTGGAAACCTCTCTGCCCTTGGCTTATTCAATGCCCAGTAGCATTCTGCAATCACCCACTCCTTCCTCCAGAAAATTCTCCCAGGTTCTGCTTTCCCACTGGAATCCACCAAAAAATCTGGCTTTCTACTAGAGTAATAACCCAGCTCCCTTTGCGGTTCTTCCTCTTTTGCTTGACCTCTAAATGTTGGGACATTTTCTCTTCTAGGTCCACATCTCTCTCCAGGTGATCTTATCAACAGTCATGAATTCAAGACCCTCTTTACACTAATGACTCTCACATTTGCAACATCTCCAGACTTGGACCTCTCCTCCAAGCGTATCTAACTGCCTATCTGATTTCCCCACCTAGATGCCCCAGATTTCAAATTTTGCATGCGTAAAACAAAATGGTTGGTAATTTTTCCCCAAAAAAAAACTTGCCCCACCCTACTCTAGGCCCTCTTCACCTCACTGAAAAGTAGTGTCAGTCACTAAGTTATTAAATCAGAAACCTAAGAGCCATCCTTGGTTCTTCCCTTTCCTCACTGCTGTCACCTACCTACCTAATCCATCATCATGTCTTATATCCAAAATAAATCTTAATAAATCTACTGTCGCTCTCATCTTTATCTCTAATAGCATTCCCTTTAGCTATCAGCTTTCAAATTAGCTTTGATAATTTCCAAATTAGCTTTCTACTTCTACTCGTTCCCCTTCGCAACCCACTCTATCTAGAAGCAAAAATAATTTCCATAAAATATACAAGGAACCGTGTCTTTCCTTACTTACAATCTTACACTGACTTCCTAGTGGAATTCTACTAAATTCCAAACTGTTTACCAGGAGTCTCTATGTAAACTGACCAGGGCCTATGTTTCCAGCCTGATCTTACACCATTTCTCATTTTTCTTTTTTAGGGGGTTTCTTTCCCGGTGTAAGTAATGCAACTTCCCAGTGTAAGTTCCATGTGGTCAGGGACCATATTCACTGTTGGGCCCCAACACTTAGCACTCTGCCTAGCATATAGTTGAAAGTCAATAAATACTCACTGAATGTATAAATGTATAAACAAACAATTATAACACGATGTGATATGTGGTAGTATAGGCAGTAATCACAACGTTCTATGGAAACATAAACTCTTGACTGATGGGGAACTCTTCACATATTTGGGCTATGTCTTTTGGAGTGGGAGTCTGTCAGGATTAGAAGCCTATATAAAAGGCATGAAAATATAAAAGAGGCTGATGCGTTCAACAACAGGCTGGACTATGGGGCAAGACGGCAGTGGTTTTCTATGCCAGGCTACACATTTTGGATTTTATCAGGAAGGATAGCCATTAAAGAACTTAGGCAAGGGGCTTCCCTCGTGGCGCAGTGGTTGAGAGTCCGCCTGCCGATGCAGGGGACACGGGTTCGTGCCCCGGTCCGGGAGGATCCCACATGCCACGGAGCGGCTGGGCCCGTGAGCCATGGCCGCTGAGCCTGTGCTCCGCAACGGGAGAGGCCACAACAGTGAGAGGCCCGCGTACCGCAAACAAAAAAAAAACTTAGGCAAGGAATAGAGACTATGTGAATTATGGAAAGATAATTCTGGTGACAGTACGGAAGATCAGTTGGAAGGGCAAGAACTAGAGACAGAGAAACTAGCTAGAAAGATGCTGCACTGGGCAAGTGAGAAGAAAGACAAAGGACCAAAGAGCTATTAAGACAGAAGCAAAAGAGCTTGGCAACTAATTAGATGGGCAAGTAAGGAACAAGAAATCAAAGCAGCTCAGCTTTTCACTCGGGAGACTATGTAAATGAAGAAGCCACTCACTGAGATAGAATATCCAATACGGGGAGGTTTTAGGGGAAACAGTAAGAAGTTCCGTTTGGGACATACGAAGTGTGAAGTGCGTGGGGACATCCTTGTGGAGATGCCTGATAAGCAGCTGGGGGACAGAAATGAAAATCAGGGTGAGGTGGAGGGTCATGGATTTAGAAACCTCTCTAGAGGTAACGGCCTCTCTAGAAATGGGGCTGCTTATTTAAGACTTGTGGTTTAATATTTGCTGCCTAAACATTTTAACAAGAAGTTAAATGGAAGATGAAAGAGAAAGCACTTTTCGTACACAACTTTCTCCAGGAAAAAAAAATGGGAGAATCCAAACCAAAAATAAAAGCGATAATCTCCCCCCCACGACAAATCCCTAGAGCATTAAACAAAGTTGCCTTTTAAAGAAAACAGAGATGCTAACTATCACTCCGAGGGTCTTACAAGCCCTTGCTGAATAAGGCTGTACTTAATAATTTTCTTATTCCATCGGTGTCGATTTGGAATGAAAGGAAAGACACTCTGGAAGGAAACCTGTGTCCAAAGTCACATTACTCAAGTGCAGTTTCAGGAAAATGGGTTGTATAATTACTGCTATCTCATGATTACCCCGGACAGTTCTCTGGAGGCTCTAAGGATGATATGGAAAGCATTCCTGAGGCTGTTTTGCTCTGGGTACTTCCCCATTGCCATGCCTCACCTCATCCCACCACCTGTCCCGGCCCTCGCGTCCCCTCCACACACACAAGACCAGAGACAGCCGGCCTTTCAGACACCTCAGAATGGAGATGGAGCCCCGGCTCCCCGCTCCACTCCACTGGGACGGGGCTGCGACCACTTAGCTCCCTCGGCAACCAGCTACCTGGATCCTCAGAGCAGCACAAGGTGACTTCAGCTGCAGGAAGGAGGAAGCCCTTTCTGAACAGCCAGAAAGCACAGGGCCAGCCCCTCCACTGTGGTGTGTGAAGGGAGGGAAGGGACCAGGGAAGAGCTGTGAGAAGGACCAAGCAGGTCTCCTGAAGCCGAAGAGACTGAAGGGAAGCTCCTATCCCCCAGAAGCCACTTTCCGCTCACCAAAAAGGTTTGAAAGACACGAAGGCCGGGTTTGCCTGCTGCTTTGCCTCCTAATTTACAGGCAGCAGCAGTGTAGGGACACGTTCCATGAAGGACAACAGTGCCCTGAATTCCCCTCCGGCCCCCACCAACCAAGGCACACAGCTACCCATCTCTGTGCTCTATGGGAGGTTTCATGGCTTCCTCAGCAGGGATTTCCTGCAATCTGTGTATCATCTTCTTCCATCAGGAAGGTATTCTGAATATGCGCTATTATTTTAGGGAGCTTTCTGACATAAGGATCTCTCTGCCTTTCCACCTCAGCCAATTTATCTCCCCCTTTCCAACAAGCTACACATTCCCTATGTTCAAACTCTGTTACCCAAGCACAGAATCCTGGTTTAAAATGCTTGACAAAAAAAAAAATATGAGGACATGTACAGACAAAATGTACTCATATCCTTAATGTGTATTCCAGAAACGTGAGAGGAAAATGAAAGAGGCTAATTTTGATGTTCAGTTTTGGCTTTTTAAGTTTCCTCTTACTGAACAGAAAAAAATAAGGAAAATGAAGCACTCTCACTCTTCATTAACACTCACTGCCTTCCTTTCAAAGCATGCAGCTCCTGGCATTCTGCTAATAGCTGTGAGTAAAATTCACACTAGGGTAAATCTCAGGTTACATTAAAAAGGCTTCTGTTTTAGTCTTAGGAGTGGAGGTCAGAGGATTGCCAAATCCCTTCATCACTCCAGCTCTTTAAAGAGCAGCCATATAACAGAGGCAGAACACTCTATGACACAAATCACAGCAAGATCCCTTCTGACCCACCTCCTAGAGAAATGGAAATAAACACAAAAATAAACAAATGGGACCTCATGAAACTTCAAAGCTTTTGCACAGCAAAGGAAACCATAAACAAGACCAAAAGACAACCCTCAGAATGGGAGAAAACATTTGCAAATGAAGCAACTGACAAAGGATTAATCTCCAAAATTTACAAGCAGCTCATGCAGCTCAATATCAAAAAAACAAACAACCCAATCCAAAAATGGGCAGAAGACCTAAATAGACATTTCTCCAAAGAAGATATACAGACTGCCAACAAACACATGAAAGAATGCTCAACATCATTCGTCATTAGAGACATGCAAATCAAAACTACAATGAGATATCATCTCACACTGGTCAGAATGGCCATCATCAAAAAATCTACAAACAATAAATGCTGGAGAGGGTGTGGAGAAAAGCGAACACTCTTGCACTGTTGGTGGGAATGTGAATTGGTACAGCCACTACGGAGAAGAGTATGGAGGTTCCTTAAAAAACTACAAATAGAACTACGATATGACCCAGCAATCCCACTACTAGGCATATACCCTGAGAAAACCATAATTCAAAAAGAGTCATGTACCAAAATGTTCACTGCAGCTCTATTTACAACAGCCAGGAGATGGAAGCAACCTAAGTGTCCATCATCGGATGAATGGATAAAGAAGATGTGGCACATATATACAATGGAATATTACTCAGCCATAAAAAGAAATGAAATTGAGTTATTTGTAGTGAGGTGGATGGACCTAGAGTCTGTCATACAGAGTGAAGTAAGTCAGAAAGAGAAAGACAAATACCATATGCTAACACATATACATGGAATCTAAGAGAAAAAAAAAAATGTCATGAAGAACCTAGGGGTAGGATGGGAATAAAGACACAGACCTACTTGAGAATGGACTTGAGGATATGGGGAGGGGGAAGGGTAAGCTGTGTCAAAGTGAGAGAGAGGCATGGACATATATACACTGCCAAACGTAAAATAGACAGCTAGTGGGAAGGAGCCGCATAGCACAGGGAGATCAGCTCGGTGCTTTGTGACCACCTAGAGGGGTGGGATAGGGAGGGTGGGAGGGAGGGAGACGCAAGAGGGATATGGGAACATATGTATATGTACAACTGATTCACTTTGTTAAAAAGCAGAAACTAACACACCACTGTAAAGCAATTATACTCCAATAAAGATGTTAAAAAAATTGAATCAAAAAGTATAAAAATAAAGAGCAGCCATACAGAAAATCTCAGACATAAAACACAAAGGTTTGAGAGAGGGTTGTAACATGTAATGTTTAAGAGAAGAACAAAGTATGAGAGAGGAACCAAGTGAAGGGGCAAGAGAAAGGCTGTTTTCAGTTTGAGGGAGAGACCAGGTCTCTGCTCTCCTCACCCTCCCGCGGGAGAACTCACAATGGGGAGAAGCCAGGGAAGATCTTCCGCAGGCTGGTGCCGATGTGTGCCAGCACCTCGCTCACGTCCTCAGGTGATGCCATCTTCAGGGAGATGCTGCACTTCTCAGTTTCCACAACCATCTGCAACAACCAGGTTGGACACTGCTTAATAATGGATCCAATTCCTTCGATTTTTTTATTTTAAATAATGTAAACTATATACGGCAGTCCCCCCTTAGCCGTGGGGAAACATTCTAGGACCCCCAATGGAAGCCTGAAACCTCAGATAGCACCGAACCCTATATATGCTGTTTTTTCCTATACATACATGCCTGTGATAGTTTAATTTATAAATTAGGCATACTAAGAGATTAACAACAATTAACTAATAATAAAATAGAACAATTATAACAATACACTATAATAAAATTTATGTGAATGTGGTCTCTCTCAAAACATCTTACTGTATAAATTTAATGCCTTTTCCATTTTTTGTAATTGAAGTATTGATGTACATATTATATAAGTAACAGGTATACAAGATAGTGATTCACAATTTTTAAAGTTTATACTCCATTTATACTTATTATAAAAATATTGGCTATATTCCTTCCTGTGTTGTACAATATATTCTTGTAGCTTATTTTCTACCTAATAGTTGTACCTCTTAATCCCCTGCTCACACATTGCCCCTTCCCCTTCCCTCTCCCCACTGGTAACCACTAGTTTGTTCCCTATATCTGTGAGTCTTTCTTTTTTGTTATATTTGCTATTTTGTTGTATTTCTGAGATTGCACATATAAGTGGTATCACACAGTATTTGTCTTTCTCTGTCTGATTTATTTCACTTAGCATGATGCCCTCCAAGTCCAACCATGCTGCTGCAAAAGGCAAAATTTCATTCTTTTTTATGGCTGAGTAGTATTCCTCTGTGTGTGTGTGTGTGTGTGTGTGTGTGTATGTGTGTACACATACCACATCTTCTTTATCCATTCATCTGTTGGTGAATACTTAGGCTGCTTCCATATCTTGGCTATTGTAAACAGTGCTGCTATGAACACTGGGGTACATGTGTCTTTTCAAATTAGTGTTTTTGGGTTTTTAGGATATATACCCAGGACTGAAACTGCTGATCATAAGGTAGTTATATTTTTAGTTTTTTTGAGAAACCTCCATACTGTTTTCTACAGGGGCTGCACCAATTTACATTCCCACCAATCACGTACACGGGTTCTCTCTCTTCTCCACATCCTTGCCAGTATTTGTTATTTGTGTTCTTTTTGATGACAGCCATTCTGTCAGGTATGAGGTGTATCTCATTGTTTTGATTTGCATTTCCCTGATGATTAACGATGTTTTGCATCTTTTCATGTGTCTTTTTGCCATCTGCATTTCCTCTTTGGAAAAATGTCTATTCACGTCTTATGCCCAGTTTTTAATCAGGTTGTTTGTTTTTTTGATGTTGAGTTGTATAAGCTGTTTATATATGTTGGATATTAACTCCTTGTCGGTCATATCATTTGCAAATATTTTCTCCCATTCAGTAGGTTGTCTTTTCACTCTGTTGATGATTTCCTTTAATACCTTTGTTCATCTTAATTAAGCAGTTATCACACTCTGTGGTCATAACTTCGGCAATTTGAGGTGCAACAGCAAAACTTGCACAAATTTCTTTTTCCTGCTTCACAATTTCACAGATAGAAGATTCGGTCTTGCCATAGATCTTAGCATCCTCAGCATACAAATGTTTTTCTTTCCTTATTAATCAAGAACTTTCACCTTTTCTCTTAAAGGGAGCACTTTATGGCTTCTCTTTGGCACTTCCAAATTGCCCGTGTCATGACTCTTGTGCTTTGGGGCCATTATTAAGTAAAATAAGGGTTATTTCAACACAAGCACTGAAATACCACAACAGCAGATCTGATAACCTAGCTGGCTACTAAATGACTAACGGGTGGGAAACGCTGGATGAAGAGATGATTCAAGTTCTGGGTGGGAAGGGGCAGGACAGCGTAAGATTTCATCATGCTACTCAGAGCAGCATGAAATTTAAGATTTTTGAATTGTTTATTTCTGGATTTTTCCATTTTCCAACCATAGTTGACCACAGGTAACTGAAACCACAGAAAGTGAAACTGCGGTTAAGGGGGAACTTCTGTACTCACGCTGATAGATACTAATACAATACCAGCTTCTTAAGAAGCACTTCCTTAAAATAATGCTCTTAACCTTAAGACTGAAAGAACTGTTTGGGTAGAGGGTGGTTAGTTTGTCAGAAACGTCCAGAAACTGAAGCAAGTTTCTAAGGGCCAAACTGCAGATTCAAACAGACCACCCCCCCCCCACCCCCACCCCCGGTGATGGAAACTGAATAGCCACATTTGCAGGTGAGTTCTCCTTTTACCAAGATTTCATCTTGACTTACAAAGTCTGTCACATCCCTAGCATCCAGTGTAAGTAAGAATACCTCCTTCAGTGAGCACCGGAGGATAACCCAATAGTCACTTTTTTGTAAAATGTGTTTTAAAAACAAGACACATCATGAGATGTTTAAGTAAAATGGTGAAACCTTTTGCCTGATAACAAAAGAAAAATCAAGTGCTTATAAAAGCTTCAACTATTCTAAGAAGACAGGATACTTGGAGAGGATTATACAAAGGGAACAAAGTAATAACGTTCATGCTAGGCGAGACTCATTCCTATAGTAACTGCTGGAGATGTCCAAAAATGCTGAACTGAGGTCATATAGCTAGTCTTACAAGTAAGTAGAAAACAACCTGACAAAAAGGGCAGGTCACAAAAGGGAAGACAGGTTGATTATAAACACGTTCCAAATAAAAAGAACTGACTTCAATCACTCTTTTTAAAAAAAAATACTATTTATTATCTTGGATCTCAAAAATATTCATGTACAATTCAGTCCTTTTGATGATCACTGCATCCAAATATCCTTATACATTTACCTCCTGTTGTTACTTAATTTGTACAAAAATATGATGGGGAAACACTACCCTTAATGTGCGATTAGCCAACTGGATTGACAAAGAAGCTTTTAGATTTGCTTTAGGTTGTCCTATGATTAGCTGAATTTTAAAAAAATAATCTGTCTTTCAGAGTGTTTATGTTAAAAGAACAAGCAATGCAATCTATTTGTCAAAATGATGAGATCAAAGAAAAAGACTTCAGTGATCTGAGTCCTTAAAATGTTACTTCTTCGTAAGTACCCCTAGGGGAATCTGTTAACAGGTATTTAATACATACCACCTTTGTACCAGTTAGTTGGCTCCCTATATAAAAAACATTTTTTAATCCTAATTCTCAGCACATTCATTCCTCAAGGAATTAATGGCACTGCCTTTGAAATTCTCTAGACAAAAGATTGCCCCGGTCTTGTAGAAGCTGGTCCAAGAGATATTTACCCCCAAAGAGGCAGCAAGCATTATTGTACTTGGAGGTATTTACTGATGCAACACTTCAGTGAGGTGTCTTAAGTAAGACTAAAACTGCTTTATGAAATGAGGCTCAGATATTTTATAGGCACCTATCTGGGCAAATGTATGTTTTAAAAAGCCAGATACTTTGGGATGCAGCCACCTTATCTATGTTCCACACCCCACCCCCTACCTTCCCACCACAGGTAATTATATTTTTCACTATAAGGTACTTCTTCTTTCTTCACATCTAGTGCATCTATTCAGTTCACAGTTTGGGTACGAGTAATTAGTAATTAGCTTATTCTAATTCCACTTAATCTTAACATCTAATCATCCTTAATTGCACAGGATTGAATAGAATGACACGGAAGAAGAAAAGGTGACAGGTGGGAAGAAATGAGGCCTTTAAAATTCAACTTCACATAAAAGCATTCATCCAGCCCTGCATAATGTGTCACCACCTTTGCATAATGTAAAGCATTACAACAAAGTGATAGAGGTGAGACCAACACAGTAAATCATTTCATCAGGAAAAAGAACTCCCTCTCAAATATCTCTTTCCTCCTATTTCAGCTGGGGAAAAATAGAATGTTTGAAACAATTTTTGCTTAGACACCTAGCAGAACATAATTCATGACAACCAATACACATTTAAAATAATAGCGATATAAGCCCTAGTATCCTATTTAAGACTCAAGTTTCCAAGCCCACTCTGCCTCTTGTTTTAAGGTAGAACCACCTGACTAACCTTTAAGTTTTGTGGTTTTTTTTGGGGGGGGGGGGGGCTGCGTTGGGTCTTCGTTGCTGCGCACCGGCTTTCTCTAGTTACGGCAAGCGGGACCTACTCTTTGTTGTGGTGCGTGGGCTTCTAATTGTGGTGGCTTCTCTTGTTGCAAAGCATGGGCTCTAGGCCCGCGGGCTTCAGTAGCTGCAGCACGCAGTCTCAGTAGTTGCAGCATGTGGGCCCTACAGTGCGTGGGCTCAGTAGTTGTGGCTCACGGGCTCTAGAGCGCAGGCTCGGTAGTTGTGGCGCATGGGCTTAGTTGCTCCACGGCATGTGGGATCTTCCCGGACCAGGGATCGAACCACTATCCCCTGCATTGGAAGGTAGATTCTTAACAACTGCACCACCAGGGAAGTCCAAGAAAAGCACTTTTTACTAAACCCCAGCCAACAGATCTGTAAAGTGTTTTTCTTTCTTCTAACAAAAACAGCCAGGGGTGGTTTACCAAAATCGTAGCAAATAATTAACTTATAATTAAAAAAAAAATTTTTAGCAGGTACTTCAGTTGTACAAAAAAAGGTCCAAAAATTCTATAACTATAAAACTATACAACTGTTGGTCTCTATTTATTGACTGTGACAGCAAGAGAACTTGAACACCAGAAAGTGTGATGGCAAGGAGACTTGTAAAGTAAGATGAAGGTCTCCCCCATTTTCACAAGAAAGAGGAAAAGAGCAACAGTAAAATCACACTTCACAAACTCAATAACACGTTCACTCACTCTCACTCATATACCATGAACTGTGTATACCCCCTGGCATTTGATGGAATTTACAAACTGTAATGAAATAATGATAAAAATAGCAATGACAGAGAAGTTAATAAACCCCAGAGAACATCAGAAAAAAAATGTTCTAATCAAGACTAGACTGCAAGTGCCACAGGCAGACACGATCATCCTTATGATTTCACATCAGAAAAAATCAAAACCAGAGACGGCAAGGGTTACACAGGTTACACAGGTTATTCATTACACAGGTTATTCATTCTCAACCTCTGGGACACAACAGAATCAAATGCCCACCCCAGACATATCGAAGCCTAACTGTCATGAGTGTGTGTGTGTGTGTGTGTGTGTGTGTGTGTGTGTGTGTGTGTGTGAGAGAGAGAGAGAGAGAGAGAGTGAGAAAGTGTGTGTGTGTGTGTGTGGCAGCAGGGTGGGGTAGAGCTGCTGGATGTAACAGTATCTTTTTGATTTTTTATTCAATTTTTAAAGGTTACACTCCATTTATAGTTATTAGAAAATATTGGCTATATTTCCTATGTAGTACAATACATCCTTGTAGCCTGTCTTAAACCCAGTAGCTGAGGTATGAGTATTTTTAAAAAGCACCATAGGCAATTTTGAAACATCAAATTTTGAATACCACTAAGTGACTCGTATTCCAAGTGTCTGGATTGCTAGCTCCTCTGTGAAGTAGTACCACTGTTTCACTATATAGTAATTTCATTCCCAAGGTCCGTACCATGGGACAAAGTCAAACTGAGGTCATGTTGTAGCGCTATTTTTGTGGTACTTACAACCACAGCTCCATGGGACTAAGGTGGATTGCTTTACACCCAGTTCCTCTGAATGCTGGACATATTGAACGGACAGGACCACAAGTGTGGTAAGAGCAGTTCCAGCAGCCACATGGGAAAATTAGTCTTGCTATATCAACATCCTTTCTCATAATTAAATACCACAGTCTAATCATATTCTGAATATAACCTTGGCACTGGCATTTCAATAGCGCCCTTCTATTCCCATCCCAACCCCGAAATCATAAACATAAACATTCCTGAATTAAGACCATCAAGAAGGCCCTGGTTATGTCATCATTCATGAGTTATCACTCACTCCTGCATATGTTTGCCCATTTGGGCAAATATATGGTGCTGTAATTTTTCTTCCAAACGCCAGTTCTTGGAGAATGATAAACATAGGATAAAACATTGCTCTAAGATGGACTATGGAAAAGTTCCAAGGATTTGTATGTAATCTCAATCAACATAAAGTGATGATTTTGACAATTTCTTTTACGAATGCTATCAGCAAACTACACACACACTCTCTCTCTCGCTCTCTCTCTCTCTCTCTCTCTCTCTCTCTCACACACACACACACACATTTTCTTTAGAGTTTTAAAAACAAAAAAAACATAAGTAGAAGGAAGGAAATAAAAAGATCAGAGTAAGAATCACTGAAATAGAAAACAATCAATGAAATCAATAGAGAAAAACTAATGCAACTGAAAAGAAAGTTCTTTGAGAAGATCAAAAGAATTGATAAACCTCTAGCCAGACTGACATGGAAAAGAAAACAGAGAAGAACCAAATTATCAATATCAGGAATGATATTCTACAGATATTTAAAGGATAACAAGTGGATACTATGAACAACTTTATACCAATAAATATGACAAGCGAGATGAAATGTATAAATTTCTTAGGAGACACAAACTACCAAAGCTCACTCAAGAAAAAAAATATGAATGTATCCATA
The DNA here is from genome assembly GCF_003676395.1 of Aethalodelphis obliquidens. NCBI lineage: Eukaryota > Metazoa > Chordata > Mammalia > Artiodactyla > Delphinidae > Aethalodelphis > Aethalodelphis obliquidens. The sequence continues at coordinate 20,300,190 of NW_020837978.1, read as the reverse complement.
TCTATTAAAGAAACTGAATTTGTCGTTAAAAACCTTCCCTAAGAGAGAACTCCAGGCCCAGATGACTTCACTGGAAATTCAACCAAACATTTAAAGAAGAATTAACACCAAGACTACATAGAATTTTCTAAAAACAATTGAAGAGGGGGGACTAATTCCCAAGTCATTCCATGATACCATGATTGCTCTAATACAGAAAGAAGATTAAAACATTTTAAAAGACAGAGAGAGAGAATTACAGCCAATAAGTCTCATTAACATAGTTGCAAAGTTCCTTCACGAAATTTTAAAAAATGAAATCCAACAATATATAAAATGAGCAATACATCAGAACCAAGTGGGGTTAATCTCAGGAAGGAAAGGTTGATTTAATATTTGAAAAATCAATAAAATTTACCATATTAACAAAAGAAAAGCACACAATAATCGTATAAAACAATAATTCCTAATACAAACTTTCAGCAAACTAGGAATAAAAGAGAACTTCCTCAAGCAGATAAAGGGCATCTATGAAAACCAACAGCTAAAATCACACTTAATGGAAAAAGAATGATGCTTTCTCTCAAAGATAGAAGTAAATCAAGAGTATCTGTTCTGGGCTTCCTTGGTGGCGCAGTGGTTGAGAGTCTGCCTGCCAATGCAGGGGACACGGGTTCGTGCCCCGGTCCGGGAAGATCCCACATGCCGCGGAGCGGCTAGGCCCGTGAGCCGTGGCCGCTGAGCCTGCGTGTCCGGAGCCTGTGCAACACAACGGGAGAGGCCACAGCAGTGAGAGGCCCGCGTACTGCAAAAAAAATCTTATAAAAAAGATGTCAATTCGTCCCAAACTGATTTATAGATTTAATATAATCCCAATGAAAATCTCAGCAGACCTTTTTGTAGAAACTGAGCTGAGTCTAAAATTCATATGGAATTGCAAAGAACCTAGAATCACTAAAACAACTTTGAAAAAGAACAAAGTTAGAGGACTCACACTATCTGATCTCAAGTCTTACTATAACAGCCTCAGTAATCAAGACAGTGTGAGAGCAGCATAAGGATAGACAAATAGACCAAAGGGACAGGATTAAAGGGACCAGAGTCCAGAAATAGACCAACATTTATGTGAACAACTGATCTTCAACAAAAGTGAAAGCCGGTTCACTGGGGAAATGACAGTCTTTCAAACAAATGGTACTTGAACAAGTAAAAATACTATACATAATGGGGGGAAAAAAACTGATCCACATATTGCTTTATACACAAAAATTACCTCAAAATGGATCATAGACCTAAATGTATAACTCAGAGCTATAAAACTCCTAGAAGACATAGAACATCTGTGACCTTAGGTTAATCAAGGATTTATTCACTATGATACCAGCATGATCCATAAAAGAAAATACTGATAAATTGAACTTCATCAAAATTTAAAACTTCCACTCTTTGAAAAGCACTGTAAAGAAAATGAAAAAAGAAGCCACAGACTGAGCGAAAATATGTACAAATCACATATATGATAAAGGGTTTGTATTCAGAATATATAAAGAACTCTTAATAAGAAAACAACTCAATTTTTTAAATGGCAAAAAATTTGAACTGACACTTGAACCAAAAAGATATATGACAGCAGATAAGCAGATAAAAAGATGCTCCACACATCTTTAGTCACTAGGGAAATGCAAATTAAAACTACAGATGAGAAAGCACTACAAATTTATTAAAATGGCAAAAAATTAAAACGCTGACCATACCAGTGTTGGGAGGATGTGAAGGAACTGGAACTCTTACACAATGTTGGTGGCAACGTAAAGTGGTACAACCACTTTGGAAAACAATTTAGCTGCTTCTTAAAACGTTTACATACACATTTATACTATATACATACATACATACAATTCAGCCACTCCACTCCTAGATATTTACCCACAGGAAATAAAAGCCAATGTCCAATCAAAGATTTGTAAATAAATGTTCATTGCACCTTTGCTTGTCGGCCAAAAACTGGAAACAACACAAATGTCCATCAGTGGGTGATGGATAAACAAACTGTGATATAGTCATACAATGGAACACTACTCAGCAATAAAAAGGAATGAGCTATTGAGACATGCAACAAAATTAATCAGTCTCAAAATAATTACACTGGCTAAAAGAAGGCAGACAATAGTACACACACTGTATGATTCCATTCATATGAATTTTTAGAAAATGCAAACTAATCTATAGTGCTGAGAGCAGATGCCTGTAGATGATTATGAATGAGGAGGCAAGAAGGAATGTTTACTAAGATGCCTGAGAAAACCTTGAGGTGATGAGTATATTCAGCATCTTGACTGTGGTAATGGTTTCAAGGGTCTGCATGTCAAAACTTATCAAACTGTACACTTTAGTTGGCTGCCCGTTACTTATAGTTCAATAAAGCTGTTGTTAAAAATCTACATTTTATTAATACCAAAAGATTCACTTATCACTCTATTCCCAGAAAGATCTTACAGATTACTGTAGAATAGCTATGAAATGTTACTGCTGTAACTTGTACAACATCTCTAAGGAACGGTACTCTCATGTTTACATGGCCAGGTAACGTAAGAGCTACCTGTTCTTTTCAAATTGAGTTATGGAGAACGTGTTTCCCTTATCACAAATTCCCGGCCCCCTCCCACCTAGCCCCTGTTCAGTCTCTCATGCAGAAACTTCCATTTTCCCTTACCTTGTTTTTCCACATTATCTCAAGAAACTTTCAATAGTGAACCAAATAGAAGGTATTAGCTGGTGTCAGAAACTCAAGAAAGGTTCTGACCTTGCAGTAATGACAAACAGGTTATTCACACCCACCTGAGTTGGCTTGCTGCACAGGACACCGTGAATCTCCAGGTAGCTGAAGGTTACCTCGAGCTGCAATTGAGGGAGGAGGGGGAAATAAAGACCTGTAATGAGGGTTTTAAAACCTATAATTCAAAGTAAAAATGCTATAATTAGAAACAGTCCAGTGCAAACAAAACATTGGGCATCTTCTCAAGGTAGGCTGGTTTAATATCTCTATACATTCAATACAACATGACCTTGATCTAGCATATTTCAGGAAAAGCATTATTCACTTTCCCAAAGGGCTGAAAGGAAACTCCAAGTCTGACTTTTTAAATTTCATCCAAGGACAAACCCAATGGAAAGTTTCTGTACTTCTACTCCAGTGTTTATTTACTGAGAAATGAATAGATGAAGGGAGTCATCTAAATAGACTTTTTTTTCTCTTATTTCAAGATGTCGCTTCAGCAAATCAGATCAGGATAGAGACAATGTTTGTTTTCCCTTCTCTCTAAACCTTTACCTCTTTGGGTTACCCTCTGACCACTTACTGGAGTCATCTTTCCTTCCACTGTCTTTCATTAAAGTTCATATTTTGAATGGATTTAAAAGAATATAATATTTAGGAATTTTAATCTGTGTTTCAATGAAACACACATAGTTAAAGTCTTCTCTCTCTGTGTATATACATAAATGATGATTTATTTCCTTTCCATTTTAATAACAAGTGTCCCTTCCTCACTTCTCCTGTAATCAGCATTTCTTTTTCTTCAACATACCTCTAGTCTCACACTCTTTGCCTATTTTTCCTGGAAAACAGCCACTAATCTTTCTCCCAGTTTTTCAGTCTCTCATCTCAGTACAAACAGTCACAGGGCCTGGTACTAAAGACAATGAAGAACTGAGTTGGATCAGTTTATTTTACCCTCTCGTCTTAAAACGAGAAATGTGGAGACTTCCCTGGTGGTGCAGTGGTTAAGAATCCGCCTGCCAATGCAAGGGACACGGGTTCGAGCCCTGGTCCGGGAAGATCCCACCATGCCATGGAGCAACTAAGCCCGTGCGCTGCCACTACTGAGCCTGTGCTCTAGAGCCCGCGAGCCACAACTACTGAGCCCACGTGCCACAACTACTGAAGCCCACGCGCCTAGAGCCCATGCTCTGCAATAAGAGAAGCCACCGCAATGAGAAGCCTGCTCGCCGCAACTAGAGAAAGCCCATGCGCAGCAACGAAGGCCCAATGCAGCCAAAAATAAATAAATTAATTAAAAAAAAAAAAAACTAGCAATGTAATGGAAAAAGAACCCATTCAGAACCAAACCCATAGGACCCTTAGTTCTGCCTGCTGGTGCTATGTTGTACCTTTACACATCTGATCAGATAAATTTTAGAACAGAGAACCCCTGAATCCCCAGGATGGTGATGAGGGCTGGAGGTAGAAAGATAATTCATTCTTTCGTCATTCACACAGCCAACCAGTAGAATTTATGGAAGGCCCACTGTGTGCCAGGACTGGAAAGAGGAATGAGACATTTATCTTGTCCTCCCATGGTTACATGCAGCATCGGGGGCACATTTTAAACATTCCATTAGAGTGGACGTCTTCTTACTTATCATTATCAAGATCTATACTTGGTGGATTTTGAAAAGTCATTTCAAGCAGGGAATCATTCTCTAAAAACAGTACCTCTCTACCTTCATTTATTTCAAATTAAAACCTATAAACACTTTCATCTGCTAGCCTTGGACATAATGCCAAATTTTCTTCTTTGAGTCAAGTCCCATTGTCTGGCCCTCCAGTGGCATTTCCTCTGTGGACCACACCCGTAAATGCAGGACACACAACTTCCAACTGAAGCTCTTTAAAACGGAGTGAGAGCTTGAAGACACTGGGAAAGCAATGTGAGGGCATAAGTTCTCTAGATTATTATGTCCCCCAACCCCCCAGCCTTTAACAGTTGTCCGGTCCTTAACAAGACAGTAATTTTTTAAAGTGAATTATTTTACCAACATTCAGTATTTCACAGATACTCTCTCCTTTTGCAGCCTATTTCATTGATATGTAAAATATCTTTTTAACAATTTACTATTGTAATTATAACTGCTATGAATAGGTTTGGAAGCAAACCACTGACCCTTGGTGGGCATCTCATACAACTGGTGGGAACAGGTGTAAACAGCTAGAGTCCCTTATAACCTAGCGGCTCTGAAGATGCAGCTGGCATCAGTCAGTGTATCAGGACTAGCATGGGCAGCTTTGGTCAATTTGGCTGGGGGAGGTTAGTTGGAGGTCAGTTAGGATGCTTCTGCTGCACCTCAGTGCTGTCCCTGGAATAAGCAAAGTGCCAGGGAACCAGGAAAGCACTGAGACATTCCAGCTAGGCCCTGAAGAATGACTTCAAGTGTGTCAAAGAAAGAAGGAGTGAAAAGGGAAATCCAGGCAGCAGCAGAAGAATTTGCAAAGGCATAGAGGCATTCAAAGAACAAGGGCAAGACAGAAACGAGAAGTAGACCCTGCAGTTTCAGGGATGCGTGAGGGGCCAGGCTGAGCACGCGATTCATCGGAGCCCTGGTTCTTATCAATGGTGAGGAGGGGAGATATGGAGACACACTGACCGACATCACAGCAAGGTTCAAGCCATTCTCTCTAATCTCACCCATGGCTCTTTTTAACAGGCCTTTGTTCTCAGCTCCCACCACTGACCCTCCTGACTCCAGCCCACCCGGAAGACAGTTTAAAGAATGTCACTGGGCAGGAGGGGGCAGGGGGACTAGTTAGGAAGCTGAGACACAGGCAGGCTGCAGGAAGACCTGAGGACATCTTTAAGAGAGAACCACAGGGCCTCCCTGGTGGCGCAGTGGTTGACAGTCCGCCTGCCGATGCAGGAGATGCGGGTTCGTGCCCCGGTCCGGGAAGATCCCACATGCCGTGGAGCGGCTGGGCCCGTGAGCCGTGGCCGCTGAGCCTGCGCGTCCGGAGCCTGTGCTCCGCAACGGGAGAGGCCACAACAGTGACAGGCCCGTGTACCGCAAAAAAAAAAAAAAAAAGAGAGAGAACCACAGATACAAGTGATCAGTTAGGTAAGAGGAAGGAATCATCCAAGGTCCGCCTCTACCCTCAGCAAGACAGTCCCCACCCAAGAGGCAACAGAGCGAATCTAAATGTGATTATGTGATGCTCCTTCGGGAACTCCAACTGTTCCACATGCAGCAACCCATGTCACGACTGCCCATCTTTCTGACCAATTTCCCTCCCTCCACAGCCTCCTACTCAGTCCTGGGCCCACATCTCAGCTCCCCAAACACACTGTGCTCTTGCAAACTGCTAAACCTCTGACCAGCAGGAGACCCCTTTATCTGCCTGGTTGACGCAGGCTGATCCTGCAGCCCAGCTTCTCTGTAGACCCTTCCCTGATTTGACAATCACCCGCCCCCCTCATCCCCCCTTCTGGAGGGAATGGCAAAGTTCTACTTCTTCATCTGCGTGTGACTGCAGAGGTATCTGCTTTGCAATTAATCACGGTGATATACATTTCTATTTTGTGCATTTGACTGCGTATGTGGTACATTTAACAATAAAAGGACAAAAGAAGAAAATGTTTAATTAATCAGCCCCCAAATAAAAGAGAAGAAACCTATGTGAAAATCGGGGCTGTTGTACATTACTGTTCTGAATATAATTATTTCCCCAGAAAAATGTCATTGACACCGGTTCTGCTTCTTAGCCAAGGTGCACTGTGACACATGAAAACCAGCCTTCTGCAGGCAGGTCACTTTGGAAGAAGATCTGCCTTTATTTGTGATGCTGACAATATCAGAAATCAGCACCAATGTCCAAACTACCCTAGCCAGGCCGATGTGAGATGTTATATACATCTTGGGATGAAGCTGGGCCTTCCCTCAGGGGCAGAGCAAGGAGGGGGCAACAGAAGGGAGGCAGATGACTTCCCAAGAGGTAATACACCTTCTGCTGTGTCAAAACATTTTTAATTAGGGTAAACGTATCTTTCAGGAGCCTTCTACTCAATAGGCTGCTTGACTATTTTCTCAAGCCCATAAAATTTCCTTCCACAATTAATTTTTCACCAGTGGGATAATGGTTAACACTTCCTTATATCCTGCCTTCAGGTACTTTAGCATATAGGTAATTTAGTCCAACACCATTTATATAATGACTGATTTCACTTATAACACATTATAAACATAAAGACTCACTTTATATTATCAAAAGGGGTGGGATAATACAAAGCCTCATTCCTCGGAGAAACTTTATAAAATTTAGCATTTGTATGATCAGAAAGAAAAAAGGCAGTATGGCCTTTGACTAGCAAAAAAAGTGGGTTGGTACCTTCTCAAAGTTCAACAAAAATCATGCAAATCATTAGTTTGTCAGTCCTACCAGGTCCACTGCATTACAGCACCGTGTCCAGCACATAAGTAGGTGTTCACAGGACAGTGGCTACATGTTGAATTTTAAGAAGCAAGAAAGGACTGAGAAAATGAGCAAATAACACTGCAGCACAAACATAGGAGCAAGGCTGAAAGCGTCTCCCAAACCTTCCCCATTTTCCTGGGTTTGTGGGCAGGTGAGTTCATATCCTATAAAATCAGTCAACACCTTTCTGTTACCATAAAGAAAATAAAAGAAACAATTATGATGCCTAATTCATGAGCTATCAGTTCAAATGTTAATTTGCACCCTATAACGAAGGACATCTTATGGAAAATGTTAGATCTTTTAAGGAACCAAGTGGCACCGTGTTATTTTTCATAGGCAACACCAGAATCTGCCCATGAATGAGGGCTAGGTGGCTACGTTCCCGGTAATGCACTCTGTAGAGTTATGAAGGTCATTTCCCACGTGTCAAAGCCTTAGAAAAATGGGCCGTTACTGGACCCAAAGAAATAAGAACTAGACTTGAAGAAAGTGTAAACCCTGCCCCAGTTGAGAGAGAAAAATAACTAAAATCCACAAGCCTCGGGGATATGGAACATGAAATGCTTCGCCACTTTTCTTGGGATGCCTTTAACACAGAGAGGGAACAAAGGACGAAACGTTTAGGTGCTTTCTGGGGAGAAGGAAGGAAAATAAGGTTGTGCAAAGAGAACTCTGGACACACTGGCCTAAATCATAAGTGTACGCAATTGAGAAGCGAGTGCGTTTTGCAGTGTGTGTGTGTGTGTGTGTGTGTGTGTGTGTGTGTGTGTGTGTGTG
>NW_020837978.1:20242720-20292178 GCF_003676395.1 Aethalodelphis obliquidens | reverse complement strand
TGTGTGTGTGTGTGTGTGTGTGTGTGTGTGTGTGTGTGTGTGTGTGTTGTAAGGAGGAAACTCATCAACACTTACCTTGGTGGGGATTCGTGCTGTGACAAGGAAGGCTCGGCATGATGTAAGCACCTGTAAGACAGAAGCAGCCGCATCAGTATAAGTACCGAAAAGTGAGCTGGTGGGCTTTGTGGTGTGACCCGCAGGACTTTAACGATACTGAAGCCTCGAGAGGCTTGGTTCCTGACATGTAAGAAGAATAAGTGACCTGGGACAGCTTGTTGGCCTCGTCGGATTACTAGCTGTACTCTAAGAATCACTGTATGAAGGGCCATATCAAACAAATCACCCGCAAAATCTCAAGACGAGCAACCAGTCAGCAGCCCAAAGGAGCCACAGATTACGCCAGTTGAGTAAGCAAGACAGGTGTCTGAGATATTAAAATACAGATATCTTATCCATAGGAGGAGCCTCACTATATCAACAGCAAACTTAATGAAGAAGCCAAGTACTCATTCACACTTTCCAAATTACAACCGCCACCCACGTTTGCCCTCTTGCCTCCTGTTCTCTGTCCACTGACTGGTAACATTTACATGACACACAGGCAGCAAAACAGGGTACTCTCCCAAGAAGTCAACCCCGACTTTGCTTCTCAGCTATGCCTCTCTCAGTCCTAGAGAGAACATTTACCAATTCCAGCTCTCAGCTAAGAACATATAGATAGCCCATGGGGTCCCATATGCCTATAGGCACCTCTTGCCCAGCAGGGGCCCTTGTGAATACGAAGGGGCTGGAACTAGGCTGAACTCCTAGTTCCTACCTGGAGCAGAGATCCCAGTCTACCAACCTTAATGTCTAAACGTGCCACTCTGCAACCCGGAGGTCCGGGCAGGCCTCGGGGGCCTTTGCAATAAAGAAGGCGGACTCCAGCACTTCTCAAGTTCTGATGGGAGACCTGTCTTTGATTTTCCAAACAACTTGCTTGTCACTAAGTTGATATTTAGCAAATGAGACGTATGTGCTAGTCTGAGAATGCTAGATTTGAACACAACTTGAGAAATCATAAGTCAAGGCCACTGAGGCCCAAGTTGCTACAGGATTTATCCAGATTCAGGCCAGGGCTCATCCCGTTCATTCACACACAGAAGGTGAGGCCATGCATGTGCCTGTAGCCTGCTCTGTGCCTCTCTTTACGCTCCCAACTCTAAACAGAAACAGTATATCTTCTAGGTAACTCTTCTTTGAATAATCAGAGGTCACTGCTATTGGGAATAACTCAAGTCAGGACCCTTTATGAGACAGATGGTAAAGAGAGGTAGCCCAACACTGGCTGGGAGAGTCTGATAACGAGCAAAGGGAAGGCAGAGACAGAGGGGCACGGCCCGTTGAAGACTTTCCACCCAGATGCCTTCAATCACAGTTATTCAGGGGATCCTTTTCCACCTGGGTTCATTTTTGCTACTTGACTTTAGAGGTGATGTGCTCTAAAAGACCATTAATAAGTGACTTCTAAAAGTGGAGTCAACAAAAGACATCTATATTTGAATATTCTTAGGCCATGAACCACAGTTCTTTTCCCAAAGGAATGATCCTTACTTTTTTTTACTCAGGCCCTTCAGAGATGGGGCGGGGGGAGCAACAAGCAATAGAGAGGGGAGAGGCGTGTAAGAAGTGGGGTCAGATGAGCGAGTGGAGGTCAACTGCAGCCCAGAAGTAGCAGGACTGGCTACATAAACTGCAGGGCCTTTTGTTCAAAAATTATGAAGAATTTTAAAGACAGAGACAGAAAGCATTTACCCAAGCGTAGGGCCCTTCTGAGAGCAGTGCCCCGTGCACCTGTACAGGTCACATGCCCATGAAGCCAGCCCTGAGTAGTAGCTACCATTTATCAAGTGTTCCCTATGGGCCATAAATGGGGAAACATCCTTGGATACACTGATTCATTTAATCTTCCCAACAACCGTATTCTCTATCATTATTACCCCCATTTTACAGATGAATAAACAGATTCTGTGATATAACCCAAGGGCAGGAGTAGGGTTCACGTCTGTCAACTCCAAAGCCTATGCTCTTCACCATTAGGCTACCTTCACACATTCTAACCCAATCTTGCCTCCTGGTCTCTAGCCCCTGGCACTTCAGTTAGATTTGGGGTAGAAGGGTAAGAGCCCAGGGCCACCTGTGACTGGGAAGGGATTCACAAAGCTCCCAGCTCAAACAGTATCTTCCTCAACATTCCAGTAGTTTAAAAGATTCTCTTTTCAAATCCAAGAATGGCACAGAGAGCTAAATTTTTCAAGTCACCTACGCTAGCCAAGCCTTGACTAAGACAGCAGTACCCAGGGAAGTAGAGTTTGGCTGCCTTTGGGGAAAAGGCAAGAGGCAGTTTTGTTCCGTGAGACACACAGGGTTCAGTGGTGAACATCAGACAGTCAGAAGAGGCCTGACAGTAATAGAAAGGGAGATAAAAGGGGGCCAGAGACAGGCGTGGCCGGTGTTCTCATTTGCTTAGGTCTGGCAAACAGGTTATCTGTGACTAAATTACAAGATCAGGACTCATCTTAAAGGATGAAAAATTTGCCTTCTCTGAACTAAGACCTTGTCCCACAGCACTTTTTTTTTTTTTTTTTTTTTTTTTTGCGGTTCGCGGGCCTCTCACTGCCGTGGCCTCTCCCGCTGCGGAGCACAGGCTCCGGTCGCGCAGGCTCAGCGGCCATGTCTCACGGGCCCAGCCGCTCCGCGGCATGTGGGATCTTCCCGGACTGGGGCACGAACCCGCGTCCCCTGCATCAGCAGGCGGACTCTCAACCACTGCGCCACCAGGGAAGCCCAGCACATTTTTTTTTAACTGAAGTTTAGTTGATGCACAATATTGTGTTAGTTTCAGGTGTGCAGCATAGTGATTCAGTATTTTTGCAGATTATTCTCCATTATAGATTATCACAAGATAGTGAGTATAACTCCCTGTACTATACAGTATATACCTGTTGCTTATCTATTTTATATACAGTAATTTGTATCTGCTAATCCCATACCCCTAATTTGTCCCTCCCCACTTCCCTCTCCTCTTTGGTAACCACAAGTTTGCTTTCTATATCTGTGAATTGGTTTCTGTTTTGCATATACATTCATTTGTATTACTTTTTAGATTCCACATCTAAGTGATACCATTCAGCATTTGTCTTTCTCTGTCTGACTTACTTCACTAAGCATAATATTCTCTAGGTCCATCCACATTGTTGCCAATTTCATTGTTTTACCGCTGAATAATATTCCATTCCACGGCACATCTTGATGTGGCATCCTTTCAAACACTGCTCCTCCTCCAGGGGAAAAGGAAAAAAGAAAAAGAAGGAAATAACGCTGACAGTCGTGATGACCAGCATGGCTATAGGAAGCCAGACTCCTCACCTCTTTACCTATGGTTGATCCTTGACCAACTCGGGGCTTAGTCTGCATATAACTTAGAGTGGGTCCTCCATACCCCCAGTTCAGCCACATCGGAGGATTCAACCAACCACAGACCACCTAGTCAGTACTACAGTCTTTACCACTGAAAAATATCTGCATAAAAGTGGATCTCTGCAGTTCAAACTCATGTTGTTCAAGGGTCAATGGTACAATGGCAGCACACACGTTTCTTTCTTCCAGGGGTACTTGTATGATCAATCCCTGATTTTTCAAGAATCTTAAGTCCACAAAACCTTTACACAGAGTCAAATCATAAAACTCACATGCCAGAAAGGACTCAATATCAATCACCTAGTGAAAGACCCCCTTAGAGTTTATAATCTGAGAGCAGATCCAAAGAAACTCATCTCGTAGATAGTTTGTGCCAGAGCTGGACTAGAAGAGGCAACTCCTTATTCCCAGCGTATTACCTTTTCACTCTCTCCTCAAACGGCAATAAGGGTCAATGCCAAAAGCCCCAGGCAGGAACACACAGCCTCTTCAGTAGTCAGAAAAATATGTTTAGCTCTGTGAACATTCCCTCAAAGGAAAATTGGTCCTACAACATCCAGGATCATTTTACAAGCATAGCAGTAATACCAGTCAATACATGTTGGGTACCATGTTCTCATAGGTTTGCATACATCATCTCCTTTAACCCTCACAGCAGCCTACGGGCTAGATACTATTATTAATCTCATTTTAAGAAGAAGAAACTGAGACACACAGAGAGTATATTACTTGCCCACGTCACCTAGCAAGTAGGTGGCAGAGCTGGGATTCGAACCCAGAGGGTCTGGCCCCAGAGATTGTGCTAATTACTTATTAGGGCTCTCAAATCTCACCTGTCCAAGAACCAGCTTCCTCAATAGTCTGCACACATGCAAATACAGATGAGTCATAGAGCTTTAAAGCCAGAAAGAAGCAAACAGGTAACAGCATCATCCATAAGATGATGGATATTTGCATATCGTAAGAACAAGGACCAGTCTCTACTGTCTGTCCAGACCAGTGTCTGTCTCTGTCTCTCTCTGATCACGGGTTAATCTCTGTGAGTCTCTATTTGGATCTGTCTACTTGATTCTACACGTGTATCTCTCAGCTTACCTGTGTCTCTCCTTGCCCGTTCCCCACCCCTCCCTCCAATCCCTCCTCTCTGCTACAGCCTCCGCTATCCCCACCATGCCCCAACCCATCTTCTCGTTCTCTTTTCCCTCCTCTGGCTCCCCACCCGCTTCACTCTGCCCCCATTTCCCAGCGCTTTCTCTCTGCTAATCACTGAGAGCTTGTATCTTATTTATGCCCATTGCAAAACAACAGGCACCCATCACAGGAGAAATTATGCGTTCTCAAAGAGTATTTCATTTGGAACATAGTCACAGAGAAACTTGAAAAAACCATGAAATAAAAATGACAAGACACCTTTTGACATTATTATACAACGAGCACATCAGTAATTAAGTGATTACAAGGTCCCCTGGGTGAATCTAGTTACTAAAATCTAATCTCAAAACAGGCACCCACATAACTGCCACACGCCAGCAATCTCCAGCGCGAGGCGCGGGCTGGCCTTTCCGCCCGTTTACAAGCGTCACGTTTTGGAGAATAACGTCTCCCACGAGCAGCCGAGGCATCAGGTGACCTACCTGACTTCTCTTGATCTGCCCTCTCCTGGAAAGTCACCAGGGGGTTGCTAGGGGCCACTGACAAGGTATTAACTGGCTCAATATATTTTTTAAAAGAGAGGAAAAAGCCCAGGGTGTTCACACGGATTCACCTTTCCAGTAAAGAGCAAACTCTTGACCATATGTAGGTACATGAGGTTCCGATGATACTTCTGCTTTCACTCTGGCAACAACAGCGCTCACAATCTGTGGCCCTGCATGCCAACTCCCTTTCTTTAGAAATATTTGAAAGGCCGAGTAGGTACACAGTGTCCTTCAGAAGTTGGACACAGGCCAAAATCATCTGTTTGAAAAGAGACACACCCAGGCTTTGAAGGCACAAGCTTTGTGCTGGCGGGTCCCCACTTCTGGTGATCAGCTCAGATCTCCAGAGGCCTGAGGACTGTTCTTAGAAAGCCTTGAAGGGGATGGAGCCGAAGGGATGAAATTCTCCAACGCTGACCTAGCCTTTCCCAACACCATGCACACTTGTGAGCACAAGAGCGTAGCAATGTTTTGAAGCAAGTGTGCAAAACTATGAATGCTACCATTCCAAGAATTGTGCTTTTTGTTTTTTGGGTTTTTTTGCGGTACACGGGCCTCTCACTGTTGTGGCCTCTCCCGTTGCGGAGCACAGTCTCGGGACGCGCAGGCTCAGCGGCCACGGCTCACGGGCCCAGCCGCTCCGCGGCATGTGGGATCCTCCCGGACCGGGGCACGAACCTGTGTCCCCTGCATCGGCAGGTGGACTCTCAACCGCTGCGCCACCAGGGAAGCCCGTGCTTTTTGTTTTATCAACCCAAACTGGGCCAATAAATGGGGCCACATTCATGCTGAGAACCCCAAAGAACTCAATCTCCTAGCTTTCCTGTTTTGGGCCAAGATGCCCTAGGATTTGTGGCCTTGGAGGTCTTACACACACACACATGGCTTCTAGCAGGTGAGGGGGGAAATCGCACAGGAAAACTCCTCTTTGATCTATCAGGAAGTGTTTCCCGGTAGTGTGCACTACCTTGGTGCTAGGGATAGCAAGCATCTTCCTTGCAGGGTGACCACATCTTCATTCCAGTTTTAGCTCTGAGAATCCCGTCTCCCGGAAACTGGAACACTTGGTCGCCCTACTTTGCCGGGGTTTTGGAATCAGGAAGACAGATTCCAATTCTGGCTCTGCCGCTTTCTAGCTGTTTAACACTGACAGAGTTAGTTAACTTCTCAGTTTGCTCACCTGTAGAATAATACTGCTGTGCAGGACTAATCTAATACTGTTGTTTTAAGTAAAATACAAACGTAGATAAAGCCCTAGCCCAGCACCCAGACGTCTCTGCTGAATATATCAAAATAATTGGTGTGAGAGCATCTTAAATTTAGATTCCCAAAGTAAGACTAACATCTATTGAATTTTTAAATAATGGCTTTTGTCAACAGAACAAAACAAACAACAGCAAAACAGAAACAACGATTCTGAGACATCTCCTAGGCTGGCATTTTCAGTTCTATATATATACCTTTAACCTTGAAGGAGAAGAATTTTCTTGCAGAGTTAAAAAAAACGGGGGTTCGGGGGGGGGTGTGTGTGGAGGGCATTAGAAGAAGTATATGTGCTGAGCCAAGGAACCTTAACCACAAAGGGCAAGCTAGAACTTCCCTCCCACCTCCTCTGCGAGGCCCATTCTTCCAGAAGAGTCTTAGCATGCAAACCACATTTTCAACCTCTATAATGAATTTCCTCTCCCTTTCATTGAAATGCAAGCAGCAGCCTGGTTCCCTTTGAGGCTTCTTGGTTCAACTTTTAACTTCAAAATTTCACTTGGAAACATTTATAAAAATCCTCCCTACTGTTAAGACTCATAGCTTAGCAGAGAAGCCTAAATTTCCTTATGGAAATGATACAAAATGAGGTCGGTCATGGAACCCTATCATGGCACACTTACTAAAAACAAAAGTATCTGTTTCACCCTCTTATAGGACTCCATTACCTAAAGCCTACCGCTGCACAGGCAATCCATAAATTCACGGCCCCTAAATCCACATTCTCCCCTGCACGTTACCAAAAACGCCTTTCCTGTAAAACTGGGCTCTTCATGGCAAACATTCGACCAATGGTCTTATACCACCCAAATGCTCTCTAATTTGCAAGCAAACTAAATGATGAGTGCCATTTAATACGTTTCCCCTCTTCCAAACCCCCAGACCTCATTAATCCAAGACACAAGCTTTGGGGAGGGAGAGGGGCAGGTGGCGAGGACTGTTAGCGCCACCGTGGAGAGTTACGAGTGACAGATGCTAAGGGACTTGTGCAAGGTCACCCAGAAAGTTGAGGAAGAATAAAAAGCCCCTCTGGCTCTGAGCCTCGTAACAACCCACTGCACACAGCTCTGATGACCTTCACCCTCTCTGGCCAAAGCACGACCCTTCACCCAAAAGGAATACAAAATAACACATCGTTTTAGCGCAATTTCTGGCCCCAAATCCCTTATAAAACTGGATCACCACACTAGGAGGCAGCATAGTCCAGCGCAGGTCCTGAAAACTACAAATCCAGCCCCACCTGTTTTTTATAAATAAAGTTTTACTGGGACACAGCCCCAACCATGTTTAATGGATCATCTCCAGCTGCTTTCACACTATGAAGGCAGAGCTGAGCAGATGCAACAGAGATTTTTATGCCTCACAAAGCCAAAAATATTTACTATCTGGTCCTTTACAGAAAGTAAAGGTTTGCTGACCCCTTGCATAGTGGTTTCGAGGACAAACTCTGGGGTCGGGTTGCCTGGGCTTCCAAGCTTCACTATTTACCATCTGTGTGACTTGGGGCAAACTACTTAATCTTCTCAGTGGCTCAGTTTCCTCTTCTGTAAAATGGGAGCAACAGGGTACACCTTATGGAGCCATGAGGGTTAAATAAGTTAATGTGTGTCAATAAGTGAACATATGTAAAGTGCTGAGAAGAATATACGGAAAGTGCTAGTGTTTGTTATTATTTATATTACAATATTATAATAATATTATACATGTCCATTATAGTATTACACTAAGAACAGAGTTACTGGATTTAGCCTGGGTTTGGCCTCAAGCTGGCCAAGTGACCTGACTCTGAGCAAGTTACTGTCTCTGTGGACCTCAATTCACCCAAGTGTAAAATCAGGGGGTTGGAACAGGTGTCTAACTTACCTTGCTACACTCTGGGTCATGACTCAGGCCCACTGTGGAAATGTCCCAGTTCTAGGACCCCTCTTCTCTTTGCTTTGCATGGACAGCCAAGAATGGCAAATCGCCAGTAAATATTTGCTGAGAGGAATTAATTCCTTCTTGGGCCCCTGCTCCCCGGAAGGACAGACGCTCCCTCAACAGGGGGGGCAAGGAAGTCAGTGGAGTTTGGTTTCTGTCTTCTGATATCTAGTTTCGGGGGAAGTCTTTGTACTCTAACACCTGTGTGAATCCACTTCTTTTCACCTGGTTATTTATGCCATTATGCAGAAATGGAATGTTTACATACAGCTTGTCAGACACAATCGCTTCATTCTTCCTGCAGTGCTTTCATTGCAAATTGTAAGGTTTTATCAAAGCATGAAAGAAAACAAATGTTTCTAATTTTTCCCCACAGATGAACATGTGGCTACTTCCAAACAACATCAATTCTTCTTGATGTCACTAACATTTCAGATCTTCGTTTCAAAGCACTGGCCAAAACAAAACTCTGGAACCAGATGCACTGATTCTATGATGATAACATATTTTTAAAGGCAGAATGATGGCGTGACCATAATCCCTGGAATGGGACCACCTCTTAGGCTAAGAGTAAAGATGAGCCCAACACCTAGAACCAGCTCCACAGGTCCAGGAAGGTCAGGCTAAGGCACTTACATGGGGCAGAGTTTCTGCCCAGACCTCTCAGCATTGGGGTCTCATGGGTCTGCATGGGGCACACGTGGAAAGGGACCTCTGCTAGTCATCACTGTCATATTTATGGTTTAAATGAATTCACCAACAGTAGAATCACAGTCATTCAAAGAATACAGAAAAATACAACATGAATGTAAAGGTCACATTAACCCGGTTAACAAAACTCCTCGTGCTTCCCTAACACAAGGCCAGCCAGGCTCTTCTTGAACAAGCCATGAGTTACCAGAACCTAACTCTAGCAAAAAATCACAAAGTTAAAAGCAATCTGGAGATAGGCATATCTAATTCCTTTATTTTATAGATGAGGAAACAGACCAGGAAGGGTCAAACAATTGTCTGCATTTATCAGGGCTTGCTTTTTTTTTTTTTTTTCCCAAACAATGGAATTTAAGCACAAATAAATGTTTTAAAGGAAATGAGTAGCTCTCATAATAAAAATTTTTTTTAAAAAAATGTTTTTCATTAAAAACCAGAGCTCAAGAGGGACAGAAACGAAATCAACTCTACAGATTTGAGAAGAACTAGTGGGGAGTCCCTTCTGGCTGCCCTGATGGAGTGAATGGACTTCAGCCACGTTTCTTCCAAGTATGATTCCTCTCAAGATTCAAAACCCAGAAGCGAGAACCCCATCCTGGGCATGGCACCCAATAAAGACCACAGAGAATTACCTGAAAGGAAAGACACGTAACAGTTATGGCTTAATGACAAAGACCACGGGCTCCAGAGGCAGAAAGCCTGGGTATGAACCCCCGCTAGACCACTCACTACTAGCTGTGTGACCTGGGGCAGGTTACTTAGCTTCTCCATGCCTTAATCACCCCACCTGTAAAAACATGTATACAATACGCCCACTAAGATAACATACTTACACAGAACGAGACCTGGCACATAAAAGAGTCCAATAAACACATGTTCTTGGACAAGTTCAGTGGTAATATTAGTTAACCAGCTATACAGCAGAGCTGGAACATGAAGTAAGTTTCACTCATCTTTTATCACAATTCTCATGCTGTGGTCCCTCCCCAACCTACACTATTTCAACTTGCAGCCTACAAGGGGGGCCCTTAGATCCCCATCTTCTCAAGCCAAGGAGGCACAAATGTCACTTCCTTATTCTTCACCTTTTGTTAATTATCATTTTCATCAAATGAAAAAAAGTTCACATTTTCTTTCCTGCTCTCAGAGCAAATTTATGAAATATTCCTCCACTCTGCAGAAGTGTGGGTGGCATATGGTAGGGGGAATTGGCTTAGATTTAATACTGTTGCATGAATAATCAGATTGAGAGATATTCTTCATTACATTCCACGATAAACAGGGAGAGAAGGAGAAAAAAGATTTGGAGTGATTATACTGAGAAATCCAGGTATGCACATCATTTTCAAACTGAGGGCTGCAGCCCACTGGTGGCTGGTTAAATCAATTCAGGAGAGTTTAACAAGCATATTAATAAAATAGACTGAAGTGGAAGTGAAAAGGAAATCAAGTGCATTGCAAATAGAAACCAGAGCATTGTTTCATGAAACTTCTGTTTCAGAGGTATCAGTGTGCTCATGGCACACAGGCATGCGTGTGTGTGTGCGCAAGACTGTGTGCACACGTGGGGGGGTGCTTCTCAAAATCAATATAAAATGCATTTCTTCTGTGGGTCCAGATTTTGAGAGTTTGATAAAGACTGGTTTACGGCACCATCCGCACCTATAAGTATGATCCGCCATGAGGCTATAAGAAGGTTGAGGCAGCGTGGTAGGATGGCAAGAACGTGAGCTTTGGAGACAACAAAATCCCAGCTTTGGCATTTTGTGAGCAGACTGGTCATAGGCAAGTTCCTTTAAACCTCCAGGCTGCAGTATCCACACCTCTAACGTGGAGACAGTATTTGTCCTTGTGTAAGAATTGGAGATTACCTATCAAGTGCTAAGCCTAGAGCACACATTAATATCAAAGAAGTCATTGTAACTGGCCTCAAAGAATACAGCTCTGAAAGTGATCTATAGGGATAAAAAACTGAGACCTACAGAGACATGTACACACTTGTTAGTTAGGGACAGAGACAAGCCCAAATGCCCTGTCTCCCTCCCTGAATCCCGTTCTCGACACGTCATCTCCAGGATGTAGGTTGAGTCAGTGCAGGGGGAGAGTATTCCCATGGTAACTACAGCCTATCTGAGAATTAGAAAAGAATTTCCATGTCTGGATGGGGATGTAGTGAAACCTGATATAGAGAAAGAATGGGCTTTACATCATAAGAGACTACTACAAGCAGCTCTATGCCAATAAAATGGACAACCTGGAAGAAATGGACAAATTCTTAGAAAGGTATAACCTTCCAAGACTGAACAGGAAGAAATAGAAAATATGAACGGACCAATCACAAGTAATGAAATTGAAACTGTGATTAAATGTCTTCCAACAAACAAAAGTTCACGACCAGATGGCTTCACAGGTGAATTCTATCAAACGTTTAGAGAAGAGCTAACACCCATCCTTCTCAAACTCTTCCAAACAATTGCAGAGGAAGTAACACTCCCAAACTCATTCTATGAGGCCACCATCACCCTGATACTGAAACCACACAAAGATACTACAAAAAAAGAAAGTTACAGACCAATATCACTGTTGTATATAGATGCAAAAATCCTCAACAAAATACTAGCAAACAGAATCCAACAACACATTAAAAGGATCATACACCATGATCAAGTGGGATTTACCCCAGGGATGCAAGGATTCTTCAAAATACGCAAATCAATCAATGTGATACACCATATTAACAAATTGAAGAAGAAAAACCATATGATCATCTCAATAGATGCAGAAAAAGCTTTAGACAAAATTCAACACTCATTTATGATAACAGCACTCCAGAAAGTGGGCACAGAGGGGACCTACCTCAACATAATAAAGGCCATACATGACAAACCGACAGCAAATATCATTCTCAATGGTGAAAAGCTGAAAGCATTTCCTCTTAGATCAGGAACAAGACAAGGATGTCCAGTCTCATCACTATTATTAACACAGTTTCGGAAGTCCTAGCCACGGCAATCAGAGAAGACAAAGCAATAAAAGGAATACAAACTGGAAAAGAAGAAGTAAAACTGTCACTGTTTGCAGATGACATGACACTATACATAGAGAATCTTAAAGATGCCACCAGAGGCATGGACATACATACTCTACCAAATGGAAAATAGCTAGCTAGTGGGAAGCAGCCACATAGCACAGAGAGATCAGCTCCATGCTTTGTGACCACCTAGAGGGGTGGGATAGGGAGGGTGGGAGGGAGACGCAAGAGGGAGGAGATATGGGGATATATGTATACGTATAGCTGATTCACTTGGTTATAAAGCAGAAACTAACACACCATTGTAAAGCAATTACACTCCAATAAAGATGTTAAAAAGAAAAAGATGTCACCAGAAAACTACTAAAGCTAATCAATGAACTTGGTAAAGTTGCAGGATACAAAATTAATGCACAGAAATCTCTTGCATTCCTATACACTAATGATGAAAAATCTGAAAGAGAAATTAAGGAAACAATCCCATTCACCAGTGTAACAAAAAGAATAAAATACCTAGGAATAAACCTACCAAAGGAGGTAAAAGACCTGTACTCAGAAAACTACAAGACACTGATGAAAGAAATCAAAGATGACACAAACAGATGCACAGATATACCATGTTCTTGGTTGGGAAGAATGAATACTGTGAAAATGACTATACTACCCAAAGCAATCTACAGATTCAATGCCATCCCTATCAAATTACCAGTGGCATTTTTTTACAGAACTAGAACAAAAAATCTTAAAATTTGTATGGAGACACAAAAGACCCCGAATAGCCAAAGCAGTCTTGAGGGAAAAAAACGGAGCTGGAGGAATCAGACTCCCTGACTTCAGAGTATACTACAAAGCTCCAGTAATCAAGACAATATGGTACTGGCACAAAAACAGAAACAGATCGATGGAACAATAGAAAGCCCAAAGATAAACCCACACACCTATGGTCAACTAATCTATGACAAAGGAGGCAAGGATATACAGTGGAGAGAAGACAGTCTCTTCAATAAGTGGTGCTGGGAAAACTGGACAGATACATGTAAAAGAATGAAATTAGAACACTCCCTAACACCATACACAAAAATAAACTCAAAATGGATTCAAGACCTAAATGTAAGACCAGACAACTATACAACTCTTAGAGGAAAACATAGGAAGAACACTCTTTGACATAAATCACAGGAAGATCTTTTTTGATCTGCCTCCTAGAGACATGGAAATAAAAACAAAAATAGACAAATGGAACCTAATGGAACTTAAAAGCTTTGGCAAAGCAAAGGAAACTACAAACAAGATGAAAAGACAACCCTCAGAATGTGAGAAAATATTTGCAAATGAATCAACGGACAAAGGATTAATCTCCAAATATATATAAATTAATCTCCAAATATATATAAATATATAAACAGCTCATGCAGCTCAATATTAAAAAAACAAACAACCCAATCAAAAAAATGGGCAGGAGACCTAAATAGGCATTTCTCCAAAGAAGACATACAGATGGCCAAGAAGCACATGAAAAGCTGCTCAACATCCCTAATTATTAGAGAAATGCAAATCAAAACTACAATGAGGTATCACCTCACACATTTAGAATGAGCATCATCAGAAAATCTACAAACAACAAATGCTGGAGAGGGTGTGGAGAAAAGGGAACCCTCCCGCACTGTTGGTGGGGAATGTAAATTGACACAGCCACTATGGAGAACAGTATGGAGGTTCCTGAAAAAACTAAAAAACAGAATTACCATATGACCCAGCAATCCTACTACTGGGCATATACCCAGAGAAAACCATAATTCAAAAAGACACATGCTGGAAAAAAAAAAAAAAAAAAAGACACATGCTGGGCTTCCCTGGTGGTGCAGTGGTTGAGAGTCCGCCTGCCGATGCAGGGGACACGGGTTCGTGCCGCGGTCCGGGAAGATCCCACATGCTGCGGAGCAGCTGGGCCCATGAGCCATGGCCGCTGAGCCTGCGCGTCCGGAGCCTGTGCTCCGCAATGGGAGAGGCCACAACAGTGAGAGGCCCGCGTACGGCAAAAAAAAAAAAAAAAAGGGCACATGCACCCCAATGTTCATTGCAGCACTGTTTACAATAGCCAAGTCATGGAAGCAACCTAAATGCCCATCAACAGGTGAGTGGATAAAGAAGATGTGGTACATATATACAATGGAATATTACTCAACCAGGAAAAGAAACGAAATTGGGCCATTTATAGAGATGTGGATGGATCTAGAGACTCACACAGAGTGAAGTCAGAAAGAGAAAAATGAATATCGTATATTAATGCATATATGTGGAACCTAGAAAAATGGTACAGATGAACCAGTCTGCAGGGCAGAAATAGAGACACAAATGTAGAGAACAAACGTATGGACACCAAGGGGGGAAAGTGACGGGGGGGTGGGGCGGGTGTGTGTGTGTGTGTGTGTGTGTGTGTGTGTGTGTGTGTGTGTGTGATGAATTGCGAGATTGGGATTGACACATATATACTAATATGTATAAAACAGATAATAAGAACCTGCTGTATAAAAAAATAAATAAAATTCAAAAAAAAAAAAGAATGGGCTTTCAACTCAGACCAATTTGAATTCACTTGCCAATTCCCCCACTTCAATTATATCATCTCTGAGTCTTAATTTTATTACCTGTAAAATGGGTACGGCATAAGCTCTCTCTGACAGTTGTGAGGATTAAATGAGATAACTTGTAAAAACACTAGCACTCTCTTAGACACCCTAACTTTATTCACTGACGATGCTAACACCTGGCTAAAAGTCTCTATACACCATCTCCTCTCCAACTTCTGAGATCAGAGGTCAGTAATGCATCCATTCACATAAGGGCACTAGACTCCGGAGATGTACTGGAGTTTTACTGTCCCAGTTTGAATCCTGACTCTGCCACTCACAAGCGTGGGTGATGTGGAGAATGGCCTCCCTGTGTCTCTCTTTCTCATCTGTAAAATAAGGGATCATCATACCTCATTGGGGACTGTTGTGAGGATATACACAAGGTGCTTAGAACAGTGTTGCCAACAGTAAGTGTTAGCATCACTGTCATGCATCGGCAAGACTCAGTGATCAGGTGGCCTTCTCATTCTTTGACCTTTTGGTCCCCTTAGTCATTCCCCGGGCCGTGCTGTCTATCTGCTCTACGATTCCTAATTCATGCATCCCACTCTCTGACCACAACCTTCTCATTTCTCCTTCATTGTGACCCATGGGCCAGAGGGGCTGGCATCACTTAGGAGCTTGTTAGAAATACCGAATCTGAGGCCCCACTCCCAGACCTACTGCATCAGAATCTGCAGTTTAATAAGACCCCCCGGTGATCTATATACACATTACAGTTAGCGAAGCACATGCAGCATCTTTCCCTCTCCTCAGCTGGGCCTGCCACTCTGTTACTTGCCCCCTGACCCTGCCAGGTCACTGACCATCCTACATCCCCCCAGCCCATCTTCATCCCACTAAAACCCCACTGAAATCATTCCCCCACTGTTAATACCTTCGGCCTGTGTGCCCTGTCCTTTCATTACGCCCACAGAGAAAAACCTCAACCCTGGATGAACCCACCCAGCCACCCATTCCAGGTTTGCAGTGGCGCCTGCCAAGTGCAGCTGGAGAACAGGTCTGACCCACGAGTTGATTTCGCTTCCTGCATCTGGGAAAACGACTTCCCTCCTACGCCACTGAGTACACAGACTTCATCAGAATGGTACCGCTGACCATCCCACCCCAACCCTCCACACCTGCCTGCCCCTGCGGCTACATCTGTCCTCTCATCTTCCTCTTCTTCTGCCGTGCTGGAGGTAAATGCCCACCCCCTCACCTGGGCTCTGGATTATATCCTGCCCACCTTTGCAGGAACTTTAAGTGACTAACTATGCCTTCCATTCCATATGTAAATATCCAGATAGAGAGATCCCAAGATCTAGATCTGTATCCTGGATTCTTCACCCGTCTTGTAGCTCCATCTAACTCCCTCCTTCCTCTGAGCCCAACTTCTCAAAAAAGGATCTGCACCTCATGTCTTCATTTTTCTGCCTCAAATTCACTCTACTGTGCAAAACTGGCTTCTGTCCCCACAGCTCCACTGAGGTCCCAATCACCTCTTTGTTGCTGAGCCCCGTGTATAGTTCTTAACGTTTCCTAACAAGATTTCTCCTTAGCACTGGCACAGCCCTCAAGCTTGGAATTCTCTTTTCCGCAGGTTTGTCCACCCACCTCCCTGGTCACATCCATTCCCCACTCCCCGCTACCTTCCATTCTCTTCCACGACTTCGATGGATCTCAGAGGCATCCCAAGTTCACGTGCAGCCCGGATCATTCTTGGATCATCTGATCTCTCTCTCTAACTCCACTTGGATGTCTCTCCGAACCTTAAACTCAGCATGTGATCTTTCTTCCAGAATCTGCTCCTCCTCTAAGAGTTTGAGCTCAGTAATGAGTCGTGGCCATCCATACAGTTTCTCAAGCCAGAAATCCAGGCATTGTCAATGTCACTCCCCACCTCAGTCATTCACCAAGTTCAGTCCAATCTAAACATCTCTTAAATCCAGTCACTTCTCTCCAGCTCCAGTGCAATGACTGTACTCCAAGCCACCATCATCTTGCTCCTGTACCACATGCCATAGCCTCCCCACAGACCCATCTTGCCTCACCAAGTCAGCTGCCCATATAGAATCTTGATGCGATCTTCTAGAAACCCAAACATTGTCTTATCGCTTCTCTGCTTAAGCTCTCCGGTGGCTCTGCATGACTCCACTGATCCCTGCTTCCACCTGCAGCCTCCTTTCCCTCCCTCTCCTCCCCACCCCCCCTCCAGTTCCAGCCACACTGGAACTTGGTCCCCTCAAGGGGACCTGCCCCACCCTCTGCTCCAACTGCTCTTCCTTCCCGCTTTCTTCACCTTCACGTGATTCACACCTGCTCATCCTTCAAATC
This sequence comes from Aethalodelphis obliquidens, assembly GCF_003676395.1. Taxonomy (NCBI): domain Eukaryota; kingdom Metazoa; phylum Chordata; class Mammalia; order Artiodactyla; family Delphinidae; genus Aethalodelphis; species Aethalodelphis obliquidens. The sequence goes on along the minus strand of NW_020837978.1, from coordinate 20,275,148 downwards.
CTAACCTAAAGAACTTCCCTAAGAAAATCCAGACTAGAGCAGGTCTCCCGATCATATATTCTCACAGTATTTGCACATTTCCTTAGTAATACCTTTTAATTATTGGTGGAATTGTATATGTAACATCTAACAGCGCCACCAGACTGTAAGGTAGCTGGGAGCAGGGGCCGTATCCGTCCTAGTCAGAGTTTACTGCTCTACCTCACCCCCTTTTCAGCTGCAAAAACTCGAGTTCAGAAGGTAAAAAGAGTTGCTACAGTCTTTGAATCCAATTATAAAAATTCTGTTATGCCTGTTTATTCCTGACAGCTACCACATAATAGACACATCCTTCCTATGTAATAGTCATATCCTATAAGGGAAGTACCTGAAAATCTGTTGTGTGCAGCTCATCTCGACCCACTTCAAACAGACCTACTAGCTAATCCCCAACTCACCTGCCAAAAAAAGAATAACAGAACAAGAAAACGGTAACCTAGCAGAGGAAAGGTGTAGCAATGCCAAACGCTGACATCCCTGCCTTTCGCCTACTGTGTTCGAAGAACTTCTTTACTCAAAAATTCACTACAGAAAGACTCTAGTTTTCTGCAGCTCCCACAGGCTGGGAATGTCATTTCTAACAACAGATGCAGGAAAAGCAAAATCCACTCCAATGAATGATTTCAGGCGTCCTAAGGCTCTCTAGACCTTGACTTTGCCCTTGATTGTGCCAACAGAGTTAAGTCCACAAAACGAAACAAATCACAAAAGGTGGGTCAGGGTACTGATGGGACAGACTTCATACAAAATATAGGGAAAAAAAATCACGTGTTATTTTAACTGACAATTAATAGACCATTTAAACAGAAGGAAACTTACCTTTAAAATGCAGGCATAATGAAAGGACATGCCAAAGAGAGGAAACCTAGTTTTGTAAACAGAGCATGTTTTTCTTTCTTGAAACTTCAGATAAATGAGATTTGCTATGTGGAGAAGTGTTTCGCTCTGGGAACACAGAAACCTCACTCACCTGTTCAAAGAACCCCACCTGAACGTTGTGCCCAATGGCTCAAAGTTGCCAGATAAAGTGAAACTAGGGGCAGAGCTTTCTAAGCCAAACCCAGCCTTTGCACAATGGGAGGAAGTGAAAAGCTGACATCCCTCAAGAGCAAACACTGCTGTTGCTACGCCCTTTAATGTAGAAATTAGCAACTGGCTCTCCGTGTGGCTATGCCTCCTCCTCCCTGCCTCGGTAGGAACCAGCAAACTGTAAGTGACCCCTGTATTTTTTTTGCTCCCGACCACTCCCAAGCTTTCCCCTCTCCCCAGCCATGCCAGAAACAGGCCGGGTACCCCAGCAGTCTGGCATCAGCCACTTCCCAGCGCGGGACAAGAACTCTCTGCCTCTCTGTTTCTAGATTCCTATTTCTATAGCTCATCACCTCCCCTCCCAAGGCAGCAAACTCCGGCTGGCCCCTTCCCCCATGGCCCCTGCTTCCTCAGACACACAGACCCGTGCAGCCCAGCTCCAACACCAAGAGGATCCCTCTTCTGCCTTCTTTGAATGTCCGCAAAGGACTGGCTGGTCTGCCCAAGGGTCAGCCCAGACTGGAGCCCCAAGTTCTTTTTCTTTTCCAAGTTGTCCACATAGAAGCCCTGGAGCCCTGGTCCAAACTCTCCTCTCTGTGGTCCCTCAAGACTAGGAGGGAGAACAACAGAGGCCTCTGGCAGAGCCCGCAGAAAGTGGAGGCTGAACCCGGAGTCGTCTCAGAGGGGAACGGGGTAGAGGCAGGATTATGCCGGAAGGTGTGCCTTTGTGTTTCTCTATCTCTTGCTAAAATGAATTTCATTAAATTAGCACTCTTTGGTTCCAAAAAAGTAGAATTCTCTTTTAAATGCACCTATCTTATTCTTTTTTGTACTATTTACAATTGTCATTAAATATGTAAGTCATTCATTCATTCATTAGGTTATGGTTGTCCGCCTTGTAGACGTTAAGGATAAAAAGACATAAAGCCCTGCCTTCAAGCAGCTTGTAGTCTACCGGGAGCAGACAGACTACACACAAATAAATAAGTAAAAATAAGGTATGTCAGATGGTGACGAATGTTATGGAGAAAAAGCTAGCAGGAAAACGCAAGAGTGAGTGCTGTGTGGGCACTGGAGAGGGGGTGGTGGGTAGGTGGCATTTTTAAATAGTTTGGTGAGACCTCATTATGAAGTGATGTTGAAAAACGTCTAAAACAAGTGAAGGAATCAGCCACGTGGACATCTTAGATAAGAGTGGTCCAGGCAGAGGAAGTGGCAAAGGCAAACACAGCATATTCCTGAGGCAAGACTATGCCTGTGGTACTTGGAGGAGAAAGAAGAGCTCACTGTAGCTTGAGGGGAATGAGAACCGGTGAGGTCAGATGGGGCTGTGAGACCCGCGAGGCGCTACAATCCACTGTCCACACTTTCACTTTTACTTGGAATAAAAGGGGAAGCCACTGGGGGATTTTGAGCACGAGAGTGATGTGACCTGACATTTAAAATATCTCTCCGACTGCCGTGTTGAGAACAGACTGGAAAGTGGGTGAGAGGGCAAAAGAACAGACGCGGGGAACCAGTCAGGAGGCAACTGCAATAACTTGCGAGAGAGAGGGTGGTGGCTGGGACCAGAGTGGTCAGTGGGAGTGGGGAGAAGTGGATATCCTTTGATGACAGAGCCCGAATGGATTTGTGAACCGAGTGGATTTGGAATATATTAGTTATTTTGCTAAAGGCAACAGTTTGGTTCATACCCGTGAAATAATCATATAACAACTGAAGATGGTACATGATTAAGTGACTACTGTATTGGTCTGGGTAACGTTACTTAAGTAAGAAAATAATTATGGAAGAAGTGCAACTTGAGAGCAAAGAACTGGTTCCAAGATTTTCCAAGTGTTGTTCTGAAAAGCATGTTTGTCCTCAGCAGGGAAACAAATGATGTTTGGAAGTAAGTGGTTCTTCTCTGCCCAAACGCCTTTTGCTTCCCTTAACCATTTCAAATGTACATTTAAAATTTAATAATATAAGGCCAGAGATTCTATCTGAATTCTAAAAAGCAACTGGGGGGAGGAAGAGGCAGGGAATTTTCTTTTGCCTTTTTCCAGTTCCTCTAGAGTAGTACTGTCTCACAGAACCTTCTGGAAATGTTCTATATCTGGACTCTCCAATACTGTAGCCACTAGCCACATGTGGTTACTAAGCACTTAAAATGGGACTAAAAGTTTAATTTCATCTGATTATAATTTTAATTAAAATAGCTACCTCTGGCTAGTTGCCACCAGATTGAACCATACAGCTCACCACACAGAGGAACATTCCTGAACTAAACATAACACTATTTCCTTGAAATTGAGTTTAAAGGATAGATACGAAATAGATGTGTAAAATCTTGAAGTACGCATTCTTATTTTCTATTTTACCCTACAGTCACCATCTAATTCTCCTATTTGAAAGGAAACAGTAGATGGCTTGGTTCTAATCATTTTTAAACACATTTTCTTAGTTTCTGCAATGCAACTCTAAGATCTTTTCGGCCATCATTCTATCAATGACATTCAAAATGAGATTTCCCTCCCTGATGCGTATTCAATGCTAACATTTTAAATGTCACATAAAAATAAAGATAGAAGATTCTTATTTTAATTGAACTTCCCTCCTGCTCTAAATTCAAAGCACTTTGTGGCATCAGTTATCTCATTTTTCTTCCCAAAACGAATGAAAGGGCTGAAGTTAGTATCACCATTTTTCAGTTGAGAAAATCAAAGCAGAAGATTAAAGGCAGGCCGTTATACAGTGTACATCCATAGTTTTGTTGGAAAAGAGCAGAAATTAGGAAGCTATAAAAAGGGAAATCAGTTGAAAATGGCGGGGGGGGGAAACTACATGTAAATCCTTGGTTACCAAATTCAAGTGAGCCGAGACATGCGTCTAGAAAATGCTGCTGTCTGGATGAACAGGGTTGGTGTCAGACCTTCTGCGGGTCCCTACAGTGCACCTGATGCAAGATGCTGGCTCCACAACTAGAGGGTGAAGAAGATGCAGTGGTCAGGCTGTGGCTCGATTAATGAGGTGGTCTCAGGATAACGATGCTGGCTTATTCATCAGCAACCCAGGTTCAAATGACAGGGCAACGTTCTTGAATAATCTCCTAACCCGACAGCTGGAGAATGAGCTGTTTTTGAAACACTCAGGCTAACCCCAGTTATATCACTAAATTGCATGACCCAAGAGATTAACAGGGCGATTCGATCAGTTTAGAGCTGACCTCAGAAGCTGTCAGTTAAATTCCTTCATTTTGAGAATGCGGATACTAAATCCCAGGAACACTGGGATACGTACAAAAGAGCAAAACGTTATTCATTTTACAAACAAGCAAGGCTGCATTCCTATGTTACGTATAACTGATATGGTGCAGTGTCTCCCATAAATAGTTAAAAGAAGAACAGTTAAAAGACTATCCTTATTTTGTAACTCCAATATGTTTCTAGAAACTGTAGGTTAGAGGATAATCAATGTTATATATGTTATATTATACATATAACATATAACCTGATTATCACATACCAATAACATATAACATAATTTTATATATATATACAGTTTGTATGTGTAACTTATATAATTTCCCCCACAGGAAGGATATTAAAATTGGTGACTGCATCCCTTTACAACATTCTTAAATCTGAACTGAGACACAACAGTGTTATAAAAGCAAAGATAAAGCAAATACAAACCATTAAAATAATTCAAAATTGTTCAAGAGCATGTTAGTTCCTATGAAATAAGCATAAGTATACTAAATATATTATAAACAGAGCCAAAAGTACTATTCAATACCTAGGAAATGCATAAAATGAGAACTATCTATATCATAAATCTTGGAATTTATGCTTCTTGGAATCTGGAAGGGCCTCCTCAGGAAGGCTTGGTTGGCCTGGTCTTTCAAAACACAGTCTGGTCAAGTCCAAACTGATGCTTCCTTTCAGTGAGCAGATACTCAGACATCCCACCCACCCCTGCCCCACCGTAGCGATAAGGCAAAATGCTGTATACGGGCAGTGGCTTCAGATGCGTTTCCCACGACAATGAACACGCTGGTGGTGATGGTGTTTTAAATGCTAAAGCGCAGTAAGGCCGATTCTGCTCTGCTCCAGGTTTCCTGCCTGAAGGTTGCCAGCTGTGTGGCGTCACTTGGCTTATCACTTTGATAGCCACTGTTAGGAAAAAACACATTTCCTTCGTAAGCGATTTTTTTCATTCCCCAAATTATAAGTTTTTAAAGGACCTTCAAGATATGAGTCCAAAAAGTTCCCCATCTTAATCCTGAAAAAAATTTTGGCCAATACCATTTAAGTACAGCCAGGGGCAGGGATATAATCTGCATAAAGCATTTTAGAAAAAAGGGCGATGAGTCAAAATTCCATCGTTATACTTAAAATGTCATTTTGATACCCTGAGACACCTTCACGGCAGGAAAACTGATTCCAATTCTTCCAAAGATATGCAGGAAGGAAAAGCTTCCAGGAAGATGCGTGTTGGTCTAACACAGAGAGAAGCTAATGCAATCAGAATGGGCACTGGAAGAACCAAGTTCCAGAGACTTCACCTTACAGTCTTTAGGTCTTTTAAGTGAAAATGCTAAGTGGGTTCACCATAGATTTTGCTAAATTAGCATGATGTACATGTAGATTTTAAGGTGAAGAACTGAAGACAGAGAGGAATAGAACAGAAACGGAAGCGGCACAGACATATGGCATGAATTCTGCATGTCACACAATTCCCACAGACATAATTCTAGATGATGCTACAGAGCTTCTCAAGACGGATATGCCTGAGCCAGCTCTACTGCTTACCAGTGGTGTTAGGCAAATTATCTAATCTCCCTACACCTCACATCCTCGGCTGTCCATGGACACAATACAGTATCCACTTCCTATGAGTGCTGTGAAGATCAGATGCGAGGATGTAAACGCTTTCCGGCACAGGGCCCAGCCAACAATAACAATTCAATAAATATTAGCTGTCTAATGATCATAACAAGAGTAGTCATGGTTCAAACAGTATAACAGCTCTCTGAAAGGCCAAGCGAAACCATTTTTTTAATTCCCCTAACATACCAATAAGTTGACGGAAATTGGATTTAAAATTTCCCCCAGGCATAATTTGGTTTACAAGTTCTCTAATGATTACATAAAGGACATACACAGAGCAGGTTCCATCCAAACCATGCCTACACATTCATTAGTGTCATTTTCCAATTTAATAAGTTAGCAGAAACTTTTGTTTTCCACTCATTAGAAGCCAGCCTCTTATATTTTCTGAATGTTCAAGGGCTGGTTTGATATCTGGTTTCGATACCTCTGACATTTTTACAAAACTTGCCAATTTGCAACCATTTTCAGAAACCTGACTCACACCCAGTCACCAAATACACACTCGTCCCCAATAGAACGTGGCCATTCAGGTCTCCTATAAGCATCCCTGGTCAAAGGGACCACGGCCGTCGAGGAATCTTCTCTAGCACATGGGCAGGTTTACAGCCACATTTGGGCAGAGCGTGAAGACGGGAAGTCCAGAATCCTTCGTTAGCAGATGTATTTGGAACGACAGCCCCAGCAGCTGGGCAGCCCCTGCCGTCTGCATTATACCTGCACAAGCAGGGAACCCAGGCTTTATCTAGACGCAAACACTGGCCTTCCGCTCTGGACCACTCACATAGTATCTTTCAGATACGTATCAAAAGATATGCTAGTTCACAACTACTCTTCCTCTTAAGAACTGCCTGGGAGGAGGAAGCAAGGAAGGAAGATATTTTTGAAGTCTGCTGTAAGCCAGGAATGGGGAGGCACTTCCCTCATTGCATTTAACCCTGTACAGAAGGTACCATAATCTTCGTGTTATAGATGAGGAAACCTAGACACAGAGAGGTTTAATTTAACTTGCCCCAAGGACACTGAAAGGAGTCAGAATTTGAACCCACATCCATCAGTTCCTACACCCGTGTTCCCAGCAGCTCCCCCTGTGGGGTGAGCCTCTCACTGTCAGTGCTTGTCATCACCACCTTAAACCAAGCTGTGGTGCTTGAACCGTGAGTCACCTGATTTACTCCTCACCTCAGCGTCTTCTCGTGTCGGGCAACAATTTCTACGCACCTCAAAGAGCTTGTCCACGTCATACTTCATTCAGCACAGTGTCTGGTAGAAAGGAGGCAGCTGCCCGATCTAAGTCTCCCCTCTCCTGACCTGAAGACAGCAAGCCTGTGTCCTCTGCATGTGACTATCACATAAATGAGCCTCAGTAATGTCAAGCTTCCAAAAACCAGCCTCTTCCCACTAAATAACAGGCTAGTTGGTAATTAAAAGATGCACTGGTCCCTCATCCTAAGCACTTCACGTTAAGAAAAGGATTAACTCAAACGGAGGACGCTACTGACACCCCTATGTAGGGAGACCTTTGGAGGAGGGGGGGAATATGCATTATTTTCATATACGTGCTGATTTCTCTACTTGTGCCTTCCATTGCCTCTGAGTCGTTAAAGAGGCGTGTCGTGGCTGTGATTTCTGAGCGCAAACAGATGAATTATCCCTAGTTGAAAGCTCTTGGAGGAACAGATCCTAGGCACGAATATCACTGGGTCTCACTATTAGAGATGCAAAGCTCCATCCACATCGGAAAAACATTATAATTGTCTCATTCATTAATTTGTAAACAGTTCTTCCTCCAGCCATGCCTCTTTTGCAGTAAATATTCAGAGATGTGACCCCTTTTCTGATTGCTTAGGAAACGAATCCTTTTCCTCCCAATACTCTCAAAACATACGAATTTGTGCTGAATGTCAGCATCAATATTGATAATCCAGGAAAAGGTGTGTACATGTCCCCTACACCCCCACACACATAGCTATGTAAATAAAAGGAAATAAACCTAAATTTATTTCAAATTTGTACATTTGCAAAGAGTATATCTGCCTAATTTTAAGTGCCTAAAATATGATTTCAAATTTCATGGATTCTCCAGGAAAACTATACCGAGTAAGGGAAGGCCTAGGAATACATTAGGGGGAAAAGAGATGACGGCCAACTTACTAGAGACAAGCCAGACAGCAAACCATCCTTTACCCAGATTAAGCAGCACTTCTCCAGTGAATACCGCGCTGTGCACTTGACAGAAAACAAGCGTGTCCAAAAATGGTCCCTCCACGGGAACCACTAAAGTGCACATAAAAAAGACCCTTTCTGGGAATTCCCTGGTGGTCCAGTGGTAGGGTCTCCGCCCTTCCACTGCAGGGGACACAGGTTCGATCCCTGGTTTGGGAACTAAGATCTATGCATGCCGCGTGACGAAGCCAAAAAAAAAAAAAAACCCTTTCTTTGGTTGGTGCCTATAGCTGCAACTTTCATCACTTACCCTCTGCCTTTTTAGACTCATCATTATCCCAGCCCACATTCAGAACTGCCCCCATTCCTGTTGAGTGCTTGTTCCCCAAGGTCTATTTGCTGCCATTTCCCCAAACCATCCAGATTTCTATTCCGACCATCTACTTGACGATGCTCTCTTGATGGGAACTTGGGCCAATCAGCCTGCATTCCCCGCCTCAGACACCGTACACTACAACTTGGTATCTCACCTTTTATGACAGTTTAACCACCAGGCATTTGTTTTTGCGGAGATATGAAAATAACACAATTTTTTTTGGAAAAAGAAGCTAGAATCACTGGGCTAGAAAGAACTTTAAAACTGTAAACGCCTTCAAACACTTTTCTGGACTATTTGCTCCTTGAGGGCAGGACCAGGCTTCAATCATCTTTATATCTTGGTAACTCACTCCCCCAAAAGTGTTTGCTGAATGACAACCTCTTCGACGAAGCCTCTCACCAGCCTCTTTCGTCAACTGGCTACTTACATGAAAATTGTTAATCAGCTTGGAACAAGAGATCTTAACGAAAATGGCTCCATGGAGTGAAGAAAGCACCGGACCAGCAATCACTAATGAGCTATTCCATGTTGGGTGAGCCCCCTACCCTTGATGCACTCATTTCCTCATCTCTGCCGAGTATGACCAAGACCACTTCTGAGGGACCCTGTGGCCCTATCATTCTCTACATTTAGGTTAAGGAAGAACTTCCTTTAACTTCCTATCGAAACAAAAAACAGACTTTGTTACTGTGAGTTAGTGAAACCACCTAAAGACTAAGGTATAATATTTACTGATTTTCCTGGGATGCTTTTGCCCCCAGGGCTTTAGGAAGCAAGGATGTGGGCAATGGGTCCTGGAAGAGCTCTTTCTTTCAGTTCTGTGACCAAGTGAGGACTCTTCAAAACAACGTTACAATACTGCTATTAAGTTGTTTATAATGCTGTGGCTTTTATGAAATAGACAGTCCTTAAAGTCCTTTTTTTAAAGGCAGAGCAATTTTAATTTTTCCTGGAAAGAAATGGGGAAAGACCTCCAGGAAGTGCTGTCAAAATAAATCTGCTTGGCTTTTTCACCGGGAGTCTGCATGCCCTGAATGGGATAAAGAAGGGCTTGAGTGTTACCCACCAGTCAAGAAATCACCACAGAGCAGGAAAGACTCTGGGAGGAGGGCGAGGCACGGAATCCTATTTAGAATTTGTGTCATGTGGAAATCACAAGGACCCCCACGGTCAAGGGAGCCACCCAGAAGAATAGTCAACACCACAGCATGAACAACAGGCTTCATCACCCTGCTAGAAACTATCTTCCCCTTGCAAGTGTCTCACCTCAACAGGATGACAAATGCAATTTTCTTATTTCCTCCATCCTCTATATAAAATTATCATCTATAAGAGCACCTTTAGAGGAATGCTAATAAGGATGACTTGCAATGCTCAGGCAGCTCACTGATTCAAAAAAGTAAATAACAATATATGAGTGATTACTGAAGAGGTTCTCAGATTTTTACTTATATGTAAATTAAAACACCTTTTTAAATCCTTTAACAGGAAAAATTAAAACAAAACTGCATATTATCTCATTTCCGACTAGAAGAGGCATTCTTCAGTTAACAATCTTATTCACAGATACTGATCAAGGAGTGGCCCCAAAGAGGGTCAACTGAAAATACTTTATTTTAGCTTCTTTTTTTTTTTTTTTTAACTGTAATTTAAAAAAGCCTTACCCCACCCAAAGAAGCCAATGAGCCTGGAGCAGGAAGTTTCTAAATTTTCAGTAGTGCTAAGCATTTAACACAAAGGATGCTTTTGTTCTTGATGTATAAAAATTCTTGGGCTTCCCCGGTGGCGCAGTGGTTGAGAGTCCACCTGCCAATGCAGGGGACACGGGTTCGTGCCCGGTCCGGGAAGATCCCACATGCCGCGGAGCGGCTGGGCCCGTGAGCTATGGCCGCTGAGCCTGCGCGTCCGGAGCCTGTGCTCCGCAACGGGAGAGGCCACAACAGTGAGAGGCCCGCGTACCGCAAAAAAAAAAAAAAAAAAAAAGATAAAAGCGAAAACATATTGAAGGAACAGTATTTTTTTTAAGTGATAAGATGCCTTGGTAAGTGTATTTAAGGCACACTTTACAATACCATTAATCAGAATATGTTTTATGGGTAAAGTAAATAATCCTTGGATACATTTCCCCCAAATTATTTTCCTCTGCTAAGGCAAAAGAAAATAAGTCTATAAATAGTAAGACACTTCCAAATAGGTAGTGTTCATTTGCTGGAATCCTTTATCCTGTCACAAACACCCCCAAAAAGCAAACGTTTATGTGTAAGGTTTCTTTGAAGTAAAACTAGATACATAATGTAACTTTCCTTTACTGAAATCCTTCATTTCTAACTATTCCAGCAAAATTGTTTATATCAAAACACTGATCCTTCCAACAACTCATGATGGCCTTGTTGGGAGAAGACCGTGACTTCATCACCTGCATAACCCCAGCTCCTGGCACAGCAGTGGCCACAAACTAGCAGCTGAAGACAAATGCAGAGGTTACTTTTCATGATCATAAATGGTATCTCAAATTTTTTCCATTAATTCTATAGATTAGAAAAAATTTTTTAAACCTAGCCTAACCAGAGTGATTACCAGATTTCTCATTTTTTTCCTTACTAGTTGTGTGATTTGGGACACATCATTTCATCTCCCTGTGCCTCAGTTTCCCCTTCTATAAAATGGAGATAAATTACAGCATTTGTCTACTAGCATCATTATAAAGATTAAATGAGTTAATAATGTAGTACTTTGCGCTGAGTACCCACGCCATCATCCTAACCATCATTACCAGTGTTGGGAAGAGAGACAAAACCATGGTGGGAAGGGCTCCAGTTCCCGGAGAAAATGACTACCACGTATCAGCTCTGTAAATACAAGTTCATTAACAGTGGATAATGACAGAGGGATGGATAGATTATGTGACAGAGTAAAATGTAAAAGGTAGAAACTAGGTGGTGGTATGTGGGTATTCACTGTAACAGTCTTTCAACTTTTCTATATGCTTGGAAATTTTCATAATAAAATGGTGAAAGAACAGGATAAGGGGAAGAAATACGTGAAAAAGAAAGAGAAATTAACATGGGCGATTAGTCACTCGACCTCCCTCCAAAAAAGTATTATTCATCAGTAACAACGAGAGCACAACAGTAACAGCCATGATCGTCACAGAAGTCTCACCTACCGTGTACTATCATCTTGATTTTAAGGCTTAGAACGAGCCTAGGAGGAAGCTACTCCAAGGACCATTCCCATTTCAGAAATTCAAAAGCAAGGACAGACAGAAAGACCTGCTGGGGACCATATGGTTGATAAGTGTCATCACAGAGAATTAAACATGTTCTGCTGCATCCTTCCCAATTGCCGGAATAATTCTACCACTCATTTATGCCCTCTTCAAGGAAGAAACCTCTCTCCTTCACCTCTGTGTCCCCAGTGCCATGGTTCTTGACACAGAGCAGGCACACAAAGATTGGTGAATGAACGGGATGAAGGAAGAAAGAGAGGGAGGGAAGGAGGGAGAGATGGAGGGAGGTTGGGAACATTACTTTCTTGTTTCACTCACTACATCCAAACTCTACCCAATATAGTGACTGGAAAGAGAAACAGTGCTTTTATTAAAATTATATAATATTTTCAGATTATAAAAGTAATACATATTTATTACAGACAACTGTACTACTTCTTACCAAAAAAAACTAAGTTACTATGTCTCCTACAGGTGGATAATAGTAGCCATTTTTTTCCCTCAAGAAAGACTTGCCATTTTCTGAATGTACCTAGCCATGAGATACATTCAAATGAAAGATGAAATTTTCAGTCACACAGATCTAAGCCATCCTGTGGAGTTTGTCCAGACAGAAGCAAGCAGGATGGTGAGAGGTTTGCAAAACATGTCACATAAGGCATAGCTGACGGAAGTAGGCCTACTTAGCATATAGGAGAAAAGACATAGGAATGACAGGAAAACAGTCTTCAAGTATTGACAGGGCTGCATATCAGAGGGAGTAAACTTTTTTTTGTGAGCCAACTTGGACCAATGTGTAGAAATTAAAGGAAGGAACATGTTAGCTTGATACTAAAAAAAAAAAAAAAAAAAAAAAAACGAGATTAGAAGTTGTGGAAAGAAATAAACTCTTTTAGAAGTTCTCTCACCATCAACAGCCTTGTCAAGAGTATGTGCAGGGCTTCCCTGGTGGCACAGTGTTTGGGAGTCCACCTGCCGATTCAGGGGACATGGGTTCGTGCCCCGGTCCGGGAGGATCCCACTTGTCGTGGAGCGGCTGGGCCCATGAGCCGTGGCCGCTGGGCCTGCGCGTCCGGAGCCTGTGCTCCGCAGCGGGAGAGGCCACAACAGTGAGAGGCCCGCGTACCACAAAAAAAAAAAAAAAAAAAGAGTACGTGCAAGGTTAAACTAGATACCTTCAAAAGTGCTGTCCAACTCCAATACCCTGTGATTCTAGATCCCCATGTCCTCTATGTGATGGGCATCATATAGACCAGGGTTAGCAATATATGGCACATGTGGCAAACTACCACTGTACACACATGCAAGTGTGTACACACACACAGCCTAAGGTGAATCACAAATATTTATAAAACTAGAATTATGTAGTAAGAACTAATCTCTAGTTCTATTATTGAGTCTCTCTCACAGACTTTGGAAGAAGGATGTAATACTCCAGGGACAAACGTTTTAATTCAAACTATGATGTCCAAAACTGAAGAGCTGCATGATATATACATTTTTTAATTGCTAAACTAGCGCAAACTCCTGATTCTGTACTAACTAGCTTCGTGACCTGGGGCGTGCCACTGCATCTCCATAGATGTCGGTGTCCAAAAGAACTTGGAATGCAATTCAATATGGTAGCCACTAGCCATGCGTTCCTTTTGGAGCCTTTGCAGTGTGGCTAGTGCAACAGAGGAATTTTTAATGTAAATATAACTTAATTATATCTCGTAATTAATTTATTAAATCTAAACAGGCACATGTGGCTAGTGGCTATTGTACTGAACAGTCAAGCTCTAATGATTCCTGAACACTTCTGAAGGAGAGAGTGCGATTCCAGACCAACTTCATTCAACCCATTATCCTGAGTAAGATCTCAATACCATAGAGGCAGCTGTGTGAGAAGGAAGAGAGATGAAATTCTTGAGGCCCAACCACAGAAGATTATTAGGGCTCCTGCCAGCTACTGCCTCTCCAGTGATCATCTGTCCAATGTCCTGGGATAGACAGCCCAGTAGCCCTTTATCCTTTAATGTCCAGAGTTGGGTTCCACATTCAAGTATGGCAGTGTAATTATCAAAGTTCTCCGGAAAAGATCACCTGTGAAGTGCAATGCCCTGTTGGTGGGAACTACCACCAGCCAGTAATACCACCAGCCACCTACCCTAATATGAAGACACCAGTGAAATATTTGTGAATAATAGTGAATAAGTAGCACCTATCATTGAAATATAAGGTTCCCTGCAGAGTACAAAAAGCTACCTCTAAATTAGTTTAACATCTCTTATGAAGTACACCATCGGATTTAGTTTTATTTATTGATTTCAGATCAAATTGTGCAACCAACCCTAAAAGCTCTTTCACATGTTTGAAAACATACTAAGTCATAAAAGCCAAAAATTATGACTTTTTAAAGAGTCATCTTGGTTGTTTAAGAAATGTAGAGTCTAGAAAAACTCCCTTTTAAAAAGTTGCCGGATAATGTTAGTAACAGGCATGTTCCAGAGCTTCAGGAGAAAGCTGGAGACAAATCTACTAACATATATTAGTAATATCAATCATTACAGCACTGGAAAATGAGACCTCAAAACAGCAAATGTGAAAGGGCAGGGAGCCTAATCACAGGGGCTATTTTTAGGAAAAAGTTCACAGCATATCTAGGATATTTTATTATTATTATTATTATTATTATTATTATTATTATTATTATTGCAGTACTCTATTCTTGCAATATTTTAAAGTCTTTGTTTTTAACTAGGCAATGGCCACCAGAAAAAACATCTTACAAATTACAAGTCAATCATCTGTTCAACAACTGAGTGGATGGCTTCCTAGCATCTAATGCACCACCACTGGCTAGTCTCACAGAGGAAATTCTACACAGAAAACTCAGATGTCAGCTTGCTGATTCTTAATTCCTGAACTGCATTCTGCTGATAACGCATACTGCTCGTAATTATCATGAGTCCTATATCCAGAGAACAAGGCAGACGAAAGCTCCATTGCTGTGCCCATACCAGCATCAGCCTGCCTTTCCCTGCTTAGCTGGCTCTGATCGCTGGGCAGACACTGCCTTTTTCTTTTCACATGCTGACTCAAGAATTTCCAGCATGAGTATTCATGTTTCAGAGTGTCTAGAATAAAAAACACTGATACTCAACTCCAGCAATTATCCCATTTTAGACTTTAAAGAAAAGTGATCAGCTACTTCCAATCTGACTTAAGCAGCTAACATTTTTTAAACACTTGACTTAAAAATAACTTGAGGTTATAAAAAGTATATATAATGGACAGTACCATAATTTTTTAACATTTAATGAAAGGCTGAAGGACAGATTCCTTTAAAGTTGCCCATAGACCCTGTCTTAGTTTGCTTGGACTGGTATAACAAATACCCTTAGACTGAGTGGCTTAAACAATGTTTACTTCTCACAGTTCCAGAGGGCTGAGAGGTCCGGGCTAAAGGTACCAGTCAATTTTGTTCCTGATAAGAGCCCTCCTCCTGGTTGCCAATAGATGCCTTCTTGCTGTATCCACTCATGGCAGAGAGAGATAGAGCTAGCTTTCTGGTCTCTTCTTGTAAGGGCACTAATTCCATCATGAGGGCTCCACCCTCATTACCTAGTTACTTCTCAAAGGCTCTGCCTCCAAATAACATCACATTGGGATTAGGGCTTCAACAGATGAATTTGGGGGAACACAAACATTTAGTCCATAGCAGACTCCACATAAGGCATGCAAGTCCTCCTCTTATCTTCTGAATTAGATCAGCACATTTTCAGTAGGGAGGGTATCCAGAGGTGAGAGAAGCACAGTGCATGGTACAGTTCCAGGCACTTGGAAATGCCTGATGAATGCTGAATTTGCAAACGAGGGTGTGTGGGTTTCCCTGGCCGTGATGGAGGAAATCCCCAGCAAAAAGGAATGAAAGCTGAATTCCCCTTCAGCTAGCTGTTCCTACGTTCTAGGTAAAGCCTATCTCGTAAATAAATGGAGAAACCCATATTGAAAGATGAAAAAATAATGCCATTGTCTGACTAAATACCTCGGAAAGCTGCAGGATTAATATAACAGGAAGCGTCATTCCTATCACAGAACTTCAGCTCTTTCAACTAGGACAGATATCACCATAAGGAACACTGGCCTTTCAATACTCTCCGGCCTTAACTCTCCTGGAGTTTTCGAGAACAATGCCAAGCGTAACATTTATCAGCTCGTGGATATCAAGACTATTTCCAAACACCCGCAGACACATGACAGGTGTGATGCTGCAATCACAACATGATTCACAAGGTCTGGAGGCTCCTTGCACTTGAGACATTTGCTCCCACTTGCCCACCCGCTCAAGGTCCCTTCTTTTTTTCTCCTTATGAATATGCTTCCCCTGTTTCCTTTTCATTTTTCCAAAAGATATCCAAAATGACAGAATCCATTTGCCAACTCATAGCCAGAGTCCAAGAAGTCATTACCCACTGGAAAAGGGGTCCATAGTCACGACTGGTGGTTATTCTCCAGTTCATACAATGCCTACATGTTTACATTTCTCCCTCCAAGGCCTCATTCTTGTACTAAAACTATTCCAATTGTAATTATAAAGTCATCACCACCCATGTGTATAGCTGGTTCATTTTGCTTAGAGGTCACTGCAGCCAAGAAACAAGTCGCTTTAGTTTCCGTCCCTCCCTCTCGTTGTGCTCAACATCTTCGCCAGTTGCATCTAGAGAAAGGCTTGCTGAATTGAAAAGTAGAAATTCCAGATTCTGCATCTTCAAATCCAAAAGATGGTTATAAAAATCGTAGCTTGAAAAGCCACTGAACTGCAGAATATATATTGCTATTTAAGAGTCTATACGTCCTCTATTTAAGGAAGAGTAGACCCCTTAGAAAATTCAGAACAATTTACATTAATGCTTCATTTGTCTTGAAATAGGGCTGGTGAGCACAGTGCCTGATAAACTGAGCTATCTAATATTTAGTCACAGACTTTGATGTTTCTGCATGCGTTCTTCAGAATTATTATTTTGGGAACTGTTGAAGAAACGTCAAAGCCGAAATGCTATATTTACCTGTTCCTCAGTTTGTAGTAAGAATTTTTCAAACATAAGTCTACACGTATAAACACTTTTAACTTCCTTGAACCTAAGTATTTTAAAACGTCTAGTCTGCCCTTGCTAGTGAAGTAAAAGGTGATATAATTTTATATTATCTAGTCCCATATGCCATATTGTCTTATATTATCTAGATATTGTATCATCTAGTATTGTCCTGATCCTCACCTGTTGCTTATTAATTTCAAAGTTCGACTGATTTTCAAAAGTATACAGATCCGTAATAATGGCCAATATTTATATAATATTTACCAAGTGCTGCACCTTAGGCATTGATTATATTAATTCATACGATCCTCACCTTGACCCTAGGAGGTAGGTACTATTACCTCTCCAAGGCCTCAGGGAATTGTCATTTGTTTTTATTTTAAAATTCCTACTCCTAAACTATACCAGCAAAGTGCAAGTAAAAATAAACATCAGAGGAATAACAAAATAAATTCCATGTCCTTATATCAGACCAGGGTAACTTATTTCATACTGCAAATAATTAATGTGATAGGTAAAATAATGAAGTATATTAATTCCTGGGCTATTTGCTCACATCAAATTTCCAAGGTTAATCTGACCCCTCAGTGTGTGAGACACACACCCACCAGATACATCCAGACATGGAGTTACCCAGGCTTCAGAGAGAGTAAGAACTACAGACTAGAACAAGACCACAGACAACTTGCAATCCAATTTTTTGTATGAAATATTAATCTCATCACTTTCTTTACCGAATCTGCTAACAAGTAGCAAGTCAAACAGAAGTTTCACTCTCCTCCGTCCTCCCCAGTCTCTGGTAGAGGTGCTAATGAATAGAAAAATGAGAGCCTACAGCCTAGAATAATCTACAGACTGGAATAATCAATCTTTGAAACTTCAAGGGCTGATTTAATAAAACTTTACTAATTTGCACCACAGAAGTGGCTCAAATCCAAGATAAAATACCCCAAATCAGCTTATTCCTTTATAAAACAAGCATGTATTCAAAAGTTTGGCATGATCATGAACAGCAAACTCTGCAATTTATTTGGTATTAATAACTTCAAAAAATCTTACTACTATTTCTCTTTTTGGTTCTCCTTTGTGAACAAATATTCCATGTGCCTAGAACAGAGCAGGGCACAGAGCAGGTGCTCAGGAAAGGTTTACTTAATGAAATGCATGAATGAATAGTTGAGGCACCTCAGCATTCCCTGAGTTTCCAGTCCCTGGCCCCTGAAAACCAGACTGCACATAAACACAAGAGAGACTTTTCCAGAACACAAATATATCTATGTTGCTACACTACTTGTATCCCTTTCACAGACTTCCCCACACCTCAGCAAGCTGAACAGACCTGACTCTGTCACAGAGCAACTGTGTTACATCTCCAGCCCACAGTCTCACCACTCTTCACCTGAACGAGAGTGAAATTCCCCATGGTGTCCTCTCCTCCCTTCCGTCCACCAGATGCCTTAGCTGACTGTGTTCTCCTGAAAGGCTGCACCTATCTTTATCACTGCACTTAGCTCACTGTTACTAACTCTTTTGGTGTCTAACTGCCCCCCCCCAGCCTATGAACTCTTTAAGGGAAGATTATTTTAGTAATCACTGTGTCCCCAGCATCTAGCAAAGTATTCAAAACACAGTAGATATCAGTAAATGTTTACTGCAGGCCTGAATGGATGAATAGATGGGGAAAATCACACAGTACTACATCTATTCATAAAAATCCCAGGCAGCCATGCTTTTGAAGATGATGATTTCAGACTTGCCAGGAGGAAACGAAAACCACCATAAACGAATTACATAACAAAATACTCCCCATTATTAGCAATGATTACAGAATGTATACTCATCATGGAAGGCACTGCCTGTTGGGACTTTCAGTTAATTTCTCAGGGCAATGAGGTTTGGGCAAAACTAAGAACAGGGAGCTTAAGCGGTAGCTACACACCCGTGTATTCTCTGCCCCAGAGGTAACATTCTGAAAGCAAATCTAAAAACAGA
This sequence comes from Aethalodelphis obliquidens, assembly GCF_003676395.1. Taxonomy (NCBI): domain Eukaryota; kingdom Metazoa; phylum Chordata; class Mammalia; order Artiodactyla; family Delphinidae; genus Aethalodelphis; species Aethalodelphis obliquidens. Next base: position 20,256,359 of record NW_020837978.1, on the reverse strand, counting down.
AATGATTTTCAGCCGGTGCTAAGGAAAAACAAGCCAATGCCCCTGCAGTGCCATGCAGGCACACGGCTTCCACTCAGCACAGAGCGGGTGGGGGCTGGCCCAGTGCAGCCTTAACCATCACCCCACAGGCACACCAGTGCAAACCCACCCTCCTGTAGAAGAGACAGCTATCAGAAGCCCAAGTACCTGGGCTGGCACTGCAGAATTTAGTCAGTCTAGCTTTAGCTAGAACCAGAACGCTGGCCAGAAGTTTTTGGTTAGTGTCTCAATTGAGGCATCACCTTTGGCACAGATGCTGAGCGCTGCTGGCCACAGGGGGACCTGAGCATCAATGTTGGCAAAAACGGACAAAAAACTAGAGTGTTTTTGCTGCATCTGAGCTGGGCTAGGGAAGGTCCCACCGTGTCATGCTCCTGCGCTTCAGGCTTTGTCCCCAGATAGAACACAGGGGACAATCGGCATTCACTTCTTGAAGAAAACAATTATTCTGAATTTCTGTATCTTCAAAACAGAAAATAGATGGGAGGTTCATTATGCTATTCTATTTTTGCAGATATTTAAAACTTCCGGTAATAATCTGTTCTCAAGACATTTTCCATAGTAAGTTTTTGAATCTATAACTCATAGTTTTCTATCTCAGGACTTTAATTCCAAGGTAATTGGGACACTAAAAAATAAGAAAGTGATTATCCCGTTGAAGGGAAAAAAATGCCAAAATACTAACAATGGATTTAAATTTAGATTTCATCCCACCTGGTATAGAGTGACTCGATTAATGTCACCAGAAGCAGATCATACTCTTCTCTATGAATTGTTATATATTTGTGGAAATTGTGCCTTTGCAATATATTATTTTTGTTTTCCATTTCTAAAATACTTCAGATAGGCATGATGCTTTTCTTCTACGTCTATATATGTTTAAAACCTTACACAGACAGTCCTAGGCACCCTCAAATACCACCATCTGAGCCCATCTTATTCCCACCAGCTGACCCTTCATGACCGCAAAGGGCAAAGTAGAATTTCCCTCTACTTCAAAGCAAGCCACTATTTCATCAAAACAAAAAAGGCTTTTCCTCTATATTTTTTATAGAGGAATATATAAACCGCTGCCAGTTACATATTTTTATATTCACTCCTTCATTGTGTCTTCATCACTGACATACTCTGCCAACTGTATTTGTAAAAATGTATCTTTTTATTTCTATTCTTTAAATGTTCTTCCCTCAACCCCAACTGCTTCCTCTCACCTCAATAAACTCTACTAAAGCACATCTTTGGGATATTTTTTATAATATGTAAAGTAAAAAGAAATGAAAGCCTCTTTCTTCCAAAGCCTTTTCCAAAGTCACCTGAGCCCAGATCTTTCTCATCTTGAAGCCGAGTCTGCTCCCTCTCTCTCCAACTCCCTTGCATTTTGTTGATAAAAGGAACAATCCCTCGAAAGGGAATCACCTCCTCATGCCATACTCCTACTTCGGCAACAACGTTCTATCTGTCCTCCATTCCATCACACGTAAATTTCAGCCTGGCTCCCAAGGTCCTCCGCTATCAGAATCACGGATACCTGTCCAATTGCGCCAACCCACAGTGCTCAATGGGCCACGCCACTTGGGGTCGGAGAACTCACATTCCACACCCACTTGGACTTTAGAACCTTCTCCTTCATGAACTGCCCAACAACTCCACCCAGTCTGCAGAGGCCAGAACGACTCAGGTCCAAAGAACACTCTGGAAAGGTGACTAGACACAGGACAATTCTCTACACCTGTGTATTTCGATACTATTAGCATATTACCCTCTGCAATCTGGTGGGGCTGGTCTATAATTTGATGGGGAGAGCTGACAAAAATTCACAAAATGATGTAAGGTGACTAAGTTAAAACTACAAAGGGCAGGAAAACACACAACCTCTTGAATTATCAAGACTGAGAGTGTTGGCAACCAAGTACTAAAATAAATATTTTCACCACTTGTAAATTCTTTGAGCAGACTTTTCTAACAACACGCAAATAAAGAGAAACAAAAATACAGAAGTCCCAAGTGGATATACAACAGAGAAAGAAAAGATGAGTGTCTCCCCCCCCCCAAAAAAAGTCTCTTTTTCGATGCAGGTTCCTTGGTACACTGAGCCGTAAATTTGATGTGGTCCAAGGCTTGGGCCCTCATTTGGCAACAACGATGCACTGTCTAGACTGTGGCTCCCTAGAGGAAAGGTCTGTGCCTAAATTATTTGTGAACTTCCAATGACCTACACAGTGTCTGGTACAAAGAAAACAATAAATGGTTGCTTAATAAAGAGAGGCTTGTTTTGAACCTTAGATCCTAGATTTAAAAAAAAAACTATAGATAAAGATGTTTGGGGTTTATTCACAAACTCATTATTGAACATGAAGTTTAATCCAAACAATAGGAGAAAATTTTTTTCAAGCTTTTGATGGAATTAATTTTCTGAAAATGTTGTGATTTGCTTACTTTTAATTTGCCACTTACCTTTCCAATCCAACAAAATCTCTTTCCTTTAGGGCAGGGTTAGTGGACCAAATTTGACTCTCTGAAGCAGTCTGCTATCTATTTTTATAAATAAAGTTTTATTGCAAAAAGCTATATGCAACTATTTATCTCTTGTCCATAGCTGCTTTCATACTACAAAGGCAGAGCTGAGGACTTGCCACAGAGAACTGACCTGCAAGCCTAAAATATTTGCTATCTGGCCCTCTATAGGAAAAGTTTGCTGACCCTGCTTTCGGCATCATGTAATACTTAATATCCAATAAAACTGTGTCGTTTAAAATAGCTGGAAGGTTTACTGAGCTAAAGTTATTTACAAGTTAATTGAATATACTATTTACTTCTGGCCACTATGGTTTTATTATATCCTCAAAATTGAAATCTACCGAAGACATGCGTTGAAAAAAAAAGAAAAAAAAAACAGAAATCTAATGATACGGAAATTTTTTTCTTGCCACCTAACTTATGCCATGGTTTTCTTAAAGCCTTTAAGAGCCCATAGAGAGCAGAATAAACTTCATAGAGGTAAGAGGAGGAAAGGAAAAACTGCATAGAGAAGTTAAGAAGAAATTTAAGACTGTACCAACTGAAGCAGGGGACAAGGCACACAACACCTTCATCTCTTCACAGATGGAGCAAATGTGGTATTTAAGAGAAAGAGGTCTGAGTAATGGTAAAGAAAACATTTTTTAACTGTAGAGAAAATAAGCGAGTGTTTTGTTTGGATACGTCGGCTTATCCAGACTAAAAGGCTATCACAGCAAAGTGCCTTTTGGGGAATATGCAATCCTACCCATACACAAGGAATTCTCAGTGAAGACAGTGGGAAGAGAACACACGCATTTCCCCCTGACCTGTATCCATTACACCAGAAGGTTCACTCCACCCAGCTTTCTGTAACTGGAAAGCAGCAAATTCCCGGAACCACCTGGAGCCTCAAAGCCTGCCTACTCATCCTCAGTGCAAACAGCTCTCCTGCCAGCTAGGAGGCCTCACCTTCCTCTGAAAGAACCTTGTTTATTCCTACCAAGTATACCCTCACCCCTCTTCCATCCATCCAAATGCCACCTATTATCCTTCATGGTCCCATTCAAAATCCCAACCAGTGCACCTGTAGCAGTCAGAGGGACCCATTCACAAAGACGATAGTGTGAAGGTTGCTCCCGGAGTTGTACAACACGGCGGCCCCAATCCCGGCCCCTCCATAAAGTCTCTCCCATCCACATCACAGCAGGCTGGCAGTCCCTCTCTCTTTCCTAAAAGTATACATGTGTCTCGTGCCCTCACCGGGCTCGCATTATGTATTTTTTCCATACGTAAGTCAGCAGTGACACTAACAACAAACAGCCCTCCGTGAGTCAGGCCCCGCGCTAAACGCTCTGTGTGCGTCATCTTGTTTAGTTCTCAGAATAATCCTATGAGTAGGCATTACCACCATTTTCCAGTTTCATAGGTGAGGAAGCTAAGACAAAAACGGTAAATTTGCCGGAGGCCACACAGCTAGAAAGTGGCTGAGCCAGGATTCTGACTGGGGTCTGTGATTCCAAGGCCAATGTCCTTAAATGATACTCTAACTCTCACCCAGAAGGTACTCAATGAAACTTGCTTCGTAGACCAAAACTCTAGTCCAACCCCTAGCTACCCTTTGGTCTTTCCACTTCTTACTTAGAACAGCCCACAGAGTGGGAGAGCTTTGAGGCAGACACATCTCCTAGTGCTCTACCATCCCACACAGAGTGACTACAAGACTCCATTGCGATGGTACAAAATACCGAATATCCCTATTTTTCACTCCTGTGAGCAAGCATATCACACAGTTTACAATTACTTTCCAGGCTTCTTTTGAACAGCCAGGCGATGCGTGGCTTTATCTTTGACCACTGAGCTCATCAGACTACACACCCTCAAAAATAAACACAGTTACAGGAGAGTAGGTCTGTTCCAGTCTACTCTACGGGTAGCAAAATGACTCTTACGGAACCTTGGAGCTGTGGTCAAAATGAAGACTCTCCTCTCCTTTACCTGTTCCCTCCTACTCCCAGTGAGATGAGGGATTAAATAAAATGCAGGCATCCAGCTCCCCATTCTGAAATGAAAATTCCATACTTAGAAAAGCATTAAGAAGGTCCCCTATCATGCTGGTTTCAAGTGTTTAATTATATGCATCATGTAATTATATTGCATACATACTTTGTCACTGTTTTCTACTGAGGTTGGCGGGGACAGAGAAACTCAGCGTTGGATTCTTAGTTTAATGGGCTTGTTTTTCTGATTACTATACAGCTTGCTGGGTGAGCACTGGAGAGACAGTCTGATAAGCTTTAAAAGAGGTGGCAAGGAAAACCAGCCGCCTGTGGACGCTACCCATATGGAAACAGGCCAAGACTGGAAACACCTTTAGGAAGAAGGGTATCCAAGGTAAGCGACATCCTTCAGAGATGGATGAAATCTTGACTGCAACCCTCCTATTTTCCAATAAGATTTTGAGCTTTAAAAACAAGTGGATGGGGGCGGGGGGAGCCACAGCTGCTTAATCTGAAAGCATCTTTCAGTTTCCTTGCAAAAGTTTCCAAGTCAAGGAAGGGGAAGAATCAACACTTACCGTAAAAAGCAGGCCCTGGAGAGGCAGCAGTACCCCAGGGTACGGTCCCACCTGAAGGAAGTGCTCCCAGTGAAAGAAGCTACTATGAACCTAAGGCCCATAAGGGTGAGAAGTCAGAAGCTTATTTGGGAGTTTGCCACCTTGAAGCGTAGCAAGTGAGGAAGCAGTGAGAGGTGGCAGACGGGATGGGGTGAGGGTAGAAGCTACACCCAGACAGCTGTGGTGTGAATAAAACCGCAGCAGCTGAGCAGCATGGAAACAGGAGTCTTAAGCATCTGAGTATCTGAGAAGCAGCTGTGGTAATTTCTGAAATAACTTGGGGAAAAAAAATCAAAATACAGCATTACATTCAACTGTTAGGTAGACTGCAAGTATGATCCACGGATTAAGAATAAAACTAAAACCCAAGACACTATGCGTTGCTCTAATGGCATCTACGCCCGGGGCCAGACTTACGGGTAAAGCCAGCTTATAGTGAGCTCTCCCATCTGGGACTTACAAGAAGAGTTCCCCAGAACAGGGTCCAAGACAGATCCACCCAGTATTTAAAGCCAGCCTTTAACAAAGGCCCCGTATGGACACCAGACTTAGTCATTTGAGCCTAAGAAGAGCCTCCTAAAAAGTCAGATAAACTTGACTAACTTGAACTCACCCGTTAGAGCAACGATAGAAAGAATGTGTAATCCAATCATGTAAAGGTTTTTAAAACTCAGCCAAAATGACTGGCAAATAGGACCATATGAAAATTTTTTTGCTAAAATGGCAAAAAACCAAAACCCTCCTAAAAGAACGCTTCATTGTAATTCCTTACTGTAAATCAATAACTGTACCGTTCTAAAGGACATATTGGTCCATACAAGAAGCATTTTGGCTGATTCAAAATTTGGATGGAGAAACATGAGCCTAGGACGAGGGACAATGGCATACATGTGAAGTAAGGCTGCAGACATGCAGAAGTCTCATCAATTCCACATCTAGACATCTGCGCCATTTCTGAAGGGCGGGCAGAGAGAGGGCTTAAGAGTAAAGACTGCCCAATTCACACACACTTCAGTGGGAAGATTCACAGATTATCAGATAGTTCTTGTGCTGTTGGTTATGCCAAGTCATTTTGCACTGGGTGTTCTGTGAGATTCTCATGTCTGCTTTGTCTCCCCAAACTGACTGCCCACCTTCAGTTTCATTGGAAAAACCTTGATCTGTATGTATCTGGTGCTTATGAGGAGGTGTTACCTGTCTGCTCAAGGAGCTCAAAGAGCGATGTAGTAAGCTCATTTAATGCAAATGGTTTTATAATTCTGTCTCAACCTTCTTTCTGCAGCCGCCTACTTTTTCTAGGGCAGGGTAATGGAAATGATTTCAAGAAATGGGAAAAGTGTGATTTAAGTTAACGCAACTGAGCTTACTTCCCTTGGGAAAAGGACAGCTAGCTGACTAGGCTCAGAAATTAATTAAGTGGTGTCTGACCTCTATTAGTTATTTAAATTTAGTAGTAACTTTACTAACAAAGAGAAGGTGCTCCGGTCAGCTCGAATGAACGTCAGGATTCTTTGCTTTCAGCATACTGAATGACTGAAGTCGCTGCACTTCCCTCACAGCTGTACACAGAATTTTCTTTAACGTTCAGCTGACATGGAAAAGTCAGAATCCAGTACATGAAAGGCGGTTTGGGGGTGTCTGTGGATAATGAAGGGAAGTGTGAGCTGTTTGGGAGCCAAGTGTTCACACGTGGGGCCTGTCTCAAAACAGTGAATTACTTTCTTGCTGTCTTAACATTCTCCCTTAACTCTTCCCTCTCCAAGCTGTCTCCTCCTGGCACTTTTCTTCTTTAATTAAAGTACAGTTGGCTCACAGTATTATATTAGTTTCAGGTGCGCAACATAGTAATTCAGTATTTTTATAGATTATATTTCATACAAAGTTATTATAAAATATTGACTATGCTCCCTGTGCTGTACATTACATCCCTGTAACTTATTTATTTGAGACCTCTTAATCCCCTTCCCCTATCTTGCCCCTCTCCCCACACTTCTCCCCTCTGGCAACCACTAGTTTTGTACCGGCGAGTCTGTTTCTGTTTTGTTTTTTAGATTCCACATATAAGTGAAAACATACGGTATTTGTCTTTCTCTATCTGACTTACTTCACTTAGTATGATAATCTCTAGGTCCATCCATGTTGCTGCAAATGGCATTATTTCAGTCTTTTTCATGGCTGAGTAATGTTCCGTTGGGTATATATACTACATCTTCTTTATCCATTCATCTGGTGATGGGCACTTAAGTTGCTTCCATATCTTGGCAACTGTCAGTAATGCTGCTATGAACGTTGGGGTGCATGCGTCTTTTCGAATTAGTGTTTCTGTTTTCTCCAGGCATTCTTAACTCATATAGGGCCAAGTAACAGGAAGCACCCACACAGCCACACCACAGAGAGCTGGAAGTCCTGCAGGCACCAGTGGGAGAGGGGGTGCTAGCTCTCCCTTAGGAGGCCTTTTCCAGCTACAGCACACCCCCTTCCTGCTCCTCAGCTGCTGCCACCCTCCAAACCTCGCTCCCAAACCACTCAAGCAGTCCCAGGGAAACCAGACCTTCATCCAGCCCGGAAGCTTCCAATTCCACCCTACCCTACAATGCTGTTGTATAGACAACACTGTATTTTTTCAACCAGAGCATATATTACAGAAAGTATCCCGAGAGCAACACTTACATCTTTTTCCATTCTTTGCACTAACAAAAACAGCCCCCAAAGAAAAATTTAAACCAATAATTTACTTCCATCATGGATTCTCCTTTCACCCAGAAAGTAAATGCTCTACAGCACTGGACCACACCCCCCAGATCAAAACAGTGACACAAGCTAACAGAACGTATGAGGGAGACCAATTTACACAGTAGCAGCCAACATGTGCGAATACTTTCATTGCAAAATTGCAGAGTGTAGCTCACCAAATACATGCCGGAATGCTGATGTGAGTAATTACACAGGTGGTTATGCAAACACTGAAGTCATGCTTCAATCTGGCAGAAGGGTAAACATTTCTAGGACAGTTTGCAAGGTTCAATTATCTAGATCGCCTGGTTAATTTCCTTTACATCTGAAAGAGTTCCCCCGAAGTCGATCATTTTCCAACAGAAAAGTCACTGCTAGGAACATTTTCTGCATAGGCAAGAAAAGTATACACTTGTAGTAAACTGACTCAACATTTTTAAATGAGCATCTTTACCAGGAGCTGACCTGTGCAGACATGATTATTCTATTGTGTCCTACAACTTAGTTCAAACAAATCTTTACTCTTGAAAACATTTATTTGAATAATATCCATTATCTACTATTTGCCACGCACTATTCTAAGATGCTGGGGACACAGCAAGGGATGAAATAGGCAAAAACTCCTGCCTTTTGGAGGCTCATGTTCTACCGGGGGAAAACAATACAGTCACATAAATAAGACATAGGGCATGTTAGATGGTGATCAAAGTGTGACGGAGAAAAAGAAAGCAAGTAAGGAGAATGGGGTGGGGGCGTTATAACTGTAAATATCAGGGAAGACTACAGGGAAAAGGTAACATTGTTCAGAGACTTGAAGAAGGTTTAGGGAAGGAGCCAAGCCAGGTGGAGTCCTGGAAAATAACTTTCCAGGCAGAGGGAGCAGCTAGTTCAAAGGCCCTGAAAGAGCAGCGTGCCTGCTGGGTTCAGTGATCAACAAAAATCTAGAATTGGCTAACTATTCCATAATCTTGTTAAAGACTGTATCCCACATAGAGATTTCAAAAGGCTTCACTGTTTACAGTTCTGGAGTTTTCTCTTAAATATATATAGCCTTTGACATGACTGATTCATAGAAATGTATGTGTTTTGCTTTCCCCCATCCCTGCATGCACTGACAGCTTCTTGTTTGCAGTGACTTAAGTCCCAAGGGCCCTGGGAGTATGTTTAGTACCACAGCAACCAAAGCTAGTACAGCACTCAGATATGCTGTAAGTCAAAGATGCCTATATATGGATTCAAGGAAAGGCGTGCAGGAATCTCTACCTTTATCCCCTAACACCACAACATCCTCCTCCTTTGTGCTCCGGTGTCAAGGTAGTGAGAGGTCAGCAAAAAAATCTCCAAAAATGGTAATAAGCTCAAAGCAGAGCTGGAGGGAAAAAAGTACCCATCTCTGCACTTCCAAAATAATAATGTGATCCAATTTGCTTTCTTAAAAGTTACAATTTTTTAAAAAAGAAAAAAAGCCAAGAAGTCTAATTTTGAATACAGGGAAAGGAAAAGGAGAACTGAGTACGTAAAAGAACAGACTGTGAATCCCGAGTCCAGAGTAAGGTCAAGGGCAGAGCGAGAGGCCCCAGGACTAAGAGTCAGGCACACCTGGGCCCCCTCTGTGCTCCACTAGCTGTGTGGCCGTGGCTGTGCCACTTCACCTTTTCGAGGCTTCACTTCCTCATCTGGGGGAGAGGATTCATAATCCGTACAGTGCTAGATGGTTGCAAAGACTGGAAGCGGTGCATGAAAAGGGGACAGCGTGGAGAAAGGCCAATTGCCAAAGGTTATTATTGTGTGATTCTATTTATAGAGCATGTGTGAAATGACAAAATTACAGAGGAGGAGAACAGACTGAGTGGTTGTCGGGGCTGAGGGCAGGGGATAGAGAGAAAGTTGGCTATGATTATAGAAGGGGACCACGAGGGATCCTTGGAATGGAGCTGCTCGGTATCTTGACTATGGCGGTCACGTGAATTGTCACACGTGATAAAACTGCATAGAACTCCACACACACACACACACACACACACACACACACACGTGCATGTAAACCCTTGGAAATCTAAATAAGATTGATGATTGTATCAATGTTAATTTCTGGATTGTGAAGCTGTAACACGGTTATGCAATATGTTACCACTTGAGGAAATGGATGCAAGGATACAGGGTCTCTATCCTTTCTTACAACTACATACGAATCTATAGTTATCTCAAATAAGTGTTTAAAAAAAAAATCTCGGGCTCGGCTCTCCCAGACTACTAGGAGGTCGGCCCGCTGTTCTGGCAGCGAACCTTCCCTCTAATAAATTCTGTCTTCTTTAAAAAAAAAAAAAAATCTCATCACCTTAAAAAAAACAGTGGCTGGCATGTCATGAACACTCTCTAAGTGGCATATTGGGCAAGTTATCTGTCACCTACAAACCAGAACTGCAAGTTCCTACTTCCGGCTTCAGATTCCAGAAGAAATGCTGAGCGCCATCCCTGAGTGAGCACACCATGTGGGGGTTCATGCCACAGAGGTTATCACCACCACCATCTTCGGACCCCAGCCCTCCAAAACCTCACCAATATCCAAGTGAAATACACATACTCTTTATATAACCAATGGAGAAACTTACTGACAGGAATCCACTTACCACACTATTTAAAGAACCTTTTTTCTGTCTGGGAGTAATAAACACATACACACTAATAAAAAAGAGCTCTCTAAAAAGAGAGAGAAAAAGTACTTTCATGGTCCAGAGCAACATGTTCCAAACTATTCTCCAACCAAGGAACACCAGTCCCCCTCAGGGACTAATAATTCAATAATGATAATGCAAAATTTTAAAATCACGGTCAAGTAAATTTGGGAAATACTGCATACATTTTCCCCCTCTGAGAGCTCTAGTGGGGGCGAGGGGCAGGAATCCCCTCCATTTAACTCAGCTTTTTCCAAATTTACTTGTTCACAAAACCATTTTATTATACCTACTGGCATCCTGAGAAATACTCCCAAGGTCTAGAAATTTAAAAATCATTCTACATCGGTCAGCTACTCACTACCAAATTTCTTCACCCTCTATGTACTTTAGAAGAGAAATGGATGGTTTTTCTATAGCTAGCACAGTAGTTTTAACTGCATGCAATTGGTCATCAATAAACATTTGCTGAATTAGATACAATGCAAGTACAATTTCCAGGATGACAACTTTAGGCATAGGAGAAGCAGCATTTCCTGATGTTGTTGTTGTTGTTTGTTTTTTAAGTCTCAGTTGAGAAAACAAAAGTGCTCCTTTCTAGAAGTTTCTAAACATTTCTCAGAAACTTGTCTCCTCCTGAGTGGCAGCTACTCACAACTAAAACAGCACTTTACCACATGGTATGATTATAAGGAATAAGCTCAAGACTAAAAACATCTGTACTCAAAACTCTAGGTCCTGAAATTCGATTAGCAAGGTATAGGGCCTTGCATACCAAAAATAAGGGAAAAAGCTGTAACTGCGATTATTCCTGGGAGAGGGAATGAGTTAAATTTGTCATTTCATGAAGATGACTTTAGCTTAAATGAATTTCTAATGTCAGAGAGTTTTCTGAGATCAGGCTTGGATGAGGGCAAGAGAAAGGTGAAGACCCTGAATCCTAGGGAGGGGCAGAAGAAGAAAGAGAAAAGGGAGGCAGACAGTATCAAAAACAAGCTCCATTTAATTCACAGGTACCTCAAGGCCAGAGACACTGGTTTACAATGACACATTTCCATTTATAGAAATAACCCATACTCAACTTGAAGAACCATAAACCAACTGGAAAATTAAAAGGAATTAATCAGAATAATTTTAAAAGAATGAAATTCATCAGAAGAATGAATAAGAAACAAACATTCAGGCTCTTTAAAAAATACACAAAGCAGGCTTCCCTGGTGGCGCAGTGGTTGAGAGTCCGCCTGCCGATGCAGGGGACACCGGTTTGTGCCCCGGTCCAGGAAGATCCCACATGCCGCGGAGCGGCTGGGCCCGTGAGCCATGGCCGCTGAGCCTGCACGTCCGGAGCCTGTGCTCCGCAACGGGAGAGGCCACAACAGTGAGAGGCCCACGTACCGCAAAAAAAAAAAAAAAAAAAAAATACACAAAGCACTTGAGGAATATGCACTTGGAAATTAACTAAATTATACACATCTTCTATGTAAAGATTTGGAAAAGAAGAATTTATCATGAACCCCTGATGTACCAGAAAAATGTATCACCAAAGGATAATAAAGTGAATTCACTGAGCATTCCCCTCCAAGGCACACTCATGCATTTTAGGAACATTTCCAACATGTCTGAAAACAAAATGGGTTTCAGATAGAACATCAATTTAACCGGCAGAACCTAGCTTCGCAAGCATTCCTGGTTTTCAAGGCCGCTGTGGAGAACTGAGCAATGGTTTAGACATTCCATCACAGTGAATAATCCCCACATCACAGGAATACGGCTATCACACACATCCATTTCTCAGTATGAATAAGGCCAGGTCTAATCGTTCCAGTTCAAATGAACTAAGATGTCAACTGACAGATGTCAATCTGGCCCTCCACTCTGCCTTCTCTGTGGTCCTCCCCTGCAGCATCACAGGATCGCATCTCTCCCCTTGGTTACAATAATTTGAGCAGCTTTTGCCTTGACTGTCTCAGCCTTCTCCTCTTCTTGGCCCAGAAAATATTATGGCGAAAATATTAAGTATTTTGGTTAAAAAAATGTTTTCTTGTAATTAAGCTGAAATTGACACGACAACAACAACAAAGTATCTATGGTTTAGCAGAGATCCCAATGAGCTTCCAGAACTCCGGCCCCCACAAACTCAACAAATTGGAGATAAGAAAGTCAACAGAAAATTTCTAAATCTGCCTGCCGACTTACTGAAACGCCCTAATAGTCCATGAAAGGTTTCTTACAAGGAGCTCAGGTATCTTTTATACTCTCCTTGCAGCAAGATGTTCTTTTCCGATTTCAAAGGGAGAAAAGTGGTCTGTTTCTTTCCCTCCCCCATTCATGAACACAGGAAATAGTGATTTTCCTAAATTCCTTTTAACACTGATGGAAGGAGGGAAAGCCTAGGTACTCTATCCCTAATCCAGTATTCTATTAATAGAATTTTAAATGCTGTGCAGTTTTTAAAATAATTAAGTGCGGGCTTCCCTGGTGGTACAATGGTTAAGAACCCGCCTGCCAATGCAGGGGACATGGGTTCGAGCCCTGGTCCGGGAAGATCCCACATGCCGTGGAGCAACTAAGCCCATGTGTCACAACTACTGAGCCTGCGCTCTAGAGCCTGCGAGCCACAACTACTGAGCCCACGTGCCACAACTACTGAAGCTCACGCACCTAGAGCCCGTGATCCACAACGAGAGAAGCCACCGCAATGAGAAGCCCATGCACCGCAACCAAGGGTAGCCCCCGCTCACTGCAACTAGAGAAATCCCATGCACAGCAACAAAGACCCAATGCAACCAAAAATAAATAATTTTTTTAAAAAATCATATTAAAATAATGTAAGTGGGAGGACAATGAACAACGACTGCACTGGGGCACTCTGCTCCCCTCACCTCTCCAGGAGGCTGACTCGTATCTTATCTGGAGGCTCCCATTCGGACACTGATGCACCTGCAAAGCGACAGGCCCTGCCTACCTGCAGCAAAAGCACTCCCTTTTATCCTTTAACCTGCCTAAGCTCATTTAGGTCAATAAAGCCAGGTTCAAAAACAAGCTAAACTTTTTTCATTAAAAAAAAAAAAAAAAAAAG
>NW_020837978.1:20152978-20242620 GCF_003676395.1 Aethalodelphis obliquidens | reverse complement strand
CTTCCCTGGTGGCGCAGTGGTTGAGAGTCCGCCTGCCGATGCAGGGGACACGGGTTCGTGCCCCGGTCCAGGAAGATCCCACATGCCGCAGAGCGGCTGGGCCCGTGAGCCATGGCCGCTGAGCCTGCACGTCGGAGCCTGTGCTCCTCAACGGGAGAGGCCACAACAGTGAGAGGCCCGCGTACCGCAAAAAAAAAAAAAGTGCTGGGACTTTCCTGGCACTCCCAATGATGGGGGCACGGGTTCAGTCCCTGGTAGGGGAACTAGTAAGATTCCACATGCCACACCACATGACCAAAAAAAAAAAAAAAGATTAAAAATTTAAAACAAAAAAAATTTTTTAAGTGCTTTTGTTTTTGTAAAAGACTAAACCATTCAGCAAGACTTGGCCAAACCTTCCATTTACACAGTGGGAAACACAGTAACAACTGGCCCAAATAACCCTAAGGGAAGAGCCAGACTCAGGGCTTCAGAAATGAGCTAAAGCCTCCAGGTGGGCTTCCTGGTTCCCCCACTGTGCACATTAGGGCACTCACAGGAAATGATTCCCGTTGCGATTCCTCTGCTTCCATAGTCAACGGAAGGCAATCCCAGCAACAGGAAAAAAAAAAAAAAATTACTATGCCACTGGAGCTCAAAGCCTGCTGGATCATCAGAGCACCTCCTCTCCAATTCCAAACACAAACCCACATGCCTGAAACACTGCCACTGAGGAGAGGCTGTGTGCCTGCCTCCAGGTCTTGCTCCGCTAAGTATCTTCACGTTTATCTTGAGCACTGGGCCATCTTCACGTTTATCTTGAGCACTGGGCCAGCCTAATGGCTGATGCTCCTGCCTTCCTGGGTCCAGTGGCAAGTCAGCCAGGAGATCCTCCCGGCCAGGCAGAAAGAGCTTTGGTGAGCTAAGGGAAGCCAGCCGTCAGAGCTGTGTGTGTCTGAGAAAGCAGCCTGCCCTGCCACGCGGTTCTGAAACACCAGCTCATTAAAGGCTTCCAGCAGCAGGACTGAATGGTGTCAGCAAAAATCAGCGAGTCCAAGTCCTTCTGGCTTCCCTTTCTGGCCAGTATGGGAGAGTCTTAGCCCCAGCGGCCTTCATAGACCTCTGCCCAGCAGGAGGGAGCCTTCCCTTTAAGGCACTCAAGAAGCCTTTTCTGTGCACCCTGGCAGAAAAGGACAAACCATGGTCCCAATAATTAATGCACACCCAGCAGAGAACACAAATCAAACTTAGCATGATTATACATTCACAGTTAGCGTCCCAAACTGGGTGAAACAATCAGTATTCTTGGTCACAATGGCCACATAATAAAACTGCTATCCTAAGAGATTTCTAAGCACAACGTCAGTATACATGAATTGCATGTGGCTAACACGATTGCTGCTCAGATCGCTGGACCCTCCTCATGTCATATTTCTTAAATTGCTTATGTACTAGGTTCCGTTGTTTTGCTGTACATTTCCTGGCTTTACTTCTTAGAAATGCATGGTACACATTGCCACTGTTTGCTAGGGGACCGGCCTTAAACAATCTATGGCTTCTCATATAAGCAGCTAGAGACTACTTATACCTCCTTCAGAGATACATCACTTCCTTATAATAATGACTCCGTATGACACAACTATCACTGAGGCATATAGATTGGCTCTGAATGTCCCAACTTTATACAGCCTTTGATATGCTTTACAAATATTGTAATGTTTATAGGTAATGTGTTATTTGATTAATTTCCTAACTTTTACTTCTTTTTAATCTCTAGCATGTGCTCTAACCCCCAGAAAATAGAAAACCCTGTATATTTTTTCTACATATCACATTCAAGTAATACCTCTCCTACCTTCATATTCCCTCTTTGTTTCTACTGTCTATCTAATCTAACCAGAAATGAAAGCACAAGACAATTACAATGCTTCGCCCAGAAATGAAACCCATCTCTTATTTCACGGAAGAAAAATTACAACCAATACGACACTTTCTGCTGATGTTTTTAAGCCAACAGCCAAGACACAGCAACAGCATAAGTTGTGTTCATAATCTAGTTCAGAAATGGTCGGTCCATGCATTGAATTGGTTAAGTTTTATTTTAAACCAATATTAATTTTTATTACCAGAAAGTTTTTTTTTTTTAAGTGCATGTAAGGCACTGTTGGTTACTCCTTGTATAAACAAAACCAGTGAATAAGACAAGTTGGTCCAAGTTGAGGGGTTAAAAGCTTACAACCCACTCAATTAACTAACTAGATTCACCCTGCCCTCGCGTAAATCGTAAAGTGTGTGATTTCAAACTCTGAGATGATCACACCTAGAAATCTGAAGCATTCACAACATACCATCAAAGACAACGTGCCCACCACACCACATTAGTCCACCCCCAGGGAGTAAGGTTGAAATTCTTGTGCCTTCATTTCATTCACCAGCTACTTGTTAGAAAGGCACTTCAACTTAAGAAAATAGTTAGAGCTTCTTATCTCATTAACCACATAATTACAGGTTGTTTACCCTGAGCTGGGAAATTTACCCCTACCCAGGATAGGCAGTAAATGACAGCTTCTCAAGGCTTACTAAACATTAATTAGAATAATAAACCATATCTATGTGCTTTCAGACTGTGTTGAGTTTTGTGACACATATTTGTGACTCTGAAATTTCAAGTGCTTTCTCAATTGTATTAAAAAAAGAAACAGAACCTGACAACAACTGCCCCAAGAAGGAAATCCCAGTTATCTAATTTAATTTCATTTATTCTAGAGGTGAGTCCTCCTGGGGAAAATTCATCTAATAACGGACTTTCCTCAACCCTTACAGGTGGCTACAAAAATAATACAAAAGCCTCTGTTACGTCTCAGAACACAGCTCCCATCCCACCCTGATAGATAAGCCCACTAAAATTCCCAAGTAAGGCACAAAACCACCTGCAAAGGTAAGAGGTGGAAGAAAAGGCTGCAGTTAAAGGGTCCCCAAAGAGAATTCTGTTTTTCCCACCATTGTTTACTAAAGGCTGCACAAACAGCATCCTTCTAAAAGAGGGTCAGCTGGACAGACCACAGATTGCCAGGGTGCCTGCCTGGTAAACACAACTTAATGACTAATTCATGAATTCAAGAAACCACACAAGAGCCTAACAGCAATAAGGCCAATTAACTCAAAATTAAACAACACCCAACACCTGTGATTCAGGCCCAGCAAGACAAGGGCATGGTTGCCAGGGGGCATTAAGAACTCGGGGAGCTACCATATGGGATAGTGGAGAGGGAGAAGAGCCAGGAAAAACAACCCTGTACATCTTTCCATGCTGGGACCTTGTGCTCAACTCAGAGAATATTTTCAGCTGAAGTATTTGGTGAGGTTTATACTTGCGGCCCCAAACATTCCCTCTCGTTAAACCAAATCTCTGGTTTTTCAAACCCTACCTCTACCTAGATTCGCGGGTAGCAAGTTTGTAAAGACAATACAACAACTTGGGCAAATTCACTGAATGGCTGGCTCAGCAGTCTTTACAGGGAGGAAAGTCTGGCCAGAGGAGCATCTTTTCTGGACTAAAAGCCTCAGTAGGAGCATTTTGTACAAGGGGGACAAGCAGCAGGGCAAGGGGTAAATGAACAAACATATAAAGACGTGTCTCACCCTACGTCACTGTGAAGCATACTCAGCAGACGATGCAAAAGTTCTGGAGATGTGTCGACTTTTATCTTCTTGTTACCTCTTGGGCATAAGATGGATGCCCTGCCTCTAGGCTCAAGCCCACGTGGAAGGCAGAGGAAGCTGAAAACAGGAAGGGATAGCTCCTGTCCCAGAAAAGCAAAACTTTCACAGAAAGCCCCAGCGGACTTTCACTTGTATTTAGTTGGCCAGAATGTATCACATGGCTCTCTCTAGGCCAGGGTTTCCCAGCCTCAGCCCTACCAACATTTGGGGCCAGATAACTCTCTCTTGTGGAGGACCAGCCTGTGCATTACAGGATGTTTACCTGCAGTCCTGGCCTCTACCCACACATGCAACTAGCACCCCAACCCCAGTTGTGACCATCAAAAATGTCTCCAGACACTGCCAAATGTCCCCCGGGGGGTACAATCACCCCGGGTTAAGAACCACTCTTACGCTAATCACCATTCCATAGGCTAAGATGAACAAGGGAGTGATGAACGGGGCAGTCAGGCAACCAACAGAGCCTGCCGCAGAGGCTCTATACCTATTTCTTTTTTTTTTTTTTTTTTTTTTGCGGTATGCAGGCCTCTCACTGTTGTGGCCTCTCCTGTTGCGGAGCACAGGCTCCGGACGCGCAGGCTCAGCGGCCATGGCTCACGGGCCCAGCCGCTCCGCGGCATATGGGATCTTCCCAGACCAGGGTACGAACCCATGTCCCCTGCATCGGCAGGCGGACTCTCAACCACTGCGCCACCAGGGAAGCCCTCTATACCTATTTCTTAAATGTTTTCAAATGAGCTCACTTACCACCATGCTAAGTATTTTGGAAAATTGAGGAGAAACAAAGTGCCCCCCACATCTTAGAAGTACTAACAATAAAATTTAAAAGCCAAGATTAATACACAAGAAATAATCAGCAGGAAAAAATATACTGTAAAGGACTTAAACCATAGAGAGAGGGAAGACATCTTTCATTTGGTCTAGATCAGGAGGGATAAAAGCACATAAGAGTGTAGCCTGGAGTCCGTAATGAAAATGTCACTTCAGAGCAGAACTTGCTTTTGAAGACTCGAAATACTTAGACAAGTGGCCGGAGAGAAGGAAAACAATCTAAGCAGAAGTCATAGAGTGAGCATGGCTAAGAGCTCAGGAGCTACTCTTCAACAGGCCTGGGTTCTGACGAGTCAAGCCTGAGAATGGACAAGTCATTTAGCCTCTCTGTGCCTCAGTTTTATCATCTGTATAATGGGGATAATAACAACATCTACCCCCTAGGGTTGTTGAGAGGATCAAGTGAGAGTATTTGACAAATAGTAAGCAATCAGTTGTTAGTTTTGATTGTTATTGTACAGCTATAAGATGATATACTAACTAATATAATAAGAATTCAGAAAGAGAGTCTGCCTATCAGGAATCAGAGGAGTCCCTGTTAGACAGTAGCTGTGATATTCTAAGCAGGACAACCAGAACCTAGAGTTGGTGGGTAAAGCCAGGCTCCTGATGGCCGTGAGATACTGGCTGAGATCCAGGCGGGACAGCAGAAGGACCACCCCGAAAGCACCATCCACACCTACCAAGAGGTGGCGGCAGGAGGGTTGGCTGGAATCTGTGGGTGATTTCTAGTAAACTTCCTTGCCAGCAGCCATGGTCCAGTCAACAACAAGACATATGTTATAAAGGAGTTGTAGGTTACAAAGCATTTCTACACGTACTAGCTGAGTACTTTGCATGTAACAAGCCCATCCACAGCTAATAGAGAGCTACCCTGGCAAGAAGGGGTTCGATTTATCATGTGAAAAGTTACTGCCAAGCAAAGCCAATCTGGGGAAAGAAGTGAGAGATGTAAGACTTGCCTTTATAGCACGAGACATGGATTTGAGCCAGAAAATGATTGATTAATGCAGTACCTTTCATTGATTTAAGGGAAAATAGATAAGCTTTAAAAAAATTTTCCAGTTATGCATTTTTATCTGTGAGCAGGCCACCAATGAGCCTTCAGAGTCCCAAACTCCTATCTGCTGGGTCCTGATTCTTTTATGATCAAAGGAGAAAGGATTAAAACACACACACACACACAGCTACCAATTATTCCTGGTACCCTGTGCTTCCATTCAGGGTTTCTCTAGCAGTTAACACCTGCAGATGCTCCCCAGGGTTATACACATTCATCTTCCACTAAGTTTAATAAGTTCCATAAGGCACATAATAATAGTTTGAGGAAGTGGAAAACTTAGCCTTACCTAAAAAAAAGAAAACAACATAAAACTACAAAGTACTCCTGTGTGTGCCTGACAACCACAAAGGGAGAGGACCAGATGAAGAGCAGGGATGCGTTCTCCACGGCATGGTTTTGGTTGCTCCGCCCATCCTCACTTGTCCAGTTATCTGGGATCTTTTATGTAGTAATACATAGATTGCTTTCTATCGTACCCACGACAGATGCCTCCAGCTTCTGTCAAAATTCAAGGCGTCCAATACTTTCTACAAAGTATCTGTCATTTAGTCCACTGCTGGGTTTCGATAAATACTGAACCTCAACAACTGAAAAGACTGATCCACTTATAATAAAAACCTTTGCCATGGAAGGAGTGAGTAGAAAAAAATCCACGTAGAAAGGTTTTCTGGTGGATCCACGATCACATCACAGAAGCAAAAAGGTGTCTTTTTCTGATTTGCGGGGCAGCCTTACTTCTAGCACACAGAAGTGATAAAATGAGACTTTTTTTCATACTACCAGGAATGATAAATTTAAACAAAAATAAATATCATTTACTGTACTGTGTCCTCAATATTACACTGGGCATTTTACATTTATTATTTTCCCTAATTTTCACACAATAGGGTGGATCACCAATGTCCCTAATTTTCAGGGCAGCGCTCTGAGGCTCAGGAGGTTAAATAATTGACTCAAGGACATAGTAGAGAAGCTTGAATTCCAACGAGCATCTTTCTGACTTCCAACAGTGTCACACCACCAATACAGCTAAACAAGCAATAGAGCAACTTGGTATCCAACTAAATGCACCAAATACACTACAGTGATCAGTGAAGTACAAACTTTATTAAAGCCAAGAGTTATGAAAACAATTTACCATTCCATTCTGTCCACACTTGTTCTTTGAACTTGACTTTACCACAGCCTAGAAAACAGGCTGCTCACCCTTCCTTGCCATCAAACACAGCAGAATCTAGAGCCGCCCCATCCAGTAGAAACATAACATGAGTTATGTCTATAAGTTTCATTTTCTTGTGGCCACATTTTTTTAAGTAAAAAAAGAGAGATGAAATTAACAACTTAATTTAGTTAATCTAATTATCCAAAATAGTAGCATTTAAACATGTAATCAATATAAAAATTATTAGAGACATTTTACATTCTTTCCTTCATGGTAAGTCTGAAATCTGGTACGTATTTTACACTCACAGTGCAACTCAATTCAGACTAGCGCATTGCAAGTGCTCAGTAGCTCCATATAAATTTGCAGCTACCATACTGGGCCACACAGATATACACCCTTAGAGTTACATGTACAAAACCCCTTTAATAATTAGCCCCGTGTCTCTATAATGATCTGAAAAGAGAATGCTCTCTCCTTGCTTCTGTATGTACACGCTCCTAAACGGGAGGTGGGGTGGAGGATGGAAGGACTGGGAGTTTGGGGTTAGCAGATGCAAACTCTTATATATAGAATGGATAAAAAACAAGGCCAGACTGTATAGCACAGGGAACTACATTCAACATGCTGTGATAAACCATAATGGAAAAGAATATGAAAAAGAACGTATATATATGTATAACTGAATCATTTTGCTATACAGCAGGAATTCACACAACACTGTACATCAACTACAGTTCTATAAAATAAAAACTTTTAAGTACAATTCCTAATTTAAATAAATAAACAAATAAATAAATAGAAGCATACGTTCCTGGGATGAGATTACAGGGATACCAACCAGACACTGCCTGAAATTCCACCACTGTAGCTTCCACTTAGTTCTTTAAATATAGTACTTTGAGCTGTTCTAACAAAAACGCCCCTGAACAGAACACTTTACACTGATATGCATCATTAAGCCTTAGGTCACACAAAGGGAGCTGACAGCGTGTCCGGGAAGAGTGGACAGGACACAGAAGACAAAACGAGATAGCCGACTTTCGGCACACCTAGGCTCTGAGCCTATCGCAAGTCCCTGTCCCAAATTACCTTTGTCCTCCACAACTTGGAGGAATTACTGAAATCACTCCTTGTCAAGAATAACTAATGTCAAGAAACACAAAAAGGATGGACTTCCCAGGTGGCACAGTGGTTAAGAATCCGCCTGCCAACGCAGGGGACACGAGTTTGAGCCCTGGTCCGGGAAGATCCCACATGCCACAGAGCAACTACGCCCTTGTGCCACAACTACTGAGCCTGCGTTCTAGAGCCCACGAGCCACAACTATTGAGCCTGTGTGCCTAGAGCCCACGCTCCACAACAAGAGAAGCCACCGCAATGAGAAGCCCACGCACCGCAATGAAGAGTAGCCCCCGCTCGCTGCAACTAGAGAAAGCCCATGGGTGGCAACGAAGACCCAATGCGGCCAAAAATGAATAAATAAATTTTAAAAAGGAATACAAAAAGGAAACTACTGGGGCTTCCCTGGTTTCCAACCCAATAACCTAAGGCAAACGCTGTAAATGCCCACAGGGTCCCACAGATGGAATGCAGGGGCCAGATGAGCCTGTTCCCAGCTGAGGGCACAGACTTGAGTCCAGGCCAGGAGACCATGGCGGGTGGGAATGTGGCCCCAGCGTTGCTTGGTCACCTGACTTCTCAAGAGAAGTCACAAAGCTGGATTTTCAGGTTCATCACCTGATTTTTACGTGGTAGCAACTCACATAATGTTTTAGATAACCGTGTACAGCTAAACAGGAAGTGGCTGCAAATCATACGTTATCTCAGGGAACTCATTTGCACACTCAGAGTTTACATGCAGACTAAGAGTGGGACTAGACCTCATGGAGCACTGACACTGCACCCTCTTCCTGCCATGATCTTTGCTGTCCTCTGGGGGAGACAAAACCATGCCTTGCCAGCTCTGAGACCAAGAGAAGCACAGAAAGCAAGACAGGGTGGGCTACGTGCAACGTTTGCCTCCTGGGGCATCTTCACCTGTAAGATGAGGGGCTGGTTTAGCCCAGGGCTGCATCGGGAGGGGCACAATCTGGAGTGAGTGGAATACACTTGCCCGTAGAGAAGGGACAGCCACATCTTGGAGGCACACAATCGTCCCAGTCAGTGGACAGACCTGGGGCAGCAGGAGCTACCAATGTCTTAAAAAGAAGGCAAAAATACAGATTTTTCTGGAAAACCTCCGAATCATTAAATGTTGGCAACTAATTCAAATCCTATTCCAATATTGTATGAGCTGAATTCAGCTCACAGGGCCGGCCACCTCTTTGTAGCCCCTGGATCAGGACGTCTCCAAGGTTCCACCTAGCCCCTTAAACGTGTAATTCTCACAACTTCCCTGCAGCATTAACTTGACCCACTTTCTCATGTAAAGCTTTGAAAGAGGTGCTGTTGATTGCAGGAGACTAGGAGAAAAATGACTAAATGAAATACAGTATCCTGGATTGGATCCTGGAATTAAAGGACGTTAGTGGAAAAACTGGTAAAAATCCAAATGAAGTTGGCAGTTATAGTATTGTATCACTGTATCTTGGCTTTGGTAAGTTTACTACAGTTAAGTAAGCTGTTATCGTTAGGGAAAGCTGGGTAAATGTACATGGGAATTCTCTGAATTACTTTGGCTACTCTTCCATAAATCTAAAATAATCTCGAAATAAATTTTTTTTTAAAAACTCATAGAACTGTACCCCACCCAAAGTATTAACTTTATAGTACATTAATTTCTAAAATGAAATGTGTTTTTAAACTTGCTGGTAAGCAGAACCATGAATTGCCTTGAATCTTCACTCCGATAGACTAAGAGAAACCAGAACGTACCAGAACAGGTTCTGTCCTTTGCTTTATAGCGTCTGTGCAATAACCTGTGGGGCATGGAATCAATGGACTTTCACTAAGATAGCAAATGGCTGAATTTAGGTAATTATGATTAATTTGACTTGAGAAAGTTGCCAAATACTCAACAGCTTTTTGGCCTTAGAATACAAATTAACTTACAATCGGAGGACTGGAGACATGATTACCCAAACAAGAGAGGTAGAACCGAAGTAATAAATGAAAAGTTCTGGCATGGAATAATGCAAACTGCACAACAAAAGGCAGTGATCGGTGCCCTCTGGCAAATGAGGTAATTAACATAAATAACATACAGTCTATTCACATCTCACCCAGCGTTTGAAACAGCACCGTAGGTTACAACATACTTACATCATCACGTTTCCAACCAGCTCCTTTCAATCTTTCTTTGCTTTTGTAATAAGGCGGGATACATGGACAGAAATAAGCTGACATATTTCCAAATGTATAGAGAAAGCTGTACCATGAATGGGACGCACTGAAATCAACCAGCAGGAAAAGCTGTAGGAACTCTTTTCTAATTTGCATTCTGTCTGCCATTCCTATTATTACAGTCTTAAATCAATGTGACATATATAGTAAATATACTTACCAGAAAACATGAAATAAAATAATTAGTTTCATTAGTGCTTTGTGGCAAACAGATTTACAATAACTTTAAGCCACAGGAATGCCCAGAGCAAGAAATAGTCATTCTTGTTTAACAAATATTTATGAGGCTCTACCACAAAGCAACCTATGCGCTCAGCCTCGGGAATAAGCAGTGAGCGGAACAAAGACCTCTGGTCCTGCGGAACTTACATTCCAGCAGAAGGGAGAAGAGACAAGGAATGAGATCAATAAATAAAATGTAGACTCTGTTAGATGATGCTAAATGCTAAGGAATAATAAAGTAAAGAAAGGTGACAGAAAGTGTTGGAGGGGTGTTGAAAGTTAAGGCGGGTGGTCAGAAAAGCAGGAAAGGCCTCACTGGACAAGTGACATTTGAGGAAAGACCTGAGGGATGTGAGGGAGCCTTGCCACATGGATACAGGGCGGGAAAGGAAAGGGAATTTCAGCAAATGCAAAAGCTCGGAGGTGGAAGCAGGCCCAGACTGTTTCAAGAAACAGTCAGGATGGATGAAGTGGAGAAAGTAAACGGGGGAAAGTAAAAGATGAAGTGAGAGAGGAATGGCGGCCTAGGTCACATAGTAGCTTACAGGTCCAGGAATGACTTTGGCTTTTCCTCTGAATGAGATGGAAAGAGGATTGACATGATCTGAGCACATCTAATAACAGACTAAAGGGGATCAGGCTGGAAGCAGAGAGGCCGGTTAGGACGTTCCATTAATCCAGGTGAAAAATTATGGTGGCCTGGCCCAGCGTGATAGCAGTCAGATGATAAGAAATGGATTCTGAATATATTTTGAAGGATTTGGATTTGCTGATGGGGTGTGAGAGAAAGATAATTCAAGAATGACTCCAAATGTTTTGTCCTAAGTAAATGGAAGAATGGAATGCTGTTCACTGAGATGGAAAGACTGGCGGGGCAGGTTGGTGGGGGAGGGGAGCAGCTTGGAGGTAAGAGGAGAATTAGGATTTCCTTTTTGGACAGTTACATTGTTTGTTTTTATTGTGGTTTTAAATTCAAGCAGTCGATTTTTTTTTCTTGTGGGAATAGTTTTAATTGGCTAAATGCCCTAACTGAACACACTTCCCAAAATTATTAAGTAATAGTCACACCATTTTCATTAAAAACATTTCAAAATCAAAAGAACAAAACAACTTGAAGTTTTGCCTTTTCCCCAAGGTTCATTAAACAGCCAAACACAGAGCTGAATAGATAAATCACAAAATAATAACTAGTAACTAGCAATACTGAAACCTAGTTAACTCTCAGTTACCCAGATAATCAAGTTATCCAGAACACTTTACTCACCAAACTCAATGGAGAAATGGCACTGAATGTATCGGTGGACTAGAAAATATTAAAAAAACATCTGTACGTTTCATGCAGTTGATTTTTATTCCAGTATTCCTGAACTTATATAATCAAAAAACAAGCTGACGGGATATTACCTCAAGGTCCATTCAGAAAAGGCATTATCAAAAAAAAAAAAAAAAAAAAGGCATTATCAGCCCTAGGTTTCATCACTGATTTACCTTTTCCAAAGCTCATCCCCACATCCTACACCCCTCTCAGACCCTCCCTCCGAAAACATTAATGCTTCTCAGCAGCAGTAACTTTGACGAAATTCAAGCAATTAACAAGGCAATTTTGCCCCCAACCTGCCTTTTTTTCCCCTCCCTTTGCCTCTAGAAGCCCTCTTTTGCCCACACATCCTTGTGCGATCCCCCAGATGCAATCTCCCAGAAAGGATCCCCTAGAAATGATCACCCAGTGAAACAGACACCTCTCAGCACCCTTGAGGGGTTCCAAGGACATGTTATGTTTGAAATGCCTATTAGACACATCTGAGTATCCACGACCAGCAGGCAGGCAGATAAAGGGGGCCTGGGGTTCACAGGAGAGATCAGGGCTACAAATAAAAACATAGCAATCTTCACCATACAGATGAGTTTTAAAGCATAAGCTAAACAGCAAAGAGATATAAGTGCCCTGAGGCACTCCATTTAGAGTTTGGGGAGATGAGGAACCAGCAAAGGAGGCTGAGAAAGACCAGCCAGAGCGGAACAAGGAAAACCAGGAGGGGTGTGTCCGGGCAGTCAAGTGGAGAATGTATTCAAGGGGCAGAATAATCGACCGTGTCAAATGCTGCTGTAGTTGAAATAAGAGGAGACTGGGACCATGGTGGACCGCAGCAGTTAAACGTCACCGATGACCTGATAAGAGCAGAGGCAGTGGAGTCTGAATGAGGGGTAAAAACCCCACGGTATGGGTTCCGGATAGAACGGGGCGGGGTTGGGGGCGGATAGCAATATTAGACGTGATGAATACAGATGACTCATTCCAAATGTTCTGTTGTAAGAGGAAGAGAAGAAATCGGCCAGTAGCTGGAAGCGAAATCAGAGTCAAGAGAGGATGTTTTTATTTAATGGGAAAAATAATAACTTGTATGCCTGTGGGAATTCAGTAGAGAGAAGAAAACTGATGATATAGGAGGGAAAGGAGAAATTTTATGGAGATGGAAATGGGATGTCGTGCCCAAGGAGCTGGGGGCTCGGGGGCACAGACACAGGCAGGTGCTAGGTGTGGTGCAGGGAGCATGTGGAAGTTCTCTTCCAGTTGCTTCCATTTTTATTTTTAGTTTTTAGTGAAAAGGGGAATGGCAAAGAGTACAGAAGACAATGGATGTTTGAAGAGCAAGTATAAAGTATGGGATGGTTGTCTAAGAGAGGGAGGGAATGAACAGACAGTGGCAACGCGACATGACTGTCAGGTGACATCAAGGGCCCACCTGGCACTTGTGATCACTGACTTAGAGTGAGATGATCAATACGGTGGGGTATGGTTTTGTCCTGGCACATGTGGTTGCACAGGTGCAAGTACAGAGTAGGTGCAGAGAAAGAGATGGATTTAACCGGAATTGTGGTTTAGTCAAGCGAGAAAGACACAGTGTGAGAGGGACAAGAGTGACGAGGATGTAAGTGATGAGAGTGGTTGATCGGGGAATTCAAGCTGGGAAAGGAGAGAAGTCAGGACTTGGGGTGAGGGTGGAACCGTGAAGAGGTGGCGGATTCAATGAACTGAAGGTCCTGGTGGTCCAAGGACTGCCGAGGTTGGAGGTACCACACAAGGCGAGCCAGAAGGACGGGAGTGGTGGTCAGAGTGGGGTGTCCAGAGAGAGCTGTGGAGGCACTGAGGTTACTGGTGATGACAGGACCAAGGGCATGACCCTGGGATGGAGTCACTGAGGAAGGTGGGAGACCACTCACGGGAGGAGATGAGGTTGAGAAGCTGAGGGATGAAGGGGTTGGGAGGATTACCGACATGAAGAGTGAAATTCAGGAGAACCAGCAGGAGCTGCGCTGGAGAGAGGGACAGTGAGCCAGAAACCGAGCCCTTCAGGGAACGAGGGGAGTGACTGCGTGGGGGAGCAGATGCCTGGCAGGGGACGGGGGGCCACAAAGAGACCTGAGACACAGGAGGAGGCCTTCGGGAGGAGGGGACACAGCACAGAAACTTCGGAGAAAAAAACTTTTTTTTTTTTTAAATAGATTTATTATTTTTGGCCGTGTTGGGTCTTCGTTGCTGCACGCGGGCTTTTCTCTAGTTGCGGTGAGCGGGGGCTACTCTTTGTTGCGGTGCGCGGGCTTCTCATTGCGGTGGCTTCTCGTTGCGGAGCACGGGCTCTGGGCATGCGGGCTTCAGTAGTTGCGGCCCGTGGGCACAGTAGTTGTGGTTCGTGGGCTCTAGAGCACAGGCTCAGTAGTTGTGGCACACGGGCTTAGTTGCTCTGCGGCATGTGGGATCTTCCCGGACCAGGGCTCGAACCCGTGTCCCTGCATTGGCAGGCGGATTCTTAACCACTGCACTGCCAGGGAAGCGTAGAGGATGCTACCCCATCCCTAACCGTGGTTCAAGGGTAAGGTTAAAAACCTACAGCCACTTGAGAGGCCTGCAGGAGAAGCAGTATTGTCAGGGGAGCCCCAGGTTTCCATAAAAGCAAGAAGGGGAAGGGGATGTCCACAGACAAGGTCAGGAAGTTGGGAATTTGCTGATGACTGACCCCGAGGGCACAGAGTGCACAGGGAGAGGGCTCCAGAGGGAGAGACAGGATTTTAAAAACTGAAGTAAAGAGTGAAATGAGGATATGACAAAGGGATGAGGGATGCCTTGGGAGTCCAGGCCTCCTATGGCGACTGGCACAAACAGGAGTAGCAAGTGTGATGCGACTGGTCCTGATGCTGAAGGTAGAGAGTGATGGAGAGGCTGGCAGTGCGGAAGGGTCTTTCCAGGAGCAGAGAACTGGGGGTCCTATCTGACCCCTACTGAGGACGTTAGGGGTGCTGAGGAAGGTGGGGGGCTGCTGAGAAGATACAGACTTACTCCTCACTAATGGGTCAGTAGAGAGATGTTTTGTAAAATTAGCCTCTTCCGAAAAACGTGAAAATACTGACTTGACCTAACTATCCCAGCAATTACCTTAGATCCTTTATGTCTAGAAATAAATGTAAATCCTCTAGAAACCACAATTCTGCGTTTTTTAAACTACCCAAGGGAACTCCCTGGCAGTCCAGTGGTTAGGACTCGGCGCTTTCACTGCCAGGGCCCGGGTTCCATCCCTGGTCGGGGAACTAAGATCCCACAAGCCACGTGGCCAAAAAAATAAAATAAAATAAACTACCCCAAATTTCCTCAACTACGGGAGAATGAACGTGAAAGCACATAAGCCTTCACAGTGGCACACTGGCCATTGGGTGCATAAACATTCTAAGTTAAAGAAACACCCAATGATGTGCATTCTTCCGCAAGTACCTACAATCTTATAAAACATCGGAACAAGGAGCAGCAGTGCTTAGGCCCTGAACTCTTTAGGATTCTTAGAAGGAAACTGTGTGCTTATTTTACGTCTGGAAAATAAGATTAGACAGATAGTTACATCATATTTCCTGACAAGATTATTAGAGTGCGGTCGCCACAGTAACCAGTGAGCCACGTGCAGAGCTGGAGGAGGAGGAAAGTTAGAGGGCATCTTTTTCAAAAAGAATAAATGACATACTTTCAGAGCAGGTAAGAATTGCTAAAGGCCCTGTAGTTGGATCCTTCACCCAAAGGGCCCTAGAAGATACAAAGTTCTTACATATAGAGAAACTGTAAGAAATGCTCTTTTGAAATTTCACATCATCCAAAGAGAAAAATAAGGTAAAAATGAAACTTCTTAGGCATGAGTTGAGAGATGCTGGAAAACTTATCAGTAATAATAAATAAAATAAAGATTTCAAGCCTAACTACAAAGAACAGAGACATATCCTCAGTACTTACTAGATGCCGAGCACTTTCTTTTCACTTAATCCTCACAACAACTCCATTTCTTCGGTTGAGCAGTCAAAGAAGTAATCAAGGTTACAGAGTATAGTTGGCCCTTTGGATCAGAGGGTTCCACATCCGCAGATTGAACCAACAACAGATCGAAAATATTTGAAAAAAAAAATTCCAGAAAGTTCCAAAAAGCAAAACTTGAATTTCCTGCACTCTAGCAACTATTTACACAGCACTCACATTGTATTATATATTATAAGTAATCTAGAGATGATTTAAAGTGTGCAGGAGGATATGCATATGTTATATGCAAATATATGCCATTTTATATAAGGAAGGTGAGCATCTTGGATTTCGGTATCCTCGGGGGGGGGGGGGGGGGTTCCGGAACCAATCCCCTCGCGGATACCGAGGGATGACTGTAAGTTCTAGAGCTGGGATTTGAACCCCGGTGAGCCCAGCCCCCAAACCTGCCCTGCATCTAGAGACTCTCGGGACGGCCCGGTATCCACGACAGCTGTAGTCAGGTTATCAGTCCAGATGAGCGTCTAGCCTGTCACCAAAAGCTGACGTGAGAAAGTCACTCTCATCCTCTCTGAACCCGAGTTTCCTCATCTGGAAATGAGATTAAATAACCTCTTCACAGAGGGAAAACCAAAGATCCAAATAAGTCTCTGGACTAGTCCTATACATACAAAGTCACGTTCTTAGAAACAGGTCAGGGGAAACCTTAATGGTCTCATCACCTCCTGGTGTTTATATCGCGTCTGAGACATCCCCGTGCCAAAGTCTCATCCGTCTTACACCTGACTTCTTCCAAGTGCGGGTTACTCACCAGCCAATGAAGAAAAACACTTCAACTCCAGACAATTAAACTCTGTCTAGTTGAATACTATGCACTCATTCAGAGCAAGTCTGGATACTCAGGAAGCTCTAAATATTGGAAGATACCAGCTCCTTTGAAGAAGAGCTCAGCAACCTTTTCCACACCTGCGCCCCCCTCCACCTGTCAGGCACTATTTTCTGCTCTCCATGTTCCCTAAAGATCGCAGGCATGGATGAACAGCCTCTAGCCCAAATGTCCTCAGGACCCTGGGAAGGTATTCTGTTAGGCTAAGAGGCTTAAATTCATTTAGAAAAACTAGATCTTTCTTATTACTTCCCCAACACATTGTTAACATTCTGGATTTTTAAATATGTATATAAAAGATAGACCAAAAAAAAAAAAAGGTAATAGGAGGTGAAGGGTTATGCTCCATCAGTACACACACCCTCCATCAGTTCCGTTCAGATGCAGCTTTTATTTTCCTCTGGCTCTGAGCACTCCTTTGACAACATTTTATCGTCCATAGCATCTTCTGCAAGTCTCACATCTCCCTAGAATCAGACAGCCTCGAGTCACACCCCAGCTACTTAACTAGCTGTGCAACCTACAGCACTACCTAAAAGCTCAGTGCCTCAATTTACTCATCTGTAAAATGGCCATAACAATAACATCAACCTCATAAAGTTCTAGTGAGGTCAAATAAGAACACCTAGTGCCTGGCACAAGTATGTAAACATTAGCTACTATCACTGCGGTTCCCCTTGACTGTCAGGCCTCTGTTTTTTGTGTACTTCGTATTAAGATCTAAGTTCATCAGGAAACTGCCACATTGTCATACTTCTTCCTTCTGGTACTTTCCCCTTATCTTCTATGAAGGATTCATTTATAAATACACAGTCAGAATTAAAACATCTGAGAGTTTCCTAACTTTCCTGACATCTGGAGTATGATCACTTAGCAATTCTTATTCAACATTTTTTAAAACAACAGCTCCCTTACAGTCTCTCCAGCATTCATTTTGGAGGCTGAGTCTACCGACTCACCACCTTGTACGCAGGGGGCGTTCGGATCTCTCCTCCTAGTGAGTGGCTGGTTCATGGTCTTCTGCGGATCCATCCGGTCTTTCATCTATGTGACCAATGCCCCTTGTGGTCAACGGCACACATGTTAAAGACAGATGGCTGGGGTCTGAGGTTCAATCTGAAGTTGTGGAACAAAGCTACACTAATTGGCCTATCTGGGAATTAAACCTCTGGTCTTTGGCCTTTTTAAGTATCATACATAAACCAACAGGCCCATATTCTTGGCCTCCAGACAAAAGCAATAAATTCTCGTGGATTGTTCTTAGTCGTTTGTCAAGTTCTACAAGTGGAGGATCTGTCAGATAACGAATATTCTACACTCAAAATGTTGTGACATAGGACTTCCCTGGTGGCGCAGTGGTTGGGAATCTGCCTGCCAATGCGGGAGACACGGGTTCGAGCCCTGGCCTGGGAAGATCCCACATGCTGCGGAGCAGCTAAGCCCATGTGCCACAACTGCTAAGCAACCCCCGCTCGCCACAACTAGAGAAAGCCCACACACAGCAACGAAGACCCAATGCAGCCAAAAATAAATAAATAAAAATAAATTTATAAAAAAAAAAAAATGTTGTGACATAAACACTGGTTCAAAAATAGCAATTGTTACAAAAGACATTAAGCTACACATTGAACACTGAAGACTTTAATGGCAGCTGACTTTAAAAGTAAGGAGAAACCTTCTGCTTCTTCACTACGGAGCTTGAAAAACAAATGACCCTCTCAAGGAAGGTCTGCCCACCTGGGTTAGTTGGGGAGAGAATCAGAGGCTCAGTCAAAGTTCCATTTTAATGCTATTTAGAAAGTGGTCTCTGACTGTGGTAAGGCTAAAGAAAACATCTTAAAAATATAAGTAATGAATCTATAAGGAGGGGAAAGTAATAAGGAACCAAACAAATAATGAAGTTGACAGTTTCCTTGAGTCTGACAACAACGCAGCCTAAATGGGCATGATGTCGGAATCTTGGAAACTGGGAAGGGAGCGTCTACAGCCAATTCTTTCTGAATAACATCACCATCACCTCTACCATTTACTGATCATGTGCCAGTAAATGACTGTGCTAAGAGTGTTCATGTCATACCTCATTAATCTTTATAAAAACCTCAATGGCAGAGATTACTGAGGTTTAACAAGGGTAAGTAACATGCACAAGGTCGCAGAGAACAGGGCTGGGACTCAAACACCAAAGCCACTCCATGCCCTTAATTACTGCCTTCCAACTAACACCAGCATCCCTTTATCTGGCCTCCCACTTCCCAGCCAGAGACAGACCCAACTCTGAAGAGAACAGAAACTTCCATCTGGTGGCTTTACCAGTACTGGACACCATGGTCCCAAAGGCCACCGATTTGTCTATGGCCACACTGCTAGGAGTTGCTGTTCTGTTCAAGAAAGACCATCTGAAATATCTACTACCTGAATATCCACCACACAGGGAAGGATAACGAAAACTGGACAAACTCCATGATAGGAATCAAAGTAAGCCCAGAAAAGAAGCAGGCAGGTTGCATAAAAGGTGAAGGGTTTCCTGCCCCAATATTACATTAAGAAAATAACCTCCTGGCAGGGAAAACTCCATGAATCCCGGTGAAAGGAAGCAGAGGGAGATGGAGGTGAGAAGTAGAGGGAGGTGGATGTGGGGAAAACCAAACTCCACCTTCATATGCTAGCTAGAAGCCAGCCAGGCAAACTCAGACTCAAATGACTTCCCAAGAGGGTTCAAACAGCTAAGGAGGGGAAAACATTTTCCCCTGCCAGGCCAAGCTTAAGAGATTGTGGGTGTGTGCATGGGGGAGGTGGTAGGCCCCTATTTATAACAAGGGCAACGTCTTCGTTTTCACCCCCATCAGTTGGTTGTGGTGGTTTTATTTTATTTTATATTGGTGGGGGAACAAACGGGAACTTGGGTAGGAAAAAAAAAAAGTCACAAAGGAAATTCTGTAGTTTGTTTTTCATTCATGGAATATACAAATTCCATCAAAACTATTACACCCCTTAGGGACCCTCTATGGGAGGAGTAATGCTGATGGAAACTCAAATTCTGAAACAGTGGGATCACCCTGTAACTTTCAGCATAGAAAACATGTGCCGATCCTTTTCATTTTAAATAACTTTCAAAAGACAAAAATAGCACAGCCCAAGAAGTAAGATTTAAGTGTGAAATCCCTTCATAACAACAACTCATTCATCAAAATAGCTGTTAAAACCCAATCAATGGGGCTTCCCTGGTGGCGCAGTGGTTGAGAGTCCGCCTGCCGATGCAGGGGACACGGGTTTGTGCCCCGGTCCGGGAGGATCCCACATGCCGCGGAGGAGCTGGGCCCGTGAGCCATGGCCGCTGGGCCTGCACGTCCGGAGCCTGTGCTCCGCAACGGGAGAGGCCAAAACAGTGAGAGGCCCACGTACCGCAAACAAAACAAAACAAACAACAACAAAAAAACCCAATCAGGGCTTCCCTGGTGGCGCAGTGGTTGGGGGTCCGCCTGCCGATGCGGGGGACGCGGGTTCGTGCCCCGGTCCGGGAAGATCCCACATGCTGCGGAGCGGCTGGGCCCGTGAGCCATGGCCGCTGGGCCTGTGCGTCCGGGGCCTGTGCTCCGCGGGGGGAGAGGTCACAGCAGTGAGAGGCCCGCGTACCGCAAAAAAAACAAACAAACAAACAAACAAAAAAACCCAATCAATGGCCCACTCACTTACTGGAAAAGTGCTAAATACAAAGATTTCCTCAGGATAAAACTCTCTGAACTCGTCTTCTAAAATAAGTGCAGCGATTTATATCTGCTCATAGATAATGACATAATGGCAAAACTATTACCAAAAGTACAGACTCTCCTAATAAAAGTAGTCAAGACACAGAAAAAGGACCACCTTTTTTCTGTAAAACTAATATGTAAAGGCAGAACTACTAGAAAAATCAAGGGACTATGCCTGCCTCTATTCTCATCAGATACACAGAAAATGAGGACCATGGCTCTTTCCCTGCCGCCGCGGAGCTGCACAGAGGCGGAGGCTCGGTGCACTCAAGATTCGGTTCCACCCTTAACCCACCACCATGGCCCCATGGCTGAGGAAGGCTTTGCTGCTGGAGGTTTAATGGACATTAATACTGCTCTGCAAGAGGTGCTGAAGACCGCCCTCATCCAGGACGGCCTAGCACATGGAATTCGCGAAGCTGCCAAAGCCTTAGACAAGCGCCAAGCCCATCTCTGCGTGCTTGCTTCCAACTGTGAGGAGCCTATGTATGTCAAGTTGGTGGAGGCCCTTTGTGCTGAGCACCAAATCAACCTGATTAAGACTGATGACCACGGGCTTCCCTGGTGGCGCAGTGGTTAGGAGTCCGCCTGCCGATGCAGGGGACGCGGGTTCATGCCCCGGTCCGGGAAGATCCCACATGCCGCGGAGCGGCTGGGCCCGTGAGCCATGGCCGCTGAGCCTGTGCGTCCGGAGCCTGTGCTCCGCAACGGGAGAGGCCACGACAGTGAGAGGCCCGCGTACCGCAAAAAAAAAAAAAAAAAAGATTGATGACCACAAGAAACCAGGGGAATGGGTAGAGGCCTCTGTAAAACTGACAGAGAAGGAAAACCCCGTAAAGTGGTTGGTTGCAGCTGTGTAGTGGTTAAGGACTATGGCAAAGAGTCTCAGGCCAAGGATGTCATCGAGGAGTACTTCAAACGCAAGAAATGATCAAATTAAAAAACTGGGTTCTTGTTCCTCATATCTGGTTTTTTATTTGGGGCAGGAAAGTAAGGTCCCTGTTAATGAAGGACAAAAGATATTCATTGCAAAATAACTGGCAGCATGCTATCTGTCTCCTGGTTTCTAAGTGAAAGGCTATTCTCCCAACCAGTAAGTAACTTCAGTGTTGGCAAGTAGAAGAGCCCAGCAAAGACAGGCTTACAGTAAGGTATCGTTGACAGTCAGGGTTTCTTGGGTGTGGACATTTATCACAACTACGACAAGGCCAGCCTAGAACCTAGAGAAATGGGTTGAGGCTAGTCAGGCGTGGGTGTCAATAACTTAAAATCCTAAGGCTGGATTGGATTTAGGCTGTGGGACACTAGGAGGTACATGAAGTCCAGGTGCATTTATGCACGTGCCCATTAGGGAAGGTCAGGGTGCCTTAACCTTTATTTACCTAAATATTAGGCACAGAAACAAGATGTGCTTCTATGTATTCTATTCCCTCTAGAATCTCAGTAGGGAGACGTAATGGTGACCCATGGACTTCAAGCCTGGATCGAGTTGGGTTTGTTGGTATGAGTATGAAATGTTAAGCCAGGTAGGACTAATGGAAGTCTTAAAACTGGAATCCCTTGTAAATTGCCAACTGGGGTGCTTTGAGTTTCTCTCCTCTGGTTTGGCAGTCTTACTATACAGTTACAGGACACATGTGAAGGGAAAGTGAATTGTTTGCTTTTTTTTTTTTTTTTTGACGGTATACGGGCCTCTCACTGCCGTGGCCTCTCCCCTTGCAGAGCACAGGCTCCGGACGCGCAGGCCCAGCAGCCAGGGCTCACGGGCCCAGCTGCTCGGCGGCATGTGGGATCTTCCCGGACCGGGGCACGAACCCGTGTCCCCTGCATCGGCAGGCGGACTCTCAACCGCTGCGCCACCAGGGAAGCCCTCAGTTTGCTTTTAATTCTAATTTCTTTATATCATCGTTGGCTTAACATTTTGAGTCCCTACACTGTATTTGGTGCTGTTTGAGTCTGTTGATGCAGTGGAAAAAGCATATTTTTGTTTGAGAAAAAGAAATGAAAATGAGGACTGTGATTTGACAACCCT
Source organism: Aethalodelphis obliquidens (assembly GCF_003676395.1). Classification (NCBI taxonomy): domain Eukaryota; kingdom Metazoa; phylum Chordata; class Mammalia; order Artiodactyla; family Delphinidae; genus Aethalodelphis; species Aethalodelphis obliquidens. The sequence continues at coordinate 20,220,335 of NW_020837978.1, read as the reverse complement.
TGCAAAATAGTCTCCCGGGGGACAAAAGTCCTGGGGACAGAACGCATCAGTGTACAGCCACAGCCAGTGGGGTACCCTCCTATCACGTTAAACACTACTGAGTATTGGTAACTATAATAACCTTCTTTACACACGAAGACCTTGTGGTTAAAGAAGTGTTTTTTAATATCTTTACTGAGTCAAAATATTAGTCACCAAATGAAAGTTTTCAAAAACTCTTCACTACATCATGTCCACTCTGAGCAAATAACACTCTTTGTTACAAGCACATTTTCGAGTATTTTGTTTCACAGTGGAACAAAGGAATCACTCACTGGGCTGTCCTCATTCGCGGCTGGCCTCATTCAGTTCACTTGAAGAACCTCTGACCCATCACCACCACGATCGCCTCCCCCGCCACCGCCTTGTGTTTTCTCTATGGCACCTTTCAGAGAACAACTCCACTCAGTTCAAATGTCAATGATGCCATTATGGGCATGGAACCTTTTAGAGGATGTTGGCTGCTTATACCATTGTGTGACTGGACAACTGACTTGACATTCAGTTTTTCAGAGGTGGTCCAGATCTCAGTTTCCTTCCAGTTTCCTTAAAATAGAGGTGAGATCATCAAGGTCAGAAGAAAGGTGCCCAGTTACTATAATACCAATGAATAAACAGAAACGTAAAAAATAAAGAAATTAAGACCCTTAGCTCGTGAATGTTATTTGGGTTTTGAATAGTTGTGGAGAAATGAGACCGAGTGAATATGAAATATACTGGACACTGAGCCATCAGTACCTGAATCTTGAACGGATATATGGTTGACTCACAGCAAGACATTCATTAACGCAGAAGTGGAGATGCATAATGAGGAGGTAGAGAGATGTATTTGAATAGCTCTACATTTTTTTAAAGGCACAAATCATGATAAGCATTCGTCTCTTTAAACTTTATGACATCATAATCCAGCACAATGACTGCCTTTACAAAGAAGCACTTCACTTACTAGAGCAGGCATACAGTTTATTTAAACATGATATTTTTTACATCCAATCTATACGCTGTCTTTTAAAGGGCAACTGTACCAACACTACAAATCTGTTAGTGAACGAACAGAATTTTAAAAAGGCAACTCTAAATGACTCCTGAGTCTGAGGAAGATACAGATATTAAAGTTTATATCTATACATTGCTCCTAAAAGGATGCATCTAAAACAGTGATTGAAATAAATCTTTTCTGGAACACAGCTGGGCATAACTTGACAAACACTGAAATAGGTGCTCTGTTAACTGATTGTTTCGGTTGACTCATTCAGACAGGCAACGTTTACTGAGTGCCTACCAGATACCGTGCACTATGAAAGGGGCTTGAGGGTATAAAAATGGAATGAGAGTAGTTTTTTACTCTTAACAAAAACCAATAATAATAATACTAGATTGAAAATATAAATAATAATCAATAGGACTTAAGCATAGGTGCTTTCATGAGTGATTCACATGCATTAACTCATTTATCCTAAAAACAATCCTAGGAGATAACCATTTTACAGGTGACAGAGCTGAAGCACAGAAAGGTTAAGTGACTTGTCCAATGTCACACAGCGTGGAGCCAGTACAGCACGGGTTTGAACCCAGGCCACCTGGGACTACAGTCCACACTCCTCACCATCATGTTGTACTAAGTTGCTCACAGGCTGATGGGAAGGTGGCTGCATCTGGAAAGGCTTCCTAGAGAAACACACACAGGAGCCGAGTCCTGAAGGATGAGGTGGATGGAATGGGGAGAGGGAAGCATTTCGGTCAGAGGTTAATGCTACCTAAGAGCATAGAGGCAAGAAACCTCTTCTCATCCACAGAGCAAGTAGTTGCTAAAGCTGGGACTAAGGATGCACACAACAAGGGGCAGGAGACGTGGCTGGAGAGGGAAGCAGGGGTCAGAGAACAACACCTGAAACCTATGGGCGGGAAGTGGGTGAGTGAAGGGAATACCGAGGATGGTTGGAAGGGGGGTGAACTAGGAAGCGAGGAGGCAAGTTGAGAAGCAATTCAAGAGAAAAGTGATGAGGATCTAATGGAGGTGGTGGGAACGGTCAAGCGACCAACGATCATAGCAACACGACAGCATGGAGATCCACCAGGAATGAATAATTTAGACACGCACCATCTTCATGTAAAAGATGTGCATATCTTCCATATAACATGACTGTAATTACCTGTAGGTGATGTGGAAACCTAGAGATCATAAACAAAAATACAGATGCCAACACGAGGCGAGGGAAAGAGCACTGCACATGAACCCACGGAGCACGGCTTCAGCCCCCGCTCTGCCACCACAGCGGGGTGACTGCGACAGCCCACGTGGCCACTCGCTGCTCACTTCTCTGTAATCAGCCTAGAAATGAGCTATACGTCTCCTTCTCATTGAGTCTCTGCCCGCCATTTCTCAGCTGGAGGCGTGTCAGAATCAGTAAAATGCTTCATCCTACTTCTCTATTAGCTTATTTTCAACAAGTGTTTACAACAAACACAGCTTCACAAAAATCACAAAGATTTAAAATAAGAGTACAACCACACTCTCAGAAAACAGGTCTCTTTAACAGACATTGCATCAAAATGGAAATGCCTAATGACACTGTCTAGAACGTGGAACGTACAGAGACCTCATGTCACCTTCATAATTTAACACATCCTTATCATTTAAAGCAGGAACCCAGAGTGATTATATATTCCTTATAACAAAATCAAATCGATAGAACTGTGTGCTTTCCAGGATTTCTGAGGATTGGCCGCTCACCTATAGAGAAGGCCTGAGTAATAATACAAGAACCAGAAGCACAAGTTGCGATGCAAATTGCAATTTAAAAAACACATTCAGACCGTGGCATATGGTTCACAGAGACAAGCGTTCTTGTACGACAACCCACACGTGATGGGGAAATGAATGTCAAAGACAGGAAAGCTGAGTTTACCTTCCAGACCAGCCCTGACTTGTATGACCTCAGGAAGTCTCTTAACCTATGTGTGACTCAGTTTCCTCATTTGTAAAGATGGGATACTTACAGGTGTTTCACTTCTTTTTTTAAACCCACAGTTAAATAAGTTTGGCAAATACTGCGTACTTGGGCTTCCCTGGTGGCGCAGTGGTTGAGAGTCCGCCTGCCGATGCAGGGGACACGGGTTCGTGCCCCGGTCTGGGAAGATCCCACATGCCACGGAGCGGCTGCGCCCGTGAGCCGTGGCCGCTGAGCCTGCGTGTCCGGAGCCTGTGCTCCGTAACGGGAGAGGCCACAACAGTGAGAGGCCCGCAAAAAAAAAAAAAAAATACTGCGTACTTTACTAATCCTCTGGAAGACGCGCAAAACACATTCAATATTAAAGGCTCTGACAAGTTCTGCCATCAAGAAACCTCTTTCTTTAAACTTGTTTGACCAAATAAAGTTCTAGTCATTTAACGCTTTGGAACCTTGGCATTCCAAGAGACAAAGCATAGCAAACAGCAGGGAAGGGGTCTTTCCACAAAGCTCGGCTTTCCTGGGTGAGGCCCTCATCCTCCGCTACTCAGAAAGGTTTCCTCCCATGTAGCAGGATCAAGGCACAGGCAGCGGAGGGGGTACCACACAGTCTCTCCAACTGAAATGCTGCCTCTCTCTCCAGGGCAGTGTTTCCAAAGACCCCAGTTAGGACTCTTGCTTGGGTCACATGTCCACCTCCTGGACTAATCGCTGTGGTCAAGGGACTAGGGCACAGGGACCAGCAGGCACAGAAGCACAGGACAATGACGCAATAAATACTTGCAAACAAATGAATAAACTGGGAAAGGGCTGCTGGGCTGGGCAGACAAACAGCAGATTGCCAGTTCAACCACTACCTAGGCTTTTATGATTATTACGACTGAAAATTTTAGCGCTGAGAGTCCTGGCAACAGAGGCAAAAAGCAAACACAGTGTTATTTTAACTAACTGATTTTTTAAAAGGAAGCAGGTTAAGGTTTTCAAATGAGAAAAGTTTGGTTTTCCTGGCACTAGATGCTAACAGCAATTTAGCATAGAAGCTATTCACTCAAAAATATCATTCACAGGTCCTTAAGGAAGCACAGAATAGGAAAATGGACTGATTATTCCTTTAACCAAAAAATGTGGACACGTCCTTCACACTCAGCTTCTCATATCAACTTTTGCTAAAAGCCAAAGACAAACATTAAAAATTAAAGACACTTCTTCAGGGTGCTTCTTCCGGGTGGGTCCAGCCAGATAGTTTTCTAGAAATCTAATAACAAAGGGGACTCTATTCTGACTACCTGGGGGACAGTCCTCTGGGTCCTGCCAGGCGGTGAGGCAGAAAAGAAAGAGTAAAGGCCGCAGGGTTGGACAGAAGACCAACGTTGTCGGCTTCTGGCCTCCACTGATTAGCTTTGGAAAATGGTTGAAGGATTTTAAGCAGGGAATGATACGCTTGGATTTTTCATTTCAGAAAGCCACTGGGGCAGCTGTGCAGACAGAGGATCAGAGTGAGGCCACAGGCCATGGGGCCAGTAGTTAAAAGGCTGCTGAAGTTTGCCTGGAGAGCCGGTGATGACAGCCTGAACGAAATTTTAATGGGACTTAGGGCCCACAAAATCTCCTTAGTCTACGACAGGTCAGGCTCACTCGTGAGGCGTCTATGACAGCAGTGGTGCCCCAGGAACACACAGTCCTTCCCCAGAATATTTTGTGGAGGGCTGTTCCCCCACCCACTAATGAGGTCCTTGCATGTCGCAGAGAACAAGTGACTTCTTCACCTTTTATACTAAAACAAACAGAAGAAAAATGGTTCTGACAGCAAGAGGCTGGAGGAGGCCCAGAATGAACTGACCCCAGAGCGCGAGCAGTGGCTAACGCTTCGTTCCTCAGGGTCCTCATGGGCAGAAGAGATGCTGCCTACCTCCTCCCAGGAAGCTTGCTTCCCCTTGTTGAAGACTGATTTCCCATAGAAACAATGTTAGAATCAAACAAACTTCTTGTATAATTTATCTTGATAAACATGATTCACTTCTGCAAAACTCTTAGCAAAATTATATTACAATAAGTTCTGTCCTCCCTCCCCTATCTAAAACACACAAACAAAAAAAAAACCTTAAAATACAAACTAATTTAAGAGCTCAACAAAATGATAAGACTGACCAACAATCCTCGATCTTTCTAAGTCTATAATGGAGCATCTGAGCCAGTCCTTCACAATGGCAAAGCGCCAGCACCTCTGAGACGTGTTCACCTTAGGCAGCAGGTAAACCATGGCCTAGGCCATTCTAGGTCCCATCCTCACCTGTCTTCTAAAACCAAAAAGGATTTTCTGACTTGGTTACAACTTAGCAGGTCTCCCAGCCTCCAGCCTTGCCATTCTGTAAGCCCGTTACCACACTGGGGTCAAACGTAAATCTGATGTCTCCCCTTCTTTCCGGACTCCTTAAAAGGTTCTGGAAAGCCCTCCATGACTTAACTCCAAACTATACTTCAAATGTTAAATTCTTTCCCCACCTGTCACTAACTCGTAGCCTTCAAGCCTCAACTCAGGCGTCAACTTCCCAGGGGAACGTCCATCTAGCTCTGAACTAAGCCAAGGGCCAGTCTGTCATCCCACAGCACTGTGGGCACACCTCTTACTACATGATACTGAGATTATCCATTAGAGTCTGCATGTTCTTTTTGTTTTGCTTATCTTCCTACCCCTGGTAGTAGCACTGGGCCCAGCACATCACAGGCACCTCATTGGTGTTTGCTAAGCTAACTACAGAATGAAACGTCTTCTCTGACTTCCCTCTCTACTCCTGACCTTCAATTTCCTGCCCTACGACTGTGTGCCTCAATGTGCACAAATGGGTTATTTTAACCACGAATCCCCGGTGCTGAATAGAATCACATACTCTTCACAAGTTCACCACTAAACAACGCACATCAAAGAATGTCTGCTAGGGGACTTCTCTGGTGGCGCGGTGGTTAAGAATCCACCTGCCAAAGCAGGGGACACGGGTTCGAGCCCTGGTCCGGGAAGATCCCACGTGCAGCGGAGCAACTAAGCCCGCGAGCCACAACTCCTGAGCCCGCGTGCCACGAGCCCGTGCTCCGCAACAAGAGAAGCCACCGCAATGAGAAGCACGTGCACCACAACAAAGAGTAGCCCCCGCTCGCCACAACTAGAAAAGCCCACGCGCAGCAACAGACCCAACACATCCAAAAATTAATTATTTTTTAAAAAAGAATGTCTACTTAGATTAATAATAATGAGCTAATGCCCGGACTAGAGATTGAAACCTTCCATACATCTTAATATACACTGAACAGCCTGAACAACTCTACAGGGCAAAAATATCCTTTCTTCTCATCGTTTTTCTCAACCCTATCTTTCAAAACACACACATGCAACAATATCTTTGAAAAATTCGGGCTGAAACAAGAAGGGATCTGTACTTAGATATGACGGAAGAGATGATCAGTTCTCTCATTGAACTTCTCCAAAAGATCCCTTATGTGTTCCATTTAAACACATGTTTCCTCTTACTCATATCTTGATCTGAACACCAGCAATGCTTCTTAGACGAGAAGACTTCTCACCCTGTGCTTCTGCAAGGATAATACACATTCCCGAGCTTCCCTGGTGGCGCAGTGGTTGAGAGTCCGCCTGCCGATGCAGGGGACATGGGTTCGTGCCCCGGTCCGGGAAGATCCCACATGCCGCGGAGCGGCTGGGCCCGTGAGCCGTGGCCGCTGAGCCTGTGCGTCCGGAGCCTGTGCTCCGCAACGGGAGAGGCCACAACAGTGAGAGGCCCGCGTACCGCAAAAAAATAAAAAAATACACATTCCCAAACACATCATGTTCTGATCACTTTGGGTGAGGGTCAGGGAACCCAAATGTGTACAGAGGCCAAGGTGGTGTTGGGCCAGTCACTACCTCTTCTGATCTGTGTTAGGCACAGACGTAGGCCTGATTCCAAAGTCTAAGCTCTCAAGAGCGGCTGGAACTGAGATATATGACTGAAATATCCCAATTTGTAAATACTGGCAACCAATTTAATTTTTTTTAAACTCTGTGTACTTAAAGCACGTTAGAATAGGCTGCAGGCCGCTAGCTGGTGACATCTGCTTTCCGTCTAAGCTACCCATTGTCATTTTCAGTGGCCCACTGATTATAAACTTTTGTCTTCTCCAACATGGCACAGAGATCTTTTGTGGCTGGAAATACATACGACCCTCTAAGACTGGCACCAATTGTAGGGCCCAACACCCGATGCCCCGGGCTCCAGAACAGCTGGATTAAAGCATCCATGTTCACCCACAGGAGTTTCATCCAGCTCATCATTCCAGGAGTTTCCCCCACATTTCAGCTTAATTACCTCAACCACTGTTTCCACCAGGAGCCAGGGGAGAGGTGACAGCAAATGCAGTCTACAGGGAACTGCTCCAAAGGCCCACAGAACCCGAGATAAGTCTGGGAGAGAGAGAGAGATAATGATCCCAAGATCGTAGAGTGGAACTTGAGAGAGAATAGGTTAGGAGGCTGAGACATTTGAACTCAGAGAGATGGAACTTCTATAGGAAAGGAACAAGGCCTTCCAGGTCTAGAGGGAAGAAAAGGTCAATAAACCTCAAAATAAAAAGGAAGCTTTTAATGAAATGCCCAAAGAAGCGCCTGGTCTGTAGCTGCTTTAACACAGGACTATCTAGAGAACTCCCAGGTCCGTCTTTAAGGGCCAAGCCCAACACTGAACATCTAAAGAGTCCTTTCTGTTCTGTGAGGTACCTGCCAGTGAAACTAAACTTAAGTGCCTTGCCATGGCTCAGTCTCCTTTAAAGTACCTCATTAGGGACCTCCCTGGTCCAGTGGTTAAGACTCCGTGCTCCCAATGCAGGGGGCCCAGGTTCCATCCCTGTTCAGGGAACTAGACCCTGCATGCCGCAACTAAAGATCCCTCGTGCCACAACTAAGACCCGGCGCAGCCAAATAAATATTTTTTTTAAAAAAACAAAATAAAATAAAGTACCTCACTGGTCCTTTATCCCTTGCGGACACGTCTGGCTTTATCTGGAGAAACTCACTCTGTAAGCCCTGTCCCACACTCCGCTCTCACACCTACTCTGCCCTCATAAGCTTGGCATAGAAGAAAGATCCATTTTAAACTTGGATTTAAACAGAAATTTTCTTTATTCGCTCATTTCGTCAGCTACAAATGAGGAAATCCCACCTGCCTCACAGTGGGGATGAGCTGAAATAATAAATCAATGATTCCAACCATAAACGGTGCTCAAATGTTCTTTTCTCTCCCCAAGCCCAGTCTCCCACTCCAGCCCCAGCATTGTTTTCTTTCTTTTTCCTTTTCTTTTAATTGGAGTATAGTTGATTCACAATGTTGTGTTAATTTCTGCTGTACAGCAAAGTGATTCAGTTACACATATAATATCTACATTCTTTTTTTATATTCTTTTCCATTATGGTTTGTCATAGGATACTGAATATAGTTCCCTGTGCTATACAGTAGGCCCTTGTTGTTTATCCATTCTCTATATAAAAGCTTACATCTGCTCACCCCAACCTCCCACTCCATCCCTCCCCCTCCCTCAACCCCGTCCCCCTTCAGCCCCAACGTTTTATAGTTTATGACCCAAAATGTCAAAAGTACAAAATTCTGAAATACTGACTGTACCGAACAGACGCTTGAAGTGACACACAAGTGATAAATCTCGTTTTCCTCTTCTTACTCATTTTATAAATTTGCTCAGTGACAGATTAACTAAAAACTGTCAATTCCACGAAGTTGGATGCAAAAACACAACTTAAAACACACAGTAGCCCATATCAACAGCCAGTAATAATTTTTATTGCCGCCTGTTACGCTAGTTGCCAGGAAATATTTTTTTTTAATCTTGGATGTTGTTTTAAATATGTAATAAAAGAAAATATGACCGGCTGTTGAAGCCCATATGCTACTCCTTTTCAGGACTACAAAATGCTCATTCAGAGCTGGTTTGCACACAGCAAGGAGCCACTTGCTTCAAACACTCCCTCGTACACTGGCAAGTCCCAAACATATTTCTTGAAATTAAACCTTTCCCTGGGCTATGCGCTCATACTGCCACCAAAGGTCAACATCTTCACTTGGACGTTTCAAAGGCATCCCAAACTCAATGTGTTCTAAAGTTATGTCCTTTCGCAACCCCACCAGTCTCCCGCATCACACTGACTGAACAAGGTCGCTACCTACCCAGCTTCTCAAACTCATCACTGATTCCTCTTATTTTCCTCAACTCTCATATGCAAGTCCTACTACTTCTATATTCCAAACACATCCCGAATCTGTCCACCTCTCACCACCTCCTCTAGCAATCCTGAGACAAGCGGTTCTCAAACTTTTCCGTGCATCAGATCATCTGGAGGGCTTGATAAAACACAGATTGCTGGGTCCCGTCCCACCCCCTAGAGTTTCTGATTCAGTAGGTGTGCGATAAGGCTGAGAATGTGCATTATTACTAATAAGTTCCCAGGTGATTCTGCTGCTGCTGGTCCTGAGAACACCTTGCAGACCCATCACCCTACACCAAGTCATCATCTCTCACCTCCCTACCCAGGAACACCTAAATTACTGGTTGTCCCACTGTCTTGCCTCCCTCTAATTTATTCTCTACTTAAGAAGCCTCAGTCATCATTTTAAACATATCAGATTGTGTTATTTGAAAATAAAATCCAAACTCCTTAGTTACCACAGTGTATGTGGTCTGGCGTGGCTTCTCTGATCCATCGTGCTCTAGCCTCGGTGCCCCTTTAGGTCCCCTAAAACCAAAAGCTTCCTCAGGACCTTTGCATATTCTGCTGAATCTGCCTAGAAGCCCCTTCCCCTCACTCTTCTCTCTTGACCGTTCTCTCTTTTCCTTCAGGCATTACCTTAAATGTCACCTCATAAATGTCTCATCTAACTACCCTACATAACCCCCCACCCCACTCCAAATTCCTTATCATTGCACCCTTTTTGACAGTTTTTAGCCTTGCCACAATTAATGTGTATGTATTTATTTACTTGTTTGTCTGCCTCACTGTCTAGATGGCTAGTCAAGCCATATATGTCATACTTGCTGTACACCTAGCACAGGGCCTGCTATATATATGTAGTACATACCGAATAAATTTCTATTGTATAAATGGACGGATAAATGAATGAATGACAAACCTTATAACAAGAGCAGACAATGACTTCAAATTTCTAGCTAACATAATCAAACCACCTTCCAGATTATTTGAATCCGTCTCTTTAGGACAAGTTAATTATGTTGCAAACAAGTCAAAACAATACCATATGAGAGCTGTAAGGGGTGGGAAAAATACAACTGAACACAAACCATTTCCACAAGAACAGACCCACAGCAGAACCCTGAAATCTGAAGGTAGACTGTCTTGTCCAGTACTTTTTTTTTAAGATAACTAAATATCAGCCTGCCCACCAGATGACATTTTTACAAAACATTTCCGTATTAAACAACTCACGGTATATGACAATATGTCAACACGCTTTCATAGAATATATATTCCTGCGTCACATAACAGCAAATATTCAAGTTTCAACAAAGTCTCCACCACATGGTGGTGGAAACCTCATCTCAAGGCACAGCTCAGGGAACCGGTCTCCACTGATACTCAGTAATAAATCAAGCAAATGATCACAAAGCTCAAAGGAACCTGCACCCCCAACCCCCCAAATCGTGTCTGCTCTTCTCTGATCCTTGACAGGAGGCCTACTCCATGTTTGCTCATTTAGCAAATTTTTTTTGAGGAGTAAGTAAAATCATACATCACGGGCACTCACAGCAGTATCCTGCAACCACAGCGCCACCGATAGATTCCTCCTAGAGTCTGTTATCACTTTTCTGCTTATAACCCTCTGATAGCTCCCAGGGGCCTTCAAGGAAAACTCTATACATTCCTCAGTGTGACACGTGAGTCCTTCCTGACCTGCTTTTCCTAGCTGCGGCTGATGCTTCCAGCTACATTTCTCACCACTCCCTGGATTCTCCTCTTGCAATTCTGTAACCAAATTTGTTTCCCGTCAGATCAAGTCTCCTTGCTCAGCAAACCCACCACTGACCATCTCCTTTTTTTTTTTTTTTTTTTTTTTTTTGTTTCCGGGCCCCCCCCCCCCCCGCGCCCCCCCCTGTGGGGCACAGGCCCCGGACGCGCAGGCTCAGCGGCCATGGCTCACGGGCCCAGCCGCTCCGCGGCATGTGGCATCTTCCCGGACCGGGGCACGAACCCGTGTCCCCTGCATCGGCAGGCGGACTCTCAACCACTACGCCACCAGGGAAGCCCGACCATCTCCTCTTCATCTAATTCTAGTTTTTCCTCAACACTTAGTTTGGTGTAACAAATGTGGACCACGTGCCACTCTCTGGGCTTCCCACCACCATCGCTCTTCCTGGACTCCACGGAAATAGTTCATTTACTTGCTTTCTCCTTGACGACACTGTGATGTCCCTGAGGGTCTGATCCGGGCCGTGTTCTTTTCCCATCCCAGTACCTAGCACAGAGCCTGACACAAGCAGGGTTCAAAAGAGAGTAACAATAGCCAACAGCAGAAGCAACCCAAATGTCCGCCAACGGATGAATGGACAAAGAAAATGGGGTATATTCATACGGTGGAATATTATTCAGCCTCAAGAAAGAAGGAAATCCTGTCATATGCGACGATGAACTTTATGCTAAATGAAATAACCCAGGCTCCAACAGACAAATACTTACTGATTCCATTTATATGTGATATCTTAAGTAGTCAAACTCTTAGAAACAGAAAGTAGAATGGTGGCTGCCGGGTACAGAGGGGCAGAGAAAATGAAAGTTGCTATTCAATGGGTATAAAGGTTCAGTTGTGGGTTTTTTTGTTTTGTTTTTTTGTGGTACGCGGGCTTCTCACTGTTGTGGCCTCTCCCGCTGTGGAGCACAGGCTCCAGACGCGCAGGCTCAGCGGCCATGACTCACGGGCCCAGCCGCTCCGCGGCACGTGGGATCTTCCCGGACCAGGGCACGAACCCGCGTCCCCTGCATCGGCAGGCGGACTCTCAACCACTGCGCCACCAGGGAAGCCCAAAGGTTCAGTTTTGCAGGATGAGAAAGGCTCCAAAGCAAACCAAGAGGAGACCATCCAGCAAGCCGAGGGCCGACAAGGCCCTGTGTGGCCCGGCCCCTGGTTACCCCTCCACCAGCCCCAGCAGCCTTCTTGGGGTTCACACGTGTGCTTCCTTGATCAGGCGAAGCATACTTCCACCCCAGGGCCTCCATTCACACTGTGCCCCAGCTGGAATGCTTCCCCCCATCACTGCAGAGTCCTCTACTGAATGTCCTCAAGTTCCTGACAACCACCATCCCTAAAACAGCACCCCTCACCCCACTGGGTCCCCTATCCTCCCTGCTCTTATTACTACCAGAGGTTTTGTCACGTGTTTATCTATCTGGGCATTCACTGTCCATCTCTCCACCAGAATACAGGACTCTGAGACTTGTTTTGCTTGCTGCTGTGTTCCCAGCACCTAGAAAGTCCCTGGCTTACGGTAAACACTCAAATGTTTGTTAAATAAAGAGCAAGATACATTCAGCCCTATATGAGAAACCGTGACACTTAACACTCTTAGGACTGCCGTGCCACGCTTAAGCATCCTGCAAAAATCAGCAGCAACTTCCCAACACCAGAAATTTACTTCTCATTTTCTTCTGACCAGTGTGTTTACCACAAGAGCTTTGCCCTGAGAGTCCCTCTATCAACAGATGTGTGTTTTGAGCCTCCCCCCAAAAATAAAATGTATTGAATTGTGAGGTATGACGCTCTTCAACATAATTACTACCTTACATTAGGGATGCTATACTGCTGTCAGAGCATCCCCAGCTCTGTAAGTGGAAACAGGAGGGTCTCCCTTCAGGGGTAACCCAAGTCTCCTCCACACTCCCCAGCCTGGGGTCTGCTACCCTCTGTAGCAGCCGCAGACAGGAGAAGGCGTTCCTACAGGCCAGCGCCCTTGTGGGGCATTAAGTGAGGTGAACTTCCACAACTCATGACTAGCTAGATGATTATCTAAGCCATGGGCTCCCAAACTGCTGACTTGGGATGGCAGCCAGATACTTGTTTTTCTCTTTTCTCTGTGCCTCTTTTTTTTCTGCCATGATGATTAATTCCTACAACTATCACTACTCTTCCAGCTTTCTATTCTGAGCTAGAAAACCAAAGTTCCCTAACTCCTGAGCCATGTTTTACCCTCTTGTAACCTGATCACTTATATGTGAAAACGATAGCGGAGAGGGGGAAAAAATGAAACAAGCAAATGAGCAAACTGCGCTTTGCATGGGGGGATGTGAAGATGAATGCAACAGTCCCAGTCCCCACAGGTGTATAATCTAGTGACTATCCATAAAAGGAGCTGTCAGGAAAACTGAAAAAAATAACCAGGAACTACTTATGGTTTTCAAAACTCTTTGCAACCATCCACAAATTCCTTAAGGTCAGCTTCAACTAAGACAACCAACCAAGCTTCAGGAATACTTTTTTTTTTTTTTTTTTTTGCGGTACGCGGGCCTTTCACTGTTGTGGCCTCTCCCGTTACGGAGCACAGGCTCCGGACGCGCAGGCTCAGCGGCCATGGCTCACGGGCCTAGCCGCTCCGCGGCACGTGGGATCTTCCCGGACCGGGGCACGAACCCGTGTCCCCAGCATCGGCAGGTGGACTCTCAACCACTGTGCCACCAGGGAAGCCCAGGAATACTTTTTAGTTCACTTTCTTTTACCCATTCCTTCCCTCTGTCACTGTGAATATTTTTTTCTACGAATACTTTTCCAAATGTTGATCCAGCACAAGATAGACATCCCTTTTGATTCTATCCACCTAATAGATTTTTACTTCTCTGTTTCCGTCCGTTGGAACTCAAGAGCTACCTAGCCAGCAGGCTACAGTGAGAGAAACTTTCCAAACAAAGTTGGAATTAATTACTTGTAACATTGTCAAAACACCAAAGGGAGAGGGGAAAAGAGTGCTACTGCGGGAAAAAAAATTAATCCCACCATCACTACTCTAGCTCTCCCCCCAGTCTCCTCCCTCAGTACATGCAGACCATAAATCATCACGTTGTCTTTGAAGCTGACTGGAGCAACCCAGCCAAAGAGATGGGGCCTTGGACTGGATGGAATGGTGATCTGTTCAGAGATAAGATCCCAGCTTTGCATTTGGCAGAGAGACTCCTGTGAGAATTATCTGAATATTGATAAGGAGGGGCAGAGAGACGTAAAATCCGGGCTTCCGTGATAGCAGTAAGTTATCAGAGCTTAACAGAAAGCCTGCTCCTCAGAGCTTCAGCCTAAGACCGTCACTCAGGTAACGCCATCCAAATCCAGTTGGATCAAAGAACGTCCCACTACAGTATGGAGGTAGCATTTTTTTCAAATCATTATAATGCAGAGACTGTGGTAGTAAAGGAAAGTTTACAAGATCATGGAAAATAGAAGATTCTGATGGCCAAGCAACTCAAAAGGGAGCGCCTAGGGGGACAGAGGAAAACGTTAAATAAGGTCGAATGCAGCTTCACTGTACTTCTGGCATTTTCCTGTGTAGCTTTAGGGAGAATAAGACAACTTTCTGTCTTTTCTCTACTGATAACTTATATGGAAAGGTTCCCACAACTAGAAGTGATGGGGACACTCATTCCTCAAGTGTTTACCAAGGTCCACGGGCCACACGGTGTGCTGAATGCTGGCAATACAACGGCTCCCACCTTTGGGGCATCCACAGTCGAGGGGGTCAACCCAACTCACCAGGGAACCCTCTTCCCATGTGAGATTAGGCAGCAATGCTACTAACCAATGTCAACACAATGCCTTTGTGTTGAAAAACAGTGGACCTTGAACAACGTGAGCATTAGGGGCAGTGGAAAATCTGCATACAACGTGTGGCCAGCGTCCCCGTACACAGGAGCAGTTCCTCCACACCCTTGGGTTCAACAACCCTGGATGTGTGGTACTGCAGTATTTACAGTCTTTATATCCTCATATGAGTGGATCCGCGCAGCTCAAACCTGTGTCGTTCAAGGGTCAACTGTAGTTATTTTCTTCCCTTTTTTTTTTTTATAAATTTATTTATTTTTGGCTGCGTTAGGTCTTCGTTGCTGCACCCAGGCTTTCTCTAGTTGCAGCGAGCAAGGGCTACTCTTCGTTGCCGTGCACGGATTTCTCATTGCGGTGGCTTCTCTTGTTGCCAAGCATGGGCTCTAGGCACGCAGGCTTCAGTAGTTGTGGCTCACGAGTTCTAGAGCACAAGCTCAGCAGTTGTGGCTCACGGGCTTAGCTGCTCCATGGCATGTGGGATCTTCCTGGACCAGGGCTTGAACTCGTGTCCCCTGCATTAGCAGGCGGATTCTTAACCACTATGCCACCAGGGAAGCCCTGTAGTTATTTTCTTAGAGAAGAAATGTTCATCAATACAGCTCTGACCTGAGGTTGGCATTGACAGTAAACACAGATGACAGCTCGGGGAAAGCCCCAGTGCTCCCGCAGCTTCCCCATGCCCATAGAAGCCATTAGACACATTTCTCATGGGTTGTATCTAATAACTTCACTGGCCAAACTTGAAAACGATTTTTCATCTGCCTCCTGCATTCTTCCTCATAAGTGTCCTAGCTGCTCTGGGACACATTCTGACACTTACAGAAATTATCTATAGGGCTTCCCGGGTGGCGCAGTGGTTGAGAGTCCGCCTGCCGATGCAGGGGACACGGGTTCGTGCCCCGGTCCGGGAAGATCCCACATGCCGCGGAGCAGCTGGGCCCGTGAGCCATGGCCGCTGAGCCTGTGCGTCCAGAGCCTGTGCTCCGCAACGGGAGAGGCCACAACAGTGAGAGGCCCGCGTACCGCAAAAAAAAAAAAAAAAAAGAAATTATCTATAGATTGTAAGTACTTCAACACATAATGATATACCATCCCCGCAGCAGGAGAGAACACTGAAAATTATACGCAGCATTCACTGACGTGCACACACATTTATGTCACCTAAACTGTGTGTGTGTGTGTTTAATCCAGAGCACTTTAACAATCACCCTATTTACTCCTTTGCATCAAAACATTGATTTCTTTAAAATTAACTGAAAGAAATGGAAGACTCAAAACAGCATCAAATACTTAAATTTATTTTCCCGAGTAATAAGTAATGTAACATATTACATGTATGTTGTGTACTGTTGATTCAATTATCTTCATTTTTGGAAGTCTTCTTTGTTCTTTTATTTGGAAAATCACTTTAACCTTTCCTATTTACATAAAGTGCCCAGGCTGTACCATTCCGGAGGTTTACAGTAACAGTACACGTTTACCATTCATTTACTCATTCATTCAAGTGCCACGTTCCCCTGAATCTTCCCGGTTTCACCGAGGCTGAATCACACCCTCCTTACGCTTCTCAAGCAGTTGGTGTGGCTGCTAGCAGAGCTCTGATCTCACCTCCAGAGCTCCTAGACTACCTACCTGTCCCCCCTCCCCATGAGTCTGGGAACAAACCGAGTACAAAGACTTTTCTTGTTTTACCACAGCGCCTTCTAAGTTCCTGCAACCCCGTAGGCGGGTGATGGCTCAAGGTAGAAAAACAGTAAATGACCACATTTCTATTGACCAACGACTATATTATATGCAACCAGGTGCTGTAAATCCTCCCTTCGAGGAGTGATTCCAATTCTGGACATTTACAGAAGACAGGCAGAGACCAGGCAACCCGTGTGCGTAAAACGTGGAATGTACACGTTGGGGGTGAAGGAGGCAGATAGGCGTAGCACAGAAAGGTCTAGATGATCTTAATGCTCCTCCCATTCCCGAGAGTCCTAGAAAGAGGCAGGGCACGCCCCTCCCACCTGCGCTCGAGAGAAACTGGGAGGAGCGTTCGGCTGCCTCTCCACCGCTTCCACCAAGAATGCCAGGTCCCATCAGGGAGAAATGCTATCTCAAACATCCGACTAGCCTGCAGGGAGAGATTATTGACTACACAGCTTTGTTTCCTTTTTATTTCTGTGCAAGGCCTATTCAAAACGTGCAATTTGTTGGGGGGGTAAAATGGGCTGTGATATGTAAAAAGCTTAGAAACAGTAAGCACTCTATGTCTGTTAGCTATTAATATCGTTTTCTATTTAGTTGGGGCAAAGGTGACCCATGACATTTTGCTGACAGTTATCTTCCTGATCCTCTGACTTGTCTACTGTGTCATTATTCAGCCACACATGCAAATGAACAGACCTGGGGAATCGCAATCCTAAAAACAAGCAAACAAAAGCGCACCCTCCCCTGCAAGTTTAGGGCAATAGCTTTGCTTATGTAGATGCAGCAAATTCACAAGGTACTGCTTCCTCTAAAGCATCCAGCGGTGCCCACCCCTCCTCTAAAACCTGCCTCTAACCATGGAGAGGGGTCAGCAGGAGGGCCAAGACAAGGGAGAATGTTCCCATTTCACCTAATCAGAGTGCTTTTTCTCTTTAGTAAACCACTTTACAAGCGCAGTAGAAATAACACCATATTCTGATTACCTTTTGGGTCTTTGAAACAAGATCGCCTGTGTTCATTGACTAGGCCTCAATGATTAATCTTCTTTGACTACTGTCTGAACATAACATGTGCAGGTGCCTTTGCTGAGACACATGCAGAGCAAACAGGAATTAACTAACCCACTCTCAGGGAGCCATCATTTTTTTTTAAGAGGTGAATGCACGTAGAGAGTCAGTATTTCCCAAATCTGCGGCAATGTTATTCCACTCAAGAAAACATTTTACCTAATTTATTAGATAAATTAGGAGTTTGGGATTAACATATACACACTACTATACATAAAATAGATAATTAAGGACCCACTGTTTAGCACAGGTAACTATACTCAATATCTTGTAATAATCTATAATGGAAAAGAATCTGAAAAAGAATAGATATACATCACTTTGGTGTACCACTGAAACTAACACAACATTGTAAATTAGCTATACTTCAAGTAAAAAAAAAAAAGTTTTGCAGAGATTCCTACTCTTAAGGGGGCTAACCCCTCCTTTGAAAATCTAATAAACTATGGGTCCCAGAAAAATCAATACAGATTAAGTTAGCATGTATATTCTAGCAGGTTAATGGGTCCAGGATTAGGAGAGTTAGTCTGAAAAACAAAGGCTAAACTCTGTGCGTGCATCCCCTCTCCTGAAAGGACCATCAGCCTCCCTTAATTAGCTGTTATCAGATTTATACACTCCCTGCCTTTTAAGGAAATCTAGCTCTTTGAAATTAGCAGAACTTTCAGTGTCACAGTTTCAAAGTATGCATGCTACTAAACAAAACCTTACCTAAATTATTACACTAATTTTTTAAAGTGTGAATTATAAAAAGTTATTTTATTACTTGCAACATTCAAAGAAATCAGAACAAGTCGGCTGAGTGAAGCCCAGCACAGGCTGCAAAGCAGGATTCCTCTGATGAATAAATCAGAATGGTGCACAATTAAGTCTAATTAGTTTACTCAACACGTAAGCTAAGACTTCTGCAGGGCCAGAGCAGGACACTTAAAAAGGAGCCTATGTTCTTAGCTGTTTCAAACACAGCAACTCCTTCCCCTTTGACTTACCTTCCTGTGTCTATATTAAGTGGCCTACCTCGTGAATAAAGAGCTAATAATGGATGTCAACAAGTCCAGCCTCCGATAAATACAATTTTCAAATTCTGCTATTCACTGAGTAAGGCTTTACTAAGTATGAGAGTGTCCAGATCCCACTTCAGGTCAAAAGAAAAAGCATTCTGACCTTCCCTGGTGGCCCCTGTGTCCCTGTTGGGCATCTCATGAATGTGGGTGAGCAACCACCCTCAGGATACAGGACTGGGTTTTCTGGGCCATTAAGACCAGGTTGACATCCGGGCACTTCGGGACTTCACCCACTTAAGTGAACTCCCAGGTGCTCTGGGGCAGCAGGAACACCTCTCCCAGGTACAGAACATCCTGGGTGGCAGCCTCATAAATACTGCCTCATGCTTCATCCCCAAGAGGGAACCGTGGGCAAAGGAGTTGTGTTAGACAAAGGGCGTCCCAAAGAATTAGTCTTGCTTAGGAAGTTCAGGCCACCCACCTCCTCGTGCTGGAGGACTTGAGGCATGGGGCAAAAGAAAGAAAACAAGAAAAGGTGAGGTGCCTTCTGCAGTCACTTCTCACTTCCCTCAGTAGGATTTACGAAAAACAGCTCAGAAAGGATTAAAAATTTAAAAAAAGCAAACGCTCCTGGCTCAAAGCTTAGTTGATAAGGTTTCCCAGAGAGGAGAAAAGAACACCAAAATCTGAAGAGGAATTTCTCAAGGCCACATCAAGGCCTGATAATCAAGGTCACACAGATTCTTCCCTTTTCGTTACTCTCTGCACCCGATCAGTAGCCCAGATCAGCTGGTTTTGTCCCCAGAAGGTCTTTCACGTCTCTGCATCCCCTCCTTTCCAATTTCATTGGGTATGCTCCAGTCTGAGACCACCCAGACAGCTGTCAAACCGGTGCCCTGCTGATCCCCTTCCAACCCACTGTGCACACAGCTGCCGGAGCAATCTTCCAGGGCAGACCCCTTTCCTCCTGCCCCAAACCTTCACAGCTCCTCAGTTCAGACAGAACAAAATTAGAGGCTGCGTGGTCTGACGCATACCAGGCCCAGAGTCTTGCACATAGAAGATGTCCAAGCAAGGGGGAGCTAATAACAGAAACAAAATGAATATGCTTCTTTCTTTCTTTCTAAGAAATACTAAGTTAATATGTATTTCCTCACTACTTCCAAAAAGAATGAAATGCCTTAAAATGCAGATCCTAAAAAAAGAAAATTTTAATTAAAACAAGAATTGGAAGACAAGGAGGAAAAGATGGGTGAGATTTAGAAGCTCTGTAAGTAAAGAGGAGCTTCCAGTACAGAGTGAACAAAACTTAGGGGCATCCAGGAAGAAGAATATGCAAAGAATATTATGAGTTGTAGCTCTCATTCTCTAATAAAAGGGAACAAACAGTAAAAAACCTTCCCAACGCAACTTTGAGAGAAACTTGTCCCAAGGACAATCCCCAAAATATGCATTAGAGAGGGAAAAAAATGATCAGTGACAGTTTTTACTTTGTAAATTGTAGAAACAGTCCTCAAGCCTTCCCCCTCCGCTCAACATTCTGATTAAAAACTGAGAGCCTACTGATAAATCTTGCCTCTAGAAAAACCACCCTAGGACAGGAGGACCACACCGCCAGGTACACTACCTTCACGTAGCGATTCAAGAGTTGTGCCATGATGAGGATTTAATAATTAGCCCTTTGGAATATGAACCATCTTTTCCAGAATCATTGAGGCAATTCAAAACTGAGACCCTGCCAGCCCCTGGGGGACAGGCTGCCCACCAAGCTGGAGAACCACAAGGATGGTGTTTCCTGACAAATGCAAACACCCTGAGTTGTGTCAGGGTTCACTCCTAACTCCACACAGTACTCTGCCTGGCAGCCAGGGCTCCCTGTCAAATTTTTAACCTGGTGTAATCATTTCACTAATTAATTAAGGCTACTTTCAGTTCCATCGTCTTAGTTGTTAGAAGCATTTCTCAGCTTATGTCAAGAAACATTTCCCAATTTAAGGTCGTTCACAAAGCTCATCAGCACCAGCGTCACTACTAATAATGACATTGAAGGCTTTCACCTGTGACCAAGTCTTAACATTTAGCCTTCAAAGAGCGGGGGACGAAGGTAAAGCAGACTCACAGTGTTTCTTAAACATTATGCGCATATAATCACTTAGACTGCAGGCTCCGGTTCTGTAGGTCTGGGAGGGGCTAGGATTCTGCAGTTCTAACAAGCTCCCAGGTGACGCCAAGGACGCTGGTCCATGGACCACAATTTGAGTAGCAAGGGGCTACATAGTGTCTGTTTCTTTTTCTTTTAATTCTATTGTATCTTATTCTGAGTGAGCACAGGGAAAGGGAACACTAAGCTTAGAATACTGATGAATCAGATCCCAGCAATCCCCAATTCATGGGAAGGGGTACCTTCAATATGTATGACAAAGGTGTGAAACTAAGAACGCATTTTGTCATAGAATAAGATTTCCTGAGATGGAATCAATTCATATGCCTTGAGGGAAACACATACACACAAAAAGGAGGCTGGAGAGAAAAAAGGAATGAAGGGTATGTATCGTTATAGGGAAGGCTATGGAAGAGCCAGTGACGTCCACCACAGAGGAGGTATGTGGGGAGCCCTTAGGGTGGACAGTGGAGGAAGCAACAGTGTACAAGCTCTGTTTCTGCAAGGGGGATGTTTATAACTGAGCAGTGCCTATCATTCTCAAACAGTGAGCAATGAATAACAAGAAAAGGATCAAAGCACAGGCTAGAATTGGGGTGTAGGAGAAAACCTCACCACATCACAAGATTCCTAGGATTAGACAGGGTAGACTAGGAAATTTTCCTTCAGGCAGGGGAAATGAGCGCTGTCCTTATAATCTGAGACATACGGCCTCATCCACATTCCTCCCTCCTTCTGCAAACCTGGGTGCCCAGCTAAAGTTTCTGGCTTCGGTTTCCTCATCTGTACAATGGAGAAAATAAGAGGACCCACCTCATGCATTTACTGAGAGGTTTCAACTGGTTACTGCATATAGTAAGGGCATATAGGAAGCCTTTAATAAATGGGAGCCTCTATTCTTTTTTCTCCATTCAACAGAGCAGTGGCACACACTGTCTGAAGTACCACCCCCTCTATAACATTCTATGATTCAATGATACTTTTCGGTCCCCTCTAAGACTTTGCTGCTATTTTTCCGACACTAAAGCAACTCAGTTCATAAGCAAAACCCTAAATATGTAGGCAAATCTAACCATCAGAAAGTTAAAAGTTATTTTGGGGAGTTTATACACACTACATCCATCTGTATCATAGCCAGTTCTTGTAATAAAGCCAAGTATACGCTCAACTGTTGATAAATATCTGTAAGATGAAAAAGATTCCATTTCGGAAACAGTTGGATATATCAGGAAATAGCATGGATATACAGAGATATTGACAGAGAGGAGTAGCAAAAATTAGTTTGACTATAATTACAAATATATACACACATTAAAGCAAAATAAGCTGGCTTTAAAATTGGGCAGAAAAAAGACCTGCCAAACAGCTTAGACTTCCTCTAGGATTCTTTTTTTTTTAATTGAAGTATAGTTAATTTACAATGTTGTGTTAGTTTCAGGCATATAGCAAAGTGATTCAGTTACACATATATTCCTTTGCAGATTCTTTTTTTAATTGAAGTAGAGTTGATCTACAAGGCTGTGTTAGTTTCAGGTGTATAGCAAAGTGATTCATATATTTTTTTCAGATTCTCTTCCATTATAGGTTATTACAAGATATTGAATATAGTTCCCTGTGCTGTATACAGTAAGGCCTTCTTTATTTTATATGTAGTAGTGTGTATCGGTTCCTCTAGGGTTCTTTATTCATTTTACCTAGAATATTTTTCCCAACGTTCAAGTGTCTGAACCACTATAATCAGAAAAAGATCAACTGAAAAGAAAACAGAATCATTGAACGCATAATTTAAAAATCTCATTGGATGCAATAGTTTTCATTTTCTTTTCCCCTCCAAGTTTTGCTGGGGCTTACTTTAGCAAAATTCGTTCCATGTTTTACATCCTTTGGTTTCTCACACCCATTCCGAGGAATGAAAGAAATCATTGAAAGACAAGAAATCAGAGAAGGAACTGGCCAACCCGCAGATAAGTGAGCCCTAAAACACATTTATTTGAAAGTTCAAGGCACCTATCTTTTTAAAAATATACTACCTCTGGTTTCTCCCAAATAACCTTTAAAAAAAAAAAAAAAAAACCTGCTTTCCCTGGGTAAAGATCTAAAGACCTTAGAAATGCCAGCACTACTGGTACACACAAGCAGATCTTTGTCCTCAACTCTCGGCTGGACTGCTAACTAGTTTCCTGGTCCAGAAGCCCATCCCCTCATCCCCAAGCTGCACCGCTCACCCTACAAGCCCTTCCGATCCTAAACGTCATCCATCCAGATGGGTCTCGGCCAAGCGTCCTCAGCCCCACATCTTTCCGTCCACCAACTCTGCAGCCTTAGAGACCCAACAGCACACTGGCACTAACAGTATAAAATGATTAGGGAAAGAGAAGCCCCAGGGAAACAAGCCACTCCATGCGAGCCTGGGCTGCGGGCAAGCCGGGCAGGGGGGCCAGCAATTCCTGTCCCCAGAGGAAGGCCATCCTCCAGGGCGGGGTGCAGCCTGGCACAGGAAGGATGGGAGGAGAGAAGGACCCCTCTTTCCCTTCGGGCAAATATTCAGGCTACTCCTTTTGTAAATTTAAGGACAGTGTGTTTCCTCTTCCATTAATCATTCCCACACTTAGGAAGATAACTACGTTCACTAAGCGAAAAAGAAAAATTATTTTCCAAATAAAAATGCAGGAGGCAAGGCCAGTATACACACAGTTTTTGCAGAGTTCTCGCAGGCTGAATTTGGGAGGAGGGTTTCTCTGAGTTCCTCACACACTGTGGTCCACCGAAGGAAACAAGCACAATTAAATGAAAACCTTCATAAAAGCCCTTGGCAACTCAGAACTGGAAACAAGGGTTTCTTCTCCCCACTTATTCCCCTCTGCTGGCTTTTTTTTTTTTTTTTTTTTTTTTACTGAGTTACGCGAAGGAAATTTCAGGCACTGGCACGAACAGAGTTGGGACACTGCAGAAATCTGCCAGCTGTTTCCTTAAATAATGCAAATCTCCTTACCACCTGGCAACACTTCAAACAACTGTCTTTGGTAATTTCTTAGGGAAAAGAAGACAAAAGTCATTTGAAAAGGGGGATGGGAATTCCAAAAGCTATCCCAACAATAGGACTGAATGACCCCCCCAAAAAATAAACTCTAAAAAGCAAGTTTCCACATCAGAACATTAATTTCCCACCAAGTATGTATCCTCAATTAAAAAGGCTTATCACACATTTGAGGGAGAAAAAGATGTTAGGAATTAAAATGCCACATGTATTATGGTTGTGGTCCTCAATTTATGTTCTTATATTCATGAAGGTTTGTCTTTTTTTTTTTTTTTTGCCTCTCACTGCTGTGGCCTCTCCCGTTGCGGAGCACAGGCTCCGGACGCGCAGGCTCAGCGGCCATGGCTCACGGGCCCAGCCGCTCCGCGGCATGTGGGATCTTCCCGGACCGGGGCACGAACGCGTGTCCCCTGAATCGGCAGGCGGACTCTCAACCACTGCACCACCAGGGAGGCCCACTAATAACTAGATTTTAAGTTCTACTGGCATGGGATAATTCTGTTGTTGTTGTTGTTACTGTTATTGCCTCCCACCAGACACAGCACGTAGCTAGGCACACCGTACATACTATGGATGTTCAAACTAGTCGTATTGACCAAGGGGAAAGTAATGCGCCAGTATGATAGGCAGCTAATGCCTTCTGGAAGAAAATCAGTGACTGGGAAACAAGGGTGGATGGGAGGGTAGTGTCTTCAAAATCATCTTGGAGTGACTTTGAAACTACACATCCCCTGCCCCTCTGAGACTATGACACATCCATAGGGGTTTGGCATCTTTCCCCGCTTCCTCCTCCCCAGCCCCATGTGAGAAGCATTGCCCAAGTGTGTCATTGTTTCTGAGGGATGTGTGTCTTATCTCAGGTGTGTGGGTGGGTGTTGATGGCTAATGATTTACAGCTTCACTCTGTAACCTTGGCATCTCCTTTAGGATAAGAGGAGGAGCTGTCACCTGAATCCGATGGATGGGGGTGGGGACTGGGGTTTAATAGCTTTTATAGACCTTTACCTAATGCCCTTCTTTTCAGCTCCACATCCTCTAGCCACTGCTGCCAGACCTGGGGCTTCCAAATCCTGGGTCTTTCTGGGTTCTGCGGAGCTAGCTGGCTCACTTCTCATTGGGATCCCTCTTTGCGACCTTAGAGTCCAGCTGCCTCTGCTCTACCAAGTCAGTGACCCACTCCTTCCAAAACTCTGGTGGTGGCTCTTATCTGCTGTGGTCTCTCGTCCTATTCTCCCATCTTCGTGGGGCCTACGTCTTTTTTATTCCTTTGCTTTCTCCTTTTAGAGGTGTTTTGGAAGGACTAGAGATATTCATGTGTTCGGTCCACCATGCTTTACCAGGAGTCCCTGGGATTGCTGCTTTACTTGTACGTCTCCCTGCCAGATTCTGAAGTCCAAAAGAACAGGGCTTTTACAAATCTTACTTATGCTATGCCCCCAGAACCCGGCACAGTCCAGACACATGGTAGATATTTTAGTATTTGTTGAATAAATGAATAATTCTAAAAGCATAAAGATCACAGACCTCTAAGCTTTGAAAGGATCTTCAGATTTCTAGGTTATGCTCTTTTCTACCTTTGTGTCTCTCCATCTTCAAGTAGGACCATGTTTAAACCTCCAGATTAATAACCTAATCCCCTTTTCCAAAAGCCCCAGGATTTCACACTTCTGACTATAACCCAGAGTGCCGAATCCATTTTACACTACAGTTCACTACACGTTCACGTGTAGCTGACAAAAATTTTACACAATACCCTTCCCACATGGGACGCTCTCTGATCTCTGATATCAACTATTCTATTTATTACAATAGTTCAGCTCTTAAAAGCACTAGCCATGAGTCACTGAAGTGATTTCACAACCTACTAATGGGTCATGACCTACAGTTTGAAAACCATTTTTTATTTTTATTTTTATTTTTTTGCGTTACGCGGGCCTCTCACTGTCGTGGCCTCTCCCGTTGCGGAGCACAGGCTCCGGACACGCAGGCTCAGCGGCCATGGCTCACGGGCCCAGCCGCTCCGCGGCATGTGGGATCCTCTCGGACCGGGGCACGAACCTGTGTCCCCTGCATCGGCAGGCGGACCCTCAACCACTGCGCCACCAGGGAAGCCCTGAAAACCATTTTTAATCATACTTTCAAGTCTCAGCTTAGACATCGTGTCCTCAGGGGAAGCTTTCTCTGCCTCCCACAGTTAGGGCTACATGTCGCTCCCTTATGTTCCCATAATATCTGACCCCTCTACTGTTATGTAACAGATCTGTGGGATGGGAAGGAGATTTAGGATATCTAAGAGAAGTGAACACATATGTTCATGCAAAATCTTGTACACACAAGTTCAGAGGAGCATATACTCACAATGGCCAAAAAGTAGAAACAACCCAAATGTCCACCATGGATAAACAAAATGTGGTATATATATAATCCATACAGTGGAATAGTATTCAGCCATAAAAAGGAATGAAGTGCTGACGCAAGCTACAGCAGGGATGAACCCTGAAAACATGATGCTAAATGAAATAAACCACACGTGAAACGTCACGTATATTCTTTTATGTGAAACATCGAGAATAGGCTAATCTACAGAGACAGAAAGTAGATCATGATTGCCAGGGATTGAGGGGGATGGGAGGACTCAGACGAGAGCTAAAAGGGATGGGGTTTCTTTTGCAGGAAATATAAAGACTCTAAAACTGATTGTGGTGATGGATGCCAGCTCTGTGAATATGCTAATAACCACTGAGTTACATACTTCAAATCAGTGCATGGCATGGTATATGGATATTTTTAATAAAGCAGCTTAAAAATAAGGGAGGGAATTAGGGGAGACCTGGGAAGCAGCCTACATTGCAGAAGGCAGGGGAGAATCTGCCTCCTTACACTTAATCCCCGGCTTTTGGCACAAAGCCAGATGCGTGGCAGAGGTTCCGTGAGTATTTGGTGAGTTAATAATTGACTCCAAGACGAGGACTGGATGGGCTTCCTCCTCAGGCAGACACTCCTACCACTCGGGTCAGCCTGAGGTTAACCACTCGAAGAAGGAAATGGGCTTTGTTTTTATTAAACAACCTACCACCTTCATTTATAAATTAATCCAGATTCCAATAACCTCGATGATTACAAACTCAAGGGTTTTTTTTTTTTTAAAGAGAGAACAACATTATTTTTTTACTGTTCTACTGTTCCGAAAAGAAAAAGTCATCAAGCTAGTACAACAGTCTGCCCTCTAGCACCTCACCTGAAATCGCGCTAATAACAGCTTTCTCAGCCACAGTGAGAAAGGACTGCTGAAAACGGCGCTGCTCAAACTTAGGTCATGCCTCCGCAGTGGACCACGACCTCAAACTGCCAATGTTAAGCTTAATTCCTGTAAAATTATAGTTGGGCTCAGCTACGGATGGCAGTTAACCACCAAGAGACCAGAAATAAAGGCTCAGTGGAACTAAAATCACAAAAGCAGTGATTTTGTGCTACTGCTACTTTTGATAATAAAAATACAATTTTTACATCCGTGTTAAATATGGAGCTTAATCCACACATTCATTTAGCCTGAGCATAACTGGATAGCTACTTCACTGAAGGTCTTATCAGTGTCTGGATGCCCAGCCACTTGCCATTAACAACACAAGCTTGCTATAAATAGATGGATAACATTCTGACCCAAGAGGTGAAAATTCTGGTTGTCTATTAAAAATAAAACCAACAGCCACAAAAAACCGTCTTTCACCCATCCCCCATCTCTAAAAAAAGCCTTTAAACTTCAAATTTAGATGCCTACAGAGTGGCCAAAGGAAAGGCAGTCTAAACAAAATAAGAACTAACACGACCTAGAACTATCCTCAATTATATTCTCTTCCCGTACTATTTCAGTTCCCGATGGAAGCTGTTCCCCAATATGTATTGTTCCCCGATATTTTTCCGTTTTACCATCTTCTTTTTTAGCATTTATTTTTAACAGCAGGAACACTTCCCATTCCGCAACCAAGAGAACTTAAATAATATCGGATCTTAGCTCTGGGAAAACAAAACTCAGAAAGAACTCCAATGTGTTTCTTTCAAACTGATCTCTTTTTTTTAAACGATATTTTAGAGTATGTTGCACATCTAACTAATGTAGCAACAAACAACTATTGATGTATGAAGTGCAAAAAAGGTGGCCATCGGGCTTCCCTGGTGGCACAGTGGTTGAGAGTCTGCCTGCCGATGCAGGGGACGCGGGTTCGTGCCCTGGTCTGGGAGGATCCCACATGCCGCGGAGCTGCTGGGCCCGTGAGCCACGGCCGCTGAGCCTGCGCGTCCGGAGCCTGTGCTTTGCAATGGGAGAGGCCACAACAGTGAGAGGCCAGTGTACCGCAAAAAAAAAAAAAAAAAAAGGTGGCCATCAATGGAAAAATGCAGATCAGGTGAAGGAACTTCTAATGAAGTAGAAAACACAGACAGGTACCCAAACAAATGAAATTCAAGCAAGACAAAATATAAGTACATAAAGTGCTAATACACTCTGTTCAGTTTTCTAATTTAAAGTTCCAAACAGTTGATAAATATCTGAGAACACTTTTTACAAACACAGGTACTACTGCCCACTTCTAAAATCACCAGGATGGGCTTCCCTGATGGCACAGTGGTTGGGAGTCCGCCTGCTAATGCAGTGACATGAGTTCGAGCCCTGGTCCAGGAAGATCCCACAGGCCGCAAAAGCAACTAAGCCCATGCGCCACAACTACTGAGCCTGTGCTCTAGAGCCCACAAGCCACAACTACTGAGCCCGCGTGCCTAGAGCCCGTGCTCCACAACAAGAGAAGCCACCGCAATGAGAAGCCCGCGCACAGCAAGAGGCGTATCCCCCGCTCGCCACAACTAGAGAAAGTCTGCACACAGCAACGAAGACCCAACGGAGACAAAAATATAAACAAATAAACAAACCAATAAATAAAATCACCAGGGCACTATAGAAAACAGTTTGGTGGCTCCTCAAAGAGTCAAACACAGAATTCTCATATGATCCAATAATTTCACTCCTAGGCATATACCCAGAAGAACCAAAAGCAGGGAGCAGTACATCGATATTCACAGCATTACTCACAACAGCCAAAAGGTGGAAACAACCCAAGGGTCCAGTGACAGATGAATGTATAAATAAAATGTGGAACATCCATACAATGGAGTATCATTCAGCCATGAAAAGGAATGGTGTTCTAGCACATGCTACAACGTGCACGAGCCTTGAAAACATTACGCTCCGTGAAATAAGCCAAACACCGAAGGAAAAATACTGTATGATTCTACTTACATGAGGTAACTAAACAGGCAAATTCACAGAGACAGGAAGTAAAATGGTGGTTTCTGGGGGCAGAGAGAACAAAGAAATGAGGCGTTACTGTCTACTGGATACAGAGTTTCTGTTTGGGATGATGAAGAAGTTCAGAAAACGGATAGTGGTGATGCTTGGATTGTGAATATACTTCATGCCACTGAACTCTACTCTTAAAATGGTTAAAATCGTAAGTTTTATGTGATCTATATTTAACCATCGTTTTTTTTAAGTTAAAATAAATTTTTTAATGGCTGGGGCATAAAGCGGCTCATCAATGGTAGAAACAGACAGGGGCCTCTCCTTCCCCTCCTAGAGGCCAGTAACTTACAGGAGGCTACACATTCACAGAAGAGGACAATTATCTCCAAGTTCCCACAAGAGAAACGTTGTATTGCTTTATTTTGTGTGCTCCCACGATGGCCAGGGCTACCCATAAAGGAAACTTTAGAACAAAAAATTATCAACAGCCCCCACTGCATGCAACTCACTAGATAAAATTCAAGAGCTCAAAGTTGAGACTGCGAGCAATGCTGAAAGAGCAGGTTGCATTAGGGAAGCAAGAGTGGGAAGCAACTCCCTAGTCAACTTGCCACTTGTTTTAACTACTTAGCAAAATGAATGTCAGTAGATGTACAATAAGAATACTTTGAGGAAAGCTCCACAGTTTACCTTGGGGGCGGGAGGTGCGGAACTAGTAAGTTATCTTACCTTTTGAAAAGCAAAGAAAGAAGGAATCTCAAAGGGAAGAACTCTTCATGCATTATTAACTGAATGAACTGGGCGCTCTTCTCCTAAAATACTAAAAGCTCTACTTCCCACTTACTCTCACAGTATTCCTAGAAGGAAGCTTTTCCATCCCCACACTATTAACTAAAACAGCAGACTAAGGACTTTTTTTTTTTTTTTTTTTTTTTTTTTGCTGTGCCCCGGCATGCGGGATCCTAGTTCCCCAACCAGGGATCGAACCCGCACCCCCTGCATTGGAAGCTTGGAGTCTTAACCACTGGACCACCAGGGAAGTCTCCTAAGTAAGTTTTCAAAAGCCTTAGCACTAACCCTCAGGTCTTCCGATTCCCAAGTCCCCCCAAGGAGAATGGCTCCGTAAGTGCCCCTACATCTTGCCCCAACTAGACAGACACACAATGCCTGTTGTTCTCTGCCACCGGGGAGCAGGGGGAGAATTCTGCTCAGGGTAAGATTCAGAAGTGCCAAAATCCAACCCTGATAAACATGCGCGACAAAGCTTCTCACATCTCTACGGGAACTCAAAGCAGCAAACGCGCTGCTGTAGGCCAAAGAGCCAGACTTCCCAATGGGATTTTAACCTCATCAAAGTAATAAAGTGTATTCAATCCTAAAACACAAGCCAGTCCATACCAGCAGTGTGAGACTCAAGAGTTCCCAGCAACTGCTCTGTCCTAGCCTCACTGATAGAAGTTTTCAGTTTTTAACAGTATACTTGCAATAGTTAATAAGCCCTAACTAACAAAAATTATTTGACACATGAGGAGTGAAAACTCTGAATCCTGGAACCTTAGATCAAAGGATGCATTTTCCTACTTGAATGTCCTTTAGGACATCCCAGTTATGAGGTCCAGCAATCCACACTTGAACTTGTCCAGTTCCAGGGAACTCAAGCTTCCCCCCTCCACACAAATCAGCAAATTCTATTACAGGACGGCTCTGGCTGTTGGGGAGATTTTGAGTTTCAAGACAATCCTCAGGCCCTGGTAGTTTTTATCCATTGCTCCCCGTTGGGGACTATAGACAATAAATCTACACCCTCTCCTCTGTGGCGGCCCCTCCCATACGTGAGGGCCGCTCAGCACTGCGAGAAGGCAACTCATAATATAAACTGCACACAATCTGTGAGATGCGTATAGGTAAGGAAACTTTCCCCGCCCCATTTCTCAAAACTTGTTTTAAAGCAGAGTATTCTGAAATTACCCTAAACATTTATAATAAGCAGACTGACATCCAACCCAACTTCTCTTCCTCAGATCAGACCCAATGGAAGAGATTCCTGAAAAAAAGGCTTCTTCTTTGACTTTAACTCAATCAATTCCCAAGGCACTGCCTTCTTCCTTCCAGAGTTCCTTTACTCACAGATGGCATGAAGTAATTATTTGATAAATGAAACATTTCAATAATCTTCCTAAAAATAGGATGGACGAGTGTGTCTTCTTAACATATTTTTCCCCCATCGGCTAATTTGTAAAGCATCAGAAGCAGATCACGACAACAGTCCAAAGGGATATGCGAATTCTAATACAGAGGTCCTTTGTGTAAAAGACAAAACACTGAAATAAGTAAGTTGTCAGCCTTTCTCTGAGTTCCTTGGAACCCTGCTGCCCTATGAGATGTTAATCGGTGCTTTATGACATGTACAATGTATATTAAGTAAGAACGCTAAAGGTTCTGAGAATAGAGAAAGGAGAAACCTGTTTAGGTTTGGGAAACACAGGGTCGAAGTCCTTGGGCAGCAGCACTTTGCTGCCAGCACATCTTATTCATATCTTGGGAGCAGGATCTCTTCTCCACTTTAGGAAACACAGGCTTGGAGCTACACAAGGTTTATATGTTAAAATGGGTTGCTAGTGGAACCAATAGGAAATGAGATGCTTTCTTGGCTTTTCCAACAACTGTAGGTGAACTTTCAGATGTCAGTTCTACGTGTTTAAAAATAATAAAATCACACATTATAATTTTATCACACAAAAGCAATGAAGTGTCATCTCTGAAAGCCTAAGAAAAGAAATCCTTTCATCGGATCGGCATAACTCTCAGGATGGAAAGAAAGACTATCTTTCCAGGCAAAGGAGGACCCAGTAACCAGCAAAAAGTTGAAAGTACATCCAATTTCTCTCCCATGTAATTGATGAAACCAAGCCTTCACAAACAGGAAATAAATCACTCTCTCTGACATGATATGCAGGAAGGGAAACGAGAAGTGACTCATTTGCACAAAGGTTCACATTCCTGAGACAGTGGCACAAACACTGCACAGTACCGCAACAGGGAGACGTGATCACCTTTCTTTTGAAGCATTCCATAATCTCCTGGGTTAGGAACTGGCCGTAATGGGAAGCTGAGCTCAAGTGAACTAGTCAGGGAGCACTTCATGGCTCTGTTGACTGCACTCATCATTCTGACCAAAGTAGAGTCCAGTCCAAGGGTCTGCAGCTGGACATTCTCCCCCACCTACTGCTTCACTGTTATTGGTCCCTGCATCCCGCACAGGGCTAAATTAAAGACGCACTACGTCAGATAAGGCTGCTGAGTAAAGAGACTTAACCAGGTCCCTGAGAAAACCAGTTTGGGCTTGAAATTTGTACTCCAGGCCTGGGTCCTTTACTAGCCAACTATTCTGTGTCTACCATGAAAAGTTCACCACTAGGGGTAGAGGGCTTGGTACACAAGTACAATAAGGAAATAGCCCTAGGCTCTGGAGTAGTGGACAGTCTCCTCAAGGATACTAATTTGAGAATAGGAGAAATCTGATTATGTTGTTGGTCGGGCCCCAAATCTTTTAAGCAGGACTTGAAAATAACCACTGGCCCACATTCCCAGACTCTATTACCCTAATGAACTCAGCCAACTTTCCAATGTAAAATATTCTGTATCTCCACTCACTCCTCTCCAGAGGGATTCGTGTGAAGGAATCCAATAGATTTGCTACATGAAGGTACTCATATTCTTTCCCAGGTTTTAATGGAAAAGACAGGGAGGGAGGGATGACTGCACGGATGAGGGAAGTACTAATGAACTATATAGGGCTGATGTCAATAGTTCATACCGGAAAGAAATTTCTGTAGGCCCACTGAATTTTTAGGAAATGATTCACAAGGTTAATTTCAACATTCTACTGCCGGTGTTTCCACTGGTTTTTTGTTTGTTTGTTTGTTTTAAGGGTCTAACTCTTAGCACATCCCTCAAAAGAGATGGTACTGAGATGCCTTCACAGGAAATACTAGGAGAAAATGTTATTGGAGTCAAAGCAATAGATCTTTGGAATGACTACGGTGAGCTGGCCTCTTTGGTCTGCTCTAAGGAAATGAAGCCCAGCTTGAGGTTTCCTGAAATGTGCTCTACGCAGGTTTCTTTGGGGCAAGTCAATATAACATGCTGAAATGAACAGCGTCCATTGCCCATTCTTTCCTGTAATGTTAACTTCAGTTGCCTCTGAGAGTGTTTTTAAATAAAGAGGCGGGGCTACCCAGGTGTTTCTGAGGCACAGAGAGCCTGAGAGTCTCTGCTTTAAGGAAGCAGCGTGCCACGAAGCCAGCCCGCAGAGACCACCTGGTCTTCCAATCTAAGTATGGATTTGTTGGGCCCATTCAGGTGGCAAGGAATAGACATGCACTGAAGCCAACTCGGTGAATGATGGTCTACCATGAGGATACCTAGAGAAGGAAGCAAGACTGGAATCCCTATCAGCCCAGCTGGGCCTCCTAGAAAACTGAAAAATACTCTTCCAAGATACGGTCAATAGTTTGATTCACTCAACTTTTGGAATCATCCTCCAAAAGCAGCCATCCAGGGCTCTGTCCCCCTCTTCCCACTGTTCTTACTACAACTGGCTTGTTAACAGCCTCTTCACGCTCTGTGGCTCCTGCTTGTATCGGGGCTTTTCCTGCCTCGTGCCTTCTACTTTTTTCGCATCTCTCTCCATGTCTCAGACTCCCAAGAGGAAGAATCTCTGTCTCATACAGATCAGCCCTGCGGGGCACAGCTGGGAAGTATAGGCAGTTGGTTGGCCTACAGAGGCTTATCTTGGCGGTCATAACCACCCCTAGTTCAGAGATGCTGAGGAAAGGAAACCCCCAAAAGGAAGTTGTGGATGTCACAGACTCTCAGAGGGGACCAATATGACCAGCAGACACCTGGCATGACCTGCCTAGTAAAAGACACTCCCCTAAGCAGTTTTCAAAGTTCTGTATGTGGCGGGTTATGACTATTTCTCAATAAGGCTTATTCTACAGGCAACTAGTTGGCGCTTACTTAAGACTCTAACTCAGTGTTACTCAAATTTCAGTGTGCATCAGAATCACCTGAAGGGCTTGTTAAAACGGATTGCAGGCCCTACTCCCAGAGTCTCTGATTCAGTAGCTCTGGATGTGATGCCTATGAATTTGCATTTCTTTTTTGTTTTTTGTTTTTTTTTTTGCGTTACGCGGGCCTCTCACTGTTGTGGCCTCTCCCGTTGCGGAGCACAGGCTCCAGACGCGCAGACCCAGCGGCCGTGGCTCACGGGCCCAGCCGCTCCGCGGCATGTGGGATCTTCCCGGACCGGGGCACGAACCTGTGTCCCCTGCATCGGCAGGTGGACTCTCAACCACTGCGCCACCAGGGAAGCCCTGAATTTGCATTTCTAACAGGTTCCCAGGTGATGCTAAAGTTGCTGTTCTCAGGACCGCACATTGAGAACCACTGGCCAAATCAATGGTTTTAAGACTAGGTATCTTAAAACAAGACAAACTTCTATTTGCTGCCATCTGTTATTTTTGTTACATACAGATATAGGGATCTAAGTACTTCAAAAATAAGTATTTTAAAGTGCCTATGGATTTTTAATTAAATTAACCAAAGCTATATTACAGAACATACATTTTCAGCCTTCGATATAACTTTATAAGCTAAGTATGACAAGGTATGCATTTGTTCTCTGACATTTGGGGACCCGCTGATCTAAACCAGTGGTTCTCAACTGGGATCAATTCTGCCACCCAGCGAACATCTGACAACGTCTGGAAACATTTGTATTTGTCAGAACCGGGAGAAGGGAGGGCTGCTGCTGGCGTCCAGTGAGTAGAGGCAGGGATGCTAGTAAAACACACAGTAACGCACAGGTAGCCCCTGACACCGAATTATTGGATGCAAAATCAATAGCAGTGCTGCGGCTAAGAAATGCTGCTCTAACACTTATTTAGAAAGTGAGAATCCAGCATGGCCAGGAGTCCTCAATGGTGGAAAAGCAGAGCTACACGAGCCCATGAACGCAAATAAATCCCCTGGCATCAAACAAGAGCCATCATAACCGAAACCCAAGAGGAAGCAATCGGAGTGAGGTACCACGAACAGGTGGCAGGACCCGTGGGAGCCCCACGAGGATGAACAGGGGCCAACTACTGATTTTTGGCTTTTTTGAGATCTGACTTGAAAGTGAAAGCGGAACTCGAGTATATTTCTGAATACATCGGGATCTGCAGGGAAAAGGAGGCATAAATGTACCCACAGAAAATGCACAGTCCTGTCTTCAGAGACATATATCTCAACAATGTACATACCTAAACCCTTTCTTAAAGAAAGATTTTTTCCAAAATCCACGTACCCTCTTTAAGACCAGCAGACTGAAAAAAAGATCCTAAACGCATTTGTGGAGACAGCCGATACTGGATTCAAGAGCTCTGACCAGAGAAAACATCAAAACAGGTATCTTGCACAGAGCCAGGAAAAGATGCAAAGTAGAAATGCGTCTCTGGGGACTTACCTGATGGTGCAGTGGTTAAGAATCCGCCTGCCAATGCAGGAAACACGGGTTCGAGCCCTGGTCTGGAAAGATCCCACATGCCGCAGAGCAACTAAGCCTGTGCGCGCCACAACTACTGAGCCTACGCTCTAGAGCGCAAGCCACAACTACTGAGCCTGTGTGCCGCAACTACTGAAGCCCGTGCGCCTAGAGCCCGTGCTCCGCGACAAGAGAAACCACCGCAACGAGAAGCCCGCATACCGCAATGAAGAGTAGCTCCCCGCTCCCCGCAACTAAGGAAAGCCCGCGCCCAGCAATGAGGACCCAACACAGCCAAAAATAAATAAATAAATTTATTTTTAAAGAAAAGAAGTACTTCTTTGGGGCTATTCAGATAATATATATCCAAGTAATCTACGACTATGGACACATAACCAGATTCTCATATCAGAGCACTTAGCACAGTTCACTGTAACACCCCTCACAACAGTAACCATAACTAAGACTTGAGGACTTACTCTATGCCAGACACTATTTAAAATATTTTATATGGAATGTCTCATTTAATTTTCAAAACAAATCTAAAGGTAGGTTCTATTATTATACCCATTCTATGGATGAAAAAAGTGAGGCACCGAGAGGTTACATAACTTGCCCACAGTTAGTAGTTTTAGGATTCTAACCCAGGCAGACTGATCCCAAAACACAGAGGAAGCCTCTAAGAGAGTGGGAAGTATAAAATGTCTGCAAAGATATTTAAAAAGAAAAAAAAAAAGCCATCCCTGAATTTCAGGCTAACTATACCACAAGCATGACTCTACAGAATATGAAAGTATGGAGCCCTACTCGGATGGGTAGAGAAACTGTTCATTCCCAGAGAACACAGAGCCTGCCAAAAAGGACCCGAGTGTGAAGGCTTCCTGCACACACAGCATTGCTGACAACACTTGTTCAGTTCCACGGACAACCCGCGCGTATCTGATGTAAAGACAGATGCTTCATTAAGTCTCTGCAGTGAGAACTCTCAAACGGGAGGATGCTTAAGAAACTCTAAGTGACAAAGTGCTAACAGCCTCTCCTTTGCTCCAGTTGCTCTGTTAAGAAGCAACACTGGACAGGAAGGATTGGACCGACTTCTTGCATCCAGGCCTTGTGGAGAAAGAGAAATATTGACAGAGAGACCTACCATATTTCTTGCAGAGACCACTTAGAGGACTGTAAACTGATGGAAGGTTAAGGGCTACTGGAGCTTCAGAAGTTTGTTTTCTAGAGAGAACTGTTGAAACGGAAACCGAACTTCACAGGTAACTCACCAATGATAAATTTTGAGGGGGTAAAAGTTCTGATAAGGAATACGACACCCAGGAGATTGCGATGGAGACAGCCGCACAAGCCGAGTGCCCAATGAACTAAGCCTTTCCCTGCAGGCTGGTTCTGATTTCCATCAGCACAGGCAGTGCCCGTGATTCAGTGAACTACGTTGTACAAAAAGTTTCCCCAGACTGCAACATTTTTGCTACCCCAAGGATGCAGGCGAAAATAGAAACCGGCTCCTGGAGACTTAAAGGAAAAAGGGCTGAAATGTTCCAAGTGCCAAAATGATCTGTCCAAGAACCACAAGTACTTCTCTCCAGGTCTCGGTTTCATTCTCATGCCTAGGAGGGATGATCCAATCTTCTTTTGGTTGCCAGTGACAACCGATTTCAGACAGATGAATTCAGGAAACCGAAAATGCCCACTGGTAACACCTAACCAACCAGCCTGGACTTCACCAGCCATATTTTAGCTCAGATTCACCAGGAGAGTGTTGCTGGGCTCCGCAGGCCTGGAAGTCAGGAATCAAACTGCAGAGAAACTGTCTTAAAAGAGACTTTGCAAGACTTCGGAAATCTCAGTAACTTCCCTACTTCTGGTTCTATTTTTTCCCTTGTCTGTTCCACACTGGGACTGAGAATGTAACTCTGAAAACGGAAGGGGTCCTACGTGCTTGTTTTCTGATAAGCATAAGAGCTTCCCTGAGGAACCTCATCCCACCTGCCAGTCTTGGAAAGAAAGATAACCACAGGCAACAGGGTACCCAAGGGCAGCACTGAAAGGAGAGAAATGCAGGCTGAACACTCGAGGGACTCACCAAGGAAGATGGGGCTGCAGGAGGAGCTGCTCGTGGGAGGAGAGCCCAAGGGTCCTCGTGACCTGGACACACCCCCTCAGGGGTGGGGAGACAGGGAAAGGGTGAGGTAGTGGGAAGAGAAGCAAGAACTACTCTGCAGGTGTAGGTGGGGTGGGGAAGGACCATGCCACTTAAGAGATGGACGTTAGCTACACAGGTGAAGTCAATTGCCTTCAGAACTGCCTGAGAGAAAAAGCAATGTCTCCTTTCCTTATGATACTAAAATATCTTCTGAGACACCAGACGAGCTGTACATGCACACTGGCTTAGGGTTCTTCTTAGCTACACTTCATCCAATGAAAGCACCATGGGCTTTATCAGTTGCACATCTGCTCAACTACCATTTATCAGAGCCTCAAGGACCCAAGGTAAGAAAGTCTTGAGACCAGAGCAAAGACCAAAGATCTAAATTGTATAATGCAGTCTCACATCGAGCTGGGGTGCAGCCACGAAAAAGCTGTGGCTGATTCAGCAGGAGCCAGGGCCGAGCAAGACCTGGGACTCCAGAACCCACCGGCAAACACCAGAGCCACAGGACTCCTCGCCTGCAAATATACTCCAGTAGAAGACAATGTCGCATCCACCCAGGCAGACTTAAAAGGGCCCTAAACTGCAAGGACAAAGTTTGCCTTGGGAGCTAGGGTCCAAGGAGTCCTTGCCTAAGAAACGTAAGGACCTGAAAAAAGAGAACCAGCCATTCTGCTAAGCAGACCTTTCTAAAGACAATAAAATTAATGAGGTGGGGGAATTATTCTCTATTGAGACTTCCTGAATAACAATCAGGTGAAAAATACATCCTTTAAAAAGTCTGTCAGGCAGCAACTCCACTGCCAGGAATTTATCCAAGAAAAATAAAAGTGAGGATGTGTCACTTATAAGGCAAAATACTGGAAGGAACCTAACTATCGCATTATAAGTGTTAGATAAATTATGGTATACTTCTCAAGTAGGCTAATAGAGTGCCAGGCAGAAATTCAAAACATTATATATGTTATATATATATATATATATTATATATATGTATTATATATTATATGTATTTTATATAATATATATAATTGTCATGGAAAGCTTTGACCTCAAAAAGTAAAATTTAAAAGTAGGTTACAAGATAGGCTTCAGGATTCCATTTTAAAAACAGATCATATAGTGTATGTATGTTAGCATAGAAAAATTTTTTCCAATGATTACATCCAAATTGATAGGACTAGATGATGCTTCAGTTTTACTATCTTATATTTTATAACTTTTTAGTAATGCAAATAGCATAGATACTTTCAAAATTTTAAAAACAAGAAGAAAACTTTTACTTGGCCAGAGCAACGTGCAGCTGGTACTCTTCACTTGGCCGACTGCACCCACACCCATGTTTCCTACAGAGTCTGGAGAACAGATTCTGTGATGCCACACACTGCATTCCCCCCTTCAAGTGGCACAATCCACAAAAGCCCATTAAAGACTCTGAGAAAGTCTGTTTAATTCAGTTTTAACAGTGTTTGCCAAACATTTGTAATCCCCAAACACCTACAGCTTAAAAGGCTCACTGGTAAAGTAGGACGGGTCCAAGGCAAGGCGATCAGAACAGTGAAAAGTCTGAAAGCAATGTCCTCCAAGGATTAAGATCTGTAGGAAGTGAGCATATTTCGCCTGAGGACTAAAAGACCAAGGAAAAACATAACCGTCCTCAAATACCTGACCCGCACTCACGTAGGAGGGAGCAAAATTGTCCTATGATGTTCCAGTAGCCTACATTACAGTGAATTCAGAGAAGTTACTGAGAAGCAGGTTCCAGCCTGAACTAAGAAAGGGCTTTCTGGGATTCTTGCTCTTCCCATCACCAGAAACACTGAAGCAGAAAGTGGATACTCAGCTATCAGGGATGCTACAGAAGCAACTTCTCATAGGCTAGAGTGCATGGTTAGATGGCTACCAAGAGTCCTCCAGCCTCAAGATCTTCTGGGCAGCAATCAAGAGGGGCCAGGGCTGAAGAAACTTCCCCAGAGTCCGCTTAAGCCAATCCGTCCACACCAGATCCTGTCTGGAGGACACGCCTACTCATCCCAGTCGATGCCCGTAAATGTCTCCTGAGACCCCAAAGCCCAGGGATCAGCAGGAATGGACACACCTGCCTCCTCAGTGGGAACTCAGCACATTCACCCCAAACCCTTGCCACAGGCTGGAGATGCTCTAAGCACAGTTCAGGGCATTGGTACAGCCCTGCTTCTACTTCTAAGAGGACTTGCTGTGCACCCAGTGTGTTTAAAGAGACAAAGATACCTGCTGGCAAAGGTTCATCGAGAGATCATGTTTTCAAAAAAGAAAAATTCTCTCCCAAACAACCAAGATGAAGGAAAGTACCCAATGGGTGAAAGTGAACAGACTTTTATGTAAACACACACACACCCACACACACCCCACCCCAAGCATCCTTCTTTCCTCCCTTTATTGTACCCCTCTTTTCTCAAAGAGTTGGGGAAAGTGATAGAGAGAGACAGAGAGACAGACAGAGACAGACAGAGAGACAGACAGAGAGGGGCAGAGAGACAGACAGAGAGTAATAGGGCACAGGAAGATTTAGAAACAATAGGCCCCATATATACCAATCCAAATCCTTGTATTCTGTTCAAAGACAACAAGCTTTTTAGAAAGGGGGAGAGTTCTATCCTTCATCAGATTTTAGTTGCATTTTCAATCTACTTTAACAAAAGATATTAACAGCATTTCTAATGAAATGAAACATAAAGGTGTTACAGTAACCTTTCACCAAAGCCTTTCTGTTTTGTTTTCTCTGTACCTATTTTACGACTATGAAAAATGAGTTCTTCCAATTCATGGCATATTCTAGTTAGATTTCCCGGGTCCTCCTGGTCCAAAATGCCCCCTCCCCAGGGTGCCTAGATCCCAGAGGCTGGAAAGGACTATCTTTTTAAGAACAATGAAAAGTTACACCAAGGCTGGTGTATGTTCAATAGCTTCTTGCCCAAGGTCATTTGACTCACCTAACCCAACTACAGAAGAAACTGGGGCAGATGAGAAAGTAGAATGTAAATGCAGCTCAGGTAACAAGTTCAAGTTGGCCAGAACTGTCTCCTGGAAACATGTGCCCAGAGCCATAGCCTGCCTCCAACCCCTACCCAGAGGTCAGCGGGAGCTGACTCCAGTTCTGAGTTGGGGAGAATTCTGAAGTACTCAAATACGGATTATTTTATTTTGAGTTTCCCAGAACTTCTGCCAGGACCCTTGGCAACAATGTGTGCTCTCTGATACCTACTCCTGAAGATTGTTTCAATGTTGTTGCTGTTTTCTAAAGCTCAATTTTCTCATCATGTAACTTCACCCAGGTGCTTTGAAAATTACCTACGCACTGAATTGTAAGTGATCCTTAAAAGTTGAGGCTCCTACAGTTCCACAAAGAGAACTGTTCAAATTACCCAACAACTGGTACAAGCCTCCTGCAGAGGGAAGTAAACCCGGAGGCCTAGAGCAACGATTTTCCAATAGCATTCTTCAGAAGCCACTGCAATCTACAAACATCTGATGTGGATTTCATTCTTACTTCTATTTTAACTGCTGGGACAAAACACAAACACATGATTTGATGTTACACCAAATTTAACTTACTGGAGATAACAATGAGGTAAGCTTTGCTGTCAGGATACCCCACTTTTGTGCAGAACTCAGGATAAAGTGTCTCCTGACATCTCTATTTCCTTGGAAAGCATCCCGAGATTGCAAAAGTAGCTATTTTAAAAACTGTGACATTTGTACTACTTCAAGGGTAAATAGGGAGTCTCTCTATACTAAGGAGCCAAAACCAAATCCAATCTCCCCTCTATTTCTAAGTTATGTTCATCAAAACAGCCTCACACAAATCACTGATTGGGTTTATACTCATATTTTGGATTTTAACTATAAATTTGCAAAACACACTTACACTCCTAAAATAGCACTATTTTATTGGTCCCATGGAAAATTATGTGTTTTAAAAGGGTACAACTGATTTTTTTTTTAAAAAAAAAGTCTAGAAACCATCGGCTAAGGTTGATGTCACCTGAAAGTAGCTGCAAAATGTAATTTCCAGAGTGAATATTTGTCTGAGAAGTGACTATGCCGTGGGTCGTGCTGCTGAATCAGGTTAGGTATTAGAGACAGGGGAATTAGGAAAATATTAAACAGACTAGCCACAAAAAAAGAGCATGGCCTCGTGTAAAAGAACAACGCTTTCCGTATCAGAGACTGAGGTTTAAACTAATTCCTGATCATGTGGGCCAGATGCTTACAAAACTTTTAGGTGAGAGATATTCCCTTTTTAATGCATTTTTTAAAAATAAACAGGTAGGAGTAGAGTTTATATTTTAATGAAAGACAGCACTGCCACCAAAATATTTTAAGGATACATGTTACCCCAAATAACGTTCTTTTACTTTTCCTCGTCTTAAAGTTAACTTAGTTATTCCAATCAAGCCGAATCCAGGAGCTCAAAAGTTATAAATAAATAGCCAAACAAGAGAAAATACATTAAAGAGATTCAGGTTAACTTTTCAAAAGAAAATAAATGAAGGATGGATCAAGTGTTTTCAAGGGAACCGGTGAACAAACTGACATGGTTACATTTACATGCCATTCCTCGACATGCTCAGTCTAATAAGAGAGTCCTGCTTCTGCCCCCTTTTAAGAGGGATGTGGAAGAACAAAGGGTTGGAAAAGATGATTGAACCCAAATTCCAAAGTGAAACAGGAAAAACAAAGCCGAGACCAGGAACAGATCTACACAATTCAGAGGCACTGTTCTGGAGAGAGAGACACATTCCTCTCCCGCAGACAAGCAACAGCAGAAGCGTGGGTGGAGGACCTTGCTTTCCCCTGACAACATTTTTCTTTCAACCATTAGTCCTCAAAAAAAAAAAAAAAAAAAAGGCCAGGCAATACCAAATTGCCTGGATCACACATGCATTGCTGGTAGGACTACACAATGATTCAGCCATTCTGGAAAATGGAAAATGACGGCTTCTAAAAAAAAAAAAGGCA
Source organism: Aethalodelphis obliquidens (assembly GCF_003676395.1). Classification (NCBI taxonomy): domain Eukaryota; kingdom Metazoa; phylum Chordata; class Mammalia; order Artiodactyla; family Delphinidae; genus Aethalodelphis; species Aethalodelphis obliquidens. The sequence continues at coordinate 20,177,536 of NW_020837978.1, read as the reverse complement.
ATTCCTATACAAACCCACAATTATACTCTTTGGCATTTCAAAGGGAGAAATGGCGATTTATTTTCACACCAAAATCTATAAATGGGCTTCCCTGGTGGCGCAGTGGTTGAGTCTGCCTGCCGATGCAGGGGACACAGGTTCATGCCCCGGTCCGGGAAGATCTCACATGCCGCGGAGCGGCTGGGCCCGTGAGCCATGGCCGCTGAGCCTGCGCGTCCGGAGCCTGTGCTCCGCAATGGGAGAGGCCACAACAGTGAGAGGCCAGCGTACTGCCAAAAAAAAAAAAAAAAAAAAGTCCAGGTACTACAAAACTTGGGTGGAGATTCAAGTAGCAAATGGGAGGAAGGACTGAGAGGCTAGGGAACACAGAATCTCTTCCTGATGACATCCCCTAAAGACAACAGAGAAAGGCCGTACAGCAAAGGATGACATGGTGCCAGTGTGTGGCTTGCGGCAGACCTGCCCACAACTTAGATAAAAGGTACAGGCCGGGGACTTCCCTGGTGGTCCGGTGGTTAAGACTCCGTGCTCCCACTGCAGGGGGCACGGGTTCGATCCCTGGTTGGGGAACTAAGATCCCACATGCCGAGCAGCACGGCCAAAAAAAAAAGTCCCCAAAACGTACAGGCCAAAGAACTGTCCGCCAGGAGGACACTCCAATGACAGAGAGCCTGTTCTAGTCTGTTCCACGTTCCCTTTAACTGTTCCCAAAGGCACCAGCTTGGACCTGTTCCATCCCAGTTTCCCAAACTGTGGTCAGTAGGGTCTCTGGCCGTATAAGTTTGAGAAAGACAGTATACTTCCGCTCATTCTGAGAAATCTACTACGCACAAAGGTGTACTAAAGGCTCTGAATCAAAGCCATGCAGTGAAGACGCTGGTTTATCTTTGTTTACCACTTGACTGTCAAACTTGGTTTTCCCCCGAACATCGATTTCTGATTTCACTAGACCAGCACATACCTTAGGAATTTGGGATCTCATCAGTTGCACTCCATCCAGCTTAAAAGGTACCATAAACTATAAGTAATTATTGGCCTTAGAGTGAACTAAGCTCAATCCCTCAATAAAGGCAGTGAATACTTGGGCATGGAAAGAACAGGCATTTTCTGTGACACTGAAAAAACAGAATGTACAACCCTTTGGTTCCTTCTGCTTTATCATCTGTTGGGTGTTCATCGTGTGCTAGGCACTGTGCTAAGCAGTGTTAAGATACATCCCAGTTAATCTACAAAGAAACCATGTACAAATAGAAGGTCTGTTTCATTAGAGAAAGGAATTGAGGCTGAACAACGTTACAAAGTGGCTAGGCTGCAGTGTGAACTGGGCATGACTCAAGGTCCAAGGCCTTAACCACTGAGTCCCACTGCCTCCCTAAAAGAGGGGAGGATAAAGTTCATGTGATGGTCATGAGAAACAGGTGGTGGGAAGAGACCTGTTGAACCCGTCCCAACTTTCACCTGATCCCAATTGCAAGAAAAAGAATCAGCTTTAAGCCCTGCCATTCTCCACCCCGTACCCCTTGCTCCAGCTGTACTTAGTATTTGCCTTTAACGTGCTAAGCTCTCTCTGGCTTCCAGGCATATTCTGCTTCCTTTGTCTATAACATGTCTCTGCTCTCTTCCCTTAGTAACTCTTATTCATCCATTGGGTGTCCGTTTACCTTTGCCTTCTTTCTGGAAGTCTTCCCCGACCCTCAGGCCTGAGTCAGGGGTTCCTCCCATGTGCCCCCAATCATCTTGCTCACAGCACACCTCACAGCTCTGCCTCTAGAGATGTTTACCTCCCAACTCGACTCTGAGCTCTGAATCCCATGAAGTCAGAATCTATGTCCATCTTGTACATCTGGCACATGGGAGAGTCTCAACAAGGGTAGAACCAAGCAATGTACAATGTTACCCATCAATCAGTCAAATCCACACAAGGGAGCACTAATCCTTCTAAAGTCCAAATCTTCCTGAAAGTTTGCAACCACTGAACAAGCCAAAGGATATTTTCTTTCTATTTTGAGCATAATGGGGAAGTGGACAGGCTCTGAGTGAGACAGATCTGGGTTCATTCAACTCCCGGCTCTGTCATTCATTAGTTGGATGACCCGAAACAAGTTCCTTTAGCCTCTCCAAATCTCAGTTCCCCCAAATACAGATGTAAATAGTGCCTACCTCAGAGGGCTGCTGCTGGAGCGAATACGGCAATGCATAATCAAGTGTCCAACAGAGCCTGCTGAATGAACATTAGCTCTTATGACCATGAGAAGGAAGATGAAGATAAACCCTCTACAAAAGATAAGCTAGAAATAGCATAAAGTCTCAAAGTGTGAAAAGAAGGAACCAAGTCCTATATAACACACTCCCAGCTTTATAAGGAAGGATACTAAGAGCACGCGGGGCAGGGGGGGTGGGGGCGGGGCACTTAGGGAAAAGGAACAAGAAATAAAAATCAGAACAGAAATACTGATTTAAGCCAATTCAGGTATACCCTATTTTACTGAACTGACAGCCAAAACAAAGTCAGAAATGCAAATTATAAGGAAATTCCCAATGTTTTAATTTAAGTAAATGAATTTCTCTGAATTCAGAAACTCGAAAATCAAAGACTTAAAAAGGTTAATTCGTAGACCATCCTGCTCAAACCTGAAGCTTGTCAAACCTTGAATATTTCTATTAACAATTCCTGCCCCTGCAAGTAAGGAACAGGCAAGACAAGTTTACCCCAAGCCACTAGAAACTGCTCAGATTCCAGATTTGGGGAGATAAATGCTTAAATTCAAATACATTTGTAATTTGGTTACAACCTTAATCAACTCCAGCTGACGTTAAGAGCCCCACCCCCCCCCACCCCCGACAACATCTTAACAGTAAGTACCAATCATAACTATTCTTTAATGGTGCCAACTTTATTACACTGGACATGTAAATTTGTCTTTGCAGTTTTAACTTTGCCAATTTTACTCATGGCATGGGTTTATGAATACTACTTTGATGAATAGTGTCCATACCAAATAACACCACATACCATGTTAGACTGTTGCAGGAAACCTACTTGATATTTAAATTGTATAAAGGTGAATCGGTCTTGTGAAGATTTACTGTAAACGTATAAAACAACAAATGGCAGAAACAAAATTTCTTCTCTGCACTACCACTGCCAAAACATACCTCTATCCTGTGGCTGAACAACAATAAGTAAAACATACTTTAAGGAAATTTACTCTTTATTAAAACTAAATAAAGCAGAATGATGACACCCATCATTTCTGCTATTGGTAACCTTAATGCTGCAGTCTGTGTGAACACATTTCATTGCAGGGCAAAAGTCACTCAATCACGTTTTTCCACTTCAATTTCTCTGCCATCCTGATTTGTACACAGAGAGATAGAAGTCATCCATCAATAGCACAATCTTCCATCCACAGGGGAAGGCAGTCAGATACTTTAAAAGATTCTCAAGACAGATGGTATCAGAAAGATACTTCAAACTCTGTGGCAACTTCAACTGAAGAAACAGAATATTAAAAATATTCTCTTTTAATGACATATGCTGGGGATTTATTTTAAAATACTCCAGAAGTGTGAGGCGGGGGAAACGGTGATGAGATAAAACAATATTGTCAAAATGCTGAAAACTGTTGAAGCTGGATGAAAGGTATATAAAGTTCAATACACTGTTCTCTACTTTTGCATATGTTTAAAATTTTCTAATGGTAAAAAGATGAAACCGAATATTTTCTCCAACAAAAACACAAACAAGGTATATTTACCCAAGCTTAAATTAAGGTTTGCCACCGTTTCAACACAGAAACCACTAAAACACCACAAAAGGCTTTTCACCTCTCTAAAGGTGCAACTCAGGCACTGACAACTCCCTAGCAATCCTGTGCTCAACAAGGGCCAGTCCCTCAGCCCCCCAGCAACTCTTCTCACAAGCTAGAGGGAGGAGTCGGCATTTCCCTCCCAAACACCAAAACCAATTTAAAAAGACAAATGTTTTCTTCGCCTTCTCAGACCATCACCCAGAGATGGCTGCCGATATAACATTTGAGAAAATTTAATAATTATACTGACATAGGAGGAGTTTAAAAATTTCATCTCAAGTCCTCACAAATAACATCAGATAATCAGCCACAACAAAGATAATAAGCAAGCCCCCTTTAACATCCAACTTTGAATAACTTGAAAACGGTCTCTAGGAGATGACCTAGATGTGGGTGACTTTTTACAACATTAAGACAGACAATTTTTAAAAACTTCAGTCTCTAAAATTTAAATTAACCCTACTTTTAACTTTCAGTGGACAAATATTCCAACTAACCTAGGACAAAATGGGCATCAGAACTTTCGAACAAAATATAGAACACAGAACCAGTGCTGCATGAAAACTAGGCAATCAGAACAATAGAGGGGAAAAACATTTTTACTTCCCAACTTTTTTTTTAAGAAAAACATTAATACTTACCAGCACTTTGTTTTCAACTTTGTCTCCCTTCACTTCCAACTTTACTTTCTTCTTCAGTGCAATCTTTATCTTTCTGCCAATAACATCCTTTATGCTTTCTGAAAGAAAGGAATAATTTTGTTATATTCTTTTATTAATAAGAGAAAAGCATTGGGGAGGACAGCATTTGAAGGAGCATTTTTGGTTGTTTTTATTTTTTATTGTCTTTTTTTTTCTTTTTAGTTTTCTTTTTTGTTTGTTCGTTTGTTGTTGTTGCTTGTTTTAACAAGCCTGATAGTTACTGGTCACCAAGTATTTGATGAACGCCTACTTTGTGCCTTGGACCGTGTGCTCAGATGCTGAGGCAAATATAAAAGCATATGATATAATACCAGTCCATGCAAGGCATGATAGAATCTTGCTGGGCAAAGAGGATAAGCACACACAAAGAAAAAAAAAAAGCAGCAGGTCAGGCAGTAGCACAGAGCACTATATTGCAGGCACTATATTGCAGGCAGGCAGACCATAAGCACAACAGGAATTTATAAAATCCCTTGGCTGGTTACCTCTGGCCCCCAGCAGACTCTGTGTTCATGACAGTGCCATATACGTATTATCATTTTCCAGGAGTGCCTTGACATGAAGGTTGGGAAATATGGCAAAGAACCAGAACCGGCCCAAACAATTCAGTCAGGGTGCTCCTGGCCATCTGTCCTTTCAAAATCTTCATACCACCGCATCCCTGAAGAGTGGTCAAAGGCAGAATTGAGAGAGAAGGGGAGAGTTGAAAAGTTGGATGGTAGCGGGAAGGCCCTTCTGGGACTCACGTGAGGACCCCAAACTGAACAGGTCCCAAATCAAAGTCACTATTTTCCCTGCTCCTCCTCTGGCCCTTAATGAAGCTAGAAATCTTGTTTATCTCCAACTCGATTCTCTCAGGGAGCCAGTCACCTCCTCTCCTAGGACCACCTCCTAACAGCTCCTGACCCGTGGACTTGATCCTGCATTCAGGGCCTCAGAATCTCTCACCGAGACTAAGCCTACCACCTGCAACCTATCAGCCCCTGTACCACACCTCCCCCAGAACTAAAGCGACCCTTCCAAAGCCACAGATCTGATCGTGTCCCTCTTGCTCTATGAGTCACAGTCATTTTTGGATGAACCCAAACCTTGCAGCAGGCCACTCAAGGCCTTTCACACTTTTCCAGCTTAACTTCTCAGCACACACCCACTTATCTCTATCCTCTCCATCCTTTACACCCCTAGGATCCTGTATATTATTCTCTTTCCTGGGCTGCACTTTCCTTATTCTCCTGCTGGTTAGATTCTACCTTCCTTCAAAACACAGCAAACTCCTTTATACCCCCACCACTCTGAATTGTGTATTATAATCATTTGGGTTTATTCATATATTCAACAAATATACCTAGTGTGCCAACTACTCTACTAGATGCCGGGCTAGAGATGACCCCTGCCTTCCACAAGTGCTTAGCATCTAGTAGATGATTGTAAGCCACTAGATGGATTGACGTCACTCCATGAATCTGCACTCACTACCATGAGATCATGGACAAGAAGATACATGAAGGTTTCAGGGAGGAGGGGACCCTTGAGCTGAAGCTTGAAGGAGGAGGAAATAGACCACTAGTTTCCAAAGCACAGTGCACAATACATTGGGGTGCAGGAAGAAAACAGAATTTCTATTTGCAATGTGTTTCAGTTTATGTTTTCGATTACACACACTAAATGAAGTATGCATGCAGCTTAATATATATATGCTTATTAAGGGGTGATCAAAATATTCTTATTGGAAACCCACCACAAAGAGTTTAGAGACACTCAGACAAGAAGAGTGAAGGAGGGGAGGATAGGGCAGTTCCAGCAAAGAGAAGGGCATGGGAACAAGAAAAAGTACAGTTTGTCCAGGGAACGGCAGTGAGGTGGAATGTTGGCCGGGGTGTGGGGGATAGGTCGGGGAGCTCATTACACAGGGAGTTCTCTAAGCAGCTCCTATCTTATCAGAACTCAAAACGGGTACAGGCTGCTCGTCCCTCCCCTAAAAAGAACTGGGAAATGAGCATCTGAAAGTGATTTAAGAATACACACACAAAGAAAAAGATGGGAAAGTTATATACCCATAGGTCAAAAGTAGCTATCTTGGAGTGGTAACATGGGTGGCATATATTCTCATTCTTCTCTGCATTTAAATTTTTTAAGTAAAAAGCCTGTATTACTTTAATAATCAGAAAGATACACAACACATTTTTTAAATGCCTTGGGGGATTAGCTTCAGGGACTATATTGAAGTTTTCACATGGTTGCCATTTTGAACTGGTGAGAGCAGAACTCCTGCAAGCACTTGAAATTAGAGACTAAAGCAGAGGCAGGAATTTCCCCTAGCCCAGGCCAATTAGACCATTTAAAGGCCCAGAAAAATCATATTGGGCCTATCACAAAAACATTTGTCCTTTGTTTGAAAGATATGTGAGATGGGCAGGACTCGATAAACACAAAAATTCCATTTCTAGATAAGGGTTAAATTCAACTTTTAAAATATACCAAAGGATTTATTTTGAGGACCATCAATATAAACCAGGTACCTTATTTCCATCCTATCCTTCATCGCCCTTTTTCCTGGGTAATTACCTAAACTTTTCACCACCAGGCTCAAGGACAACTAATTAAAAACTCTGCCACCTTCTTTAGTTATCCTTATCCCCTGGCCAGTGAGGCAAACCCGCCCCTAAATTCTCTTTCTCAGGACCTCTGGAGGCATCTTCAGAGGTTCTGGGTGTTTGTTTCCTTCCTGGAAGGGTGTTGGAAAGATCTCAGCCTCCCAGAACTGGATGGACCACTCACTCCCAGGGGACTCTACAGGGTTGGGGAGAGAAGAGGCATGATTGGGGGGGAAGGGGGGTAGACTTAATACCTTAAATTTGGTAGTTAGGTTTATTTTAATTCAACAAAAGCAGAAGCTTCTATCTTCCATACAAGCCTAGCAACAGCTTCTTTACATCTAGTTTCACCTGCTGAGCTAACAGTCACTAATGCAAGAGCACACACAAACTCCTCCAAAGTATTACTGCTAGAAGGTGAAACAGAGGGGCAAATTCCTCAGATGCACATGAATGGGCGGTTAGAACTCTTGTCAGCACCGATTAAACGTCTTTCTGAGCTGTAGGCTGTGTAGTGTGCCAAGGATGGGACAGTAAGGAATACAGGTCACTGGGGCTCAAAACACACACGCACACAGAAACACATACCTTGTTACAATACAACATGCTACACACACACACACACACACGCTTAAACGCTTGGTTTTCCGAACACTCTTCCCCCCAAACCTCATTTGAGCTCTGCCATTTTAACCATCCACTTAATTAAGTTAAACCCCAAGACAAAATATTCACCACTCCCCCAAAAAGAACCCTCAAGGGACTCAAACAATGGGTCACCTTGCATAGGGTACCACACACAGGTTCCCTAAGAGATCCGGGATGGGGAGAAACGGTAGGTTAATCATTATTGAAATAAGGTTTTTATCATTAACCCTCAATTTCCTGGCCCGAGTTTGCGTCAGTCCTGTAACCCTTTCGCTCCCAGTTCGCTAAGCGAAGCCACGCCTTGCTAGGCTCAGTCATTATACCGGACTAGCGCCCCCCTCCCCCAAGTCTGTACGTCACAGGGGCACCTCCCGCCCGTTATTTCCTGGGGTCAGGGTGGTCCTGGCACGTGCCAGAGGCGACCCACTGTGCGCTCGCCAGCCGTCCCGGTGCTGGGCTTTCCCGGACTTCCCGAGTTGAGGACACTGGGCTGGGCGCTGTAAAGGATTCTCCTCGCTTCCAGAACTCCCCAGACCCTGGCAGACCGCCCCCTTCCTCCGCCAACCTGGACCACTGGTCGCGGCGGAAGGAGGCGCCTGGGGGGTGTCCCAGCGGCGCAGCAGAGTGCGCTCCCGGGTCTCCCGATTCCTCCCCGCGCCGGCCCTCTCGGGACTCGGCTTTGCAAGCGGTCAGATGGGAACAAACTTCCCGGCGCCCCCCAGCGACCCTGCCCGACACCACTCCGACCCCAGGGGCGCCGGGACTTCGCGGGACGCACGGGAGGGCAGAGGTGGGAAGGGCGGGGGAGGTGAGGGGGACGCAGAGGGGGAGGTGAAGGGGACGCAGAGGGGGAGGTGAAGGGGACGCAGAGGCAGAAGGAAAATCAACCACCGCGCGACTCTTACCTATCAATTCCCTGGGCACCTCAGAGCTCTCCTCGGTCATGGTGGCCTTCTAGGTGCGGGGGTGCTGCAGGTCCAACTCTGATTTACAGCTCCCCACCCTACCCTGAACCCCTCAATTTCTTAGAGGCAGATGCAGCTTGCAAATGGGAATAGGCAAGAAAGCGGGGGCGGAGATAGAATTTTGCCGCGCCCCCCGCCCCACCAAAAAAAAAAAAAAAAAAAAAAAAGAGTTGCAAATCCGAGGTGGGTTTGCGGCTGCTGCTACATGACGCCTCCTTGCAGTTCCTGGCGGCGGAACGGAGACCCGGCAAGATTGGGAGCGGGCGCGAGGCGGCTGCGGCTCGCGGCTCCCGGCGGCGCTGCTCCGGCTGCTGGCAGCTCCCGCCCGGTTCCGGCGTCGCACCTACGGCCCTAGGTGAAGGCGGAAGGCGTGGGGAGAGGCGGGGAGAGCGGCACGGGGCGGGGGACTAGGGTTTCCTCGCGCTCCTGCCGGGCTTCATCGGGGCGGGGGCAGCTTCGGCGCTCCTCCTCCTGCTTTTCCTCCTCCTCCTCCTCCTGCTCTCCTCCTCCAGCGTTTCCTCCTCACCTCGCGAGACCCGGCCTCCCGCGCCCAGGCTCACGTTCCCCGGCGTGGGGCGCCCAGCCCGCAGGCACGCGGCGCGGCGGCGGGCACGGTGCCCCTCCTGGCAGCCTCCCTCCCGAACCGCCGAAGCCCTGCGTCTGGAGAGGGGGCGAGAGAGCCCGGGAGCCATCTGCTGGCTGCTGGGGAGGACAGCCGGGTGGGCCTCGGCTGCCCGATTCCCCGTCCCCACCTCCCGGCGGGCCGAGGGCGCCAGGGGATGGGAGGCTGCAGGCTCGCGCAGATTCCGCAGACCAGTCTGCACGGAAACCGGGTCTTTCTGGGAGACCTTCTGCATTCTTTCCTTTTTCATCCCTCCCTGTGACTGCTGACGTTTCCTCAACGTTATTAATTTTCCATTTCTGGGGAGCAGGAGCTAGACGAAACCTGTAAACACTAACCATATGGTAAAAAAAACACTTTTTCGTATGCTCAGCGGGCGCGCCGCCGCCGCCGTTTCCCATCTCAGACACTCGAAGTGGGAGAGCGCCCGGAAAATGCCTTTCACCCGCTGCGGAACCTCCTTTAACCCCAGCGCATATTCGGGCAGCTGAGCGTAATTCACAAAGGCCAGAATACGCCTGCTGATAGGTCTGACTGACCTGGCCCAACTCCCTCCGACTTTCCCTGGGCTCCACCCCCAGAGAGACAACTTCTGGGCAACTTCTCGCCTCAACTGCTGCATCAGTGCCTGGCGGCTGGGAATGCCTGTCGAATCAGGTTCTGTTTCTAAAGGACGGAAGGAGGGGAGGGAGATAAAGGAAAGGGAATCCTACGCGTTGATAGTCTAGTTTTAAACACTGCCGTCGACCTTGGATCCCCAAGAATCATCTTCAGTCTCTCCGCCAGGCGTTACCGTTAAGGCATTTACCAATCTGGCCCCTTCTCACTCTTACAACCTGACTCTCCAAAACTATTTGCTATTTGCTTTTCCCTTCCTTTTAAGGGTATCTGATTCTTACCTATGCTTTCAATTCCAGCCCAATGTGTACCTTCTTTGTGAAGATTTTCCAGGGTTTTTCAGATCACTGTGATCCCTCTATGCAAAACCGCTACAATATATTGCCTGAAACACTATTTTCCAAGCCCAACCACACAGTGCCTTGTTTCATTACTTGTGTATTTGTATAGTTTTACTACTTAACTCTTGCTTTGTTCCCTGAGTTTGTGTCTGCCCAACTAGACTGTGGGCGATTTAAGGGCGAGAGTTTATCTCAGACTTTTGAACCTCTTCAGCAGATTTGTGCAAAATAGGTGTTCCGTAAACATTTGTTAATTTATTGGTTTTAGAGCTTTGGACCTCAGACTCCCTACTGTTTCTCAAATGTTGGCGATTTATTGAAGATAGACCTGTCCTTTATGCATTAAATATCTTTTTATGCAATAAATGGAAATTAACATCTCAAAACCATCTTCCATTCAACTGTGTGTGTTAAGAGGATTTTTCTGGCACTTACCAATGAAGTTTCAGAAATTGCCCTGAAGGTTCCACACCATGTGGTAACTCGTGAAAGTAAAGACAAAACTTTTTTTCCCCCTTGGCCTGGGGTGGTCAGAAGAATAAAGAACAGGCTGTATGGCATTCCTGTAATTCAGTGCTCCCTGGTGCCTTTTAAAGGAAGCTGGGGTTTCAATGAAGAATCAAGTTTTTTCACTGGAGCAGGATCCTGATTGACTCCTACACCTCTGAAGGCATGGATTCAAAGGAATCTCCTATATTAATGCTCAAAAATGACTGATTTTGGAAATGAAAATCATTTCCTTCTTGGGAGCAAAACTCAAGTATGTTTCAGAATAGCAAGCAGAGAACTCAAAGGAGCACTGTTTATAACACTGTAAAACCCAACAAGTGGTAAATGTCCCCAGCACAGGACAACCGAGGAGTCAGCTTAGAGAATGCATTTTGAATTCTGAAATGTGCACTTGTTGACTGGAATCTGCCCACCCGCTCCAATGCTGCAGTCTTTCCTCAGCATCTCTGCCCTCCAACTTCCATGCTTTTAAGTTTACCCCTGCCATTGTGCTCTTGATTAAGAGAGTGATTAAACCACTACCTGAAACTAATTGCCACTACAAATGTGATTACCTACAGCTTTATCTAACATGTATATATGTGGCTTTAAGTCTTATAACTAGCTCTGATGAACTGAAACCTATTAGTCAGAAAGGAAGAGAAAACCGGCTTTTCAGGGAATATCTACTGCACCTGAACTTTTAAAATGTTAAACACAATCGCAACAAATTTAACACATACCCAGAAACAAAATTATTTTGGAAAACTATACATGGACTTTTATTTTTAGTTCCAAGGTATACATTCATATCTCTATTGTATATTTTGTAGTGCATTATGGTGAGAAAATGTGCTCTGAATTTAAAAATCTGCTGAAAATACTTAATGTCTATAATGGTCTAACATACTCTCATTAGAACCGTATCATATAGGGACTTCCCTGGTGGTGCAGTGGATAGGAGTCTGCACTCCCAATGCAGGGGGCCTGGGTTCGATCTCTGGTCAGGGAACTAGATCCCACATGCATGCTGCAACTAAGACCCAGTGCAAACAAATAAAAGTTATTTTAAAAAAGAACCATATCATATAATGATTAAACCCATGGAGACAAAATAAAAATTAAGAAATCAGCAAGCTAACAACAGTAAAAAAAAAAAATTCCACTGTTTACCCAAATCCATTTCTGATCTTGCCTACTGCCTTAAGAACTGGTTTTAAAACTGGAAGATATTCAGTTATGTGGGAACCAATGACATTTCCACTCCCCAAGTAGTGACTTGCAGACTAACTTCCCACCCTTAGCAACTACTGTCAGTCTGGGGTCTGCTTAATGAGGTGTGTGTTTCTCAGCTGGGTTAATTAGACCTTTCAGGGAAAGTACACAATGAAATACTAAGCTTATAAACACCTCTAGGAAAAAATTAGTTTATCTCTGATTAGAAGACAGTGAGAGGTAAATGTCTATTGGACAATATGCCTTTAAAGTATTTACAAGTGATATGATATTAGATTTGCTTGAAAAATAATCCATGGGAGAGGAGGGTGTTTGTGGAGTGGGGTGAGGGACTGAGTAGGGATACACATGAAACAAGAGGGGCCCTGTACTGATTTTTGTTGTAGCTGGATAATGGGGTACATGGGAATTCATTGCTCTCACGTTTAAGTGTGTTTGAAATTTTCAGTCATCATCATAATCAGAGCAAATCCTCAACAGATATGACCAAGAGACGAGGAAAGTCAACTCAGTCATTAATGCAGAAAGTATCTATTTGAGTGTGCCGTTATCAGAGCTCATAGTACAATTGTTTTCCATATTCAGAACACTTGAACAGAGCACTTCAACAGATGCGATAGTGCTGTGATTCAAAGAAGCAATTGTGGGCTTCCCTGGTGGCGCAGTGGTTGAGAGTCCGCCTGCCGATACAGGGGACACGGGTTCGTGCCCCGGTCCGGGAGGATCCCACATGCCGCGGAGCGGCTGGGCCCGTGAGCCATGGCCGCTGAGCCTGCGTGTTTGGAGCCTGTGCTCCGCAGTGGGAGAGACCACAATAGTGAGAGGCCTGAGAGGCCTGTGTACCCGCAGAAAAAAAAAAAAAAAGAAGTAATTGTTTTCATTTTAATGATAATGAAATCAGAATGCATTTCATAATTGTTGTAGACAATTAACATCATGCTTCTCATACCCCACCCCCAACACAAATACAAAATCTGCTCTCAGATCACTGGTGCATCTAACAACTGATGACCTCTGACAAATAAGGAGATAAGGATTTAGCATATTTGAGTTACCCAGTGACCCCTTAGGTTAAAAGGTGTACTTACTATAACTTTATCACAACTGGGCATAAGTTCAGATTTGTGGGGTAACTTGCTCAAAGTTGCAAGGGTTGAACCTAGATTTGAGCTCTCCAGGCCAAAGTTCATTTTACTACGCCACTTCACCAGCCCCTTGGTCCGTGTTCCATGGAAAGTGTAAAGGTGGCCAAGGTTGGGCTCCACCCAGTCACAAGCAGCTCCACCTCTAGAAGGAAAATTAAGGTGACCTTCGATTGCCCTGCAACTAGTCCAGTGCTGACCCCGCAGTAGGTGGCGAGCTAGTTAAATCTAACTGAGCAATTTTAGAAAACAATCAGATAAATGAAAAATGTGCAGGGCTTCCCTGGTGGCGCAGTGGTTAAGAATCCGCCTGCCAATGTGGAGGACATGGGTTCGATACCTGGTCAGGGAAGATGCCACATGCTGGGGGGCAACTAAGCCCGTGAGCTTCAACTACTGAAGCCCGCACACTCTAGGGCCTGCATGCAACAAGTGGAGCCACTGTGAGTAATGAGAAGCCTGCCCCCGCTCTCTGCAACTAGAGAAAGCCCACACGCAGCAACGAAGACCCAATGCAGCCAAAAAAGAAAAAGAAAAATGTGCTAGTTAGGTGCAAGATGATGTGTTCAGTATATGCTGTAGAAATTCATGGAGGTGGTGGGGAGAGAGCACTAAAAGGAGGAGAGGTGTTTTATAATGTCACTCAACAAATGTGAGGGCAGCACTGACTATTCGCCAGAGGATACAGTGGTGAATTACACAGACGCTTCATGTGTTAGACCTTCGCGGTCTCCTAGGAGTTTCGACTCGCCCAGGAAACAAGAGTCGGAAGCCGATGCAAAACGCAAGAGGTTTATTGAAGGCCGGTGCACCGGGGTTCCTTGGTCCTCACGCAGGAGGTCGAAGAAGGAACCCTTTTGGGCGCGAATATGTCAGTTTTATAGGTTCCCACTTCCCCGTATGTAAATTATAGATTTGGTTGTGTTCTCCTGCTGATTGGTCCCGGCTTAGGCTCGGACCAGAGAGGGAACTTGTCCCCAGCTTCCTGATTGGTCTTTGACAGACACCTTTTTTACATTTTGTTATCTCCCTCCTTCTCGGAAGGGGGCCGGACATCCTGGAAATTTACCCGTTGTCTAAGAAGCCCCTACTGTCTGGAGAGTTCTTAATCATTAGCTGGAACAATGTCCCTCGAGTCCCACACATGGAACCCCAAGAAACAGTCTGGGGGGCGGCGGCGGGGAGAGAGAGAGAGAGAGGCAATTACTATAAGTGGGGATGTGGAAAAAAACAGAATTAGGGAAGGGGGGGGGGGGGGGGGGGGGGGGGAGAAAGGGAGTGAAAATGTTCCTGGTAGCAGGAACAGCATGTGTACAGGCCAGAAGACAAGATAAAAATGTTGAGAAACTGAAATAAATTCAGTGGTTTTTTTGGCTGCGTGGGGTCTTACTTGCGGCAAGTGGGCTCTTCGTTGCGGCGCGTGGGCTTCTCTCTAGTTTTGGTGCACAGGCTCCAGAGCACAGGGGCTCTGTATTTGGCGGCACGCAGGCTCTCTAGTTGAGGTGCGCAGGCTTAGTTGCCCCGGGGCATGTGGAATCTTAGTTCCCGGACCAGGGATGTGAACCCTCGTCCCCTGCATTGTAAGGCAGATTCAGTTACCACTGGGCCTCCAGGGAAGTCCCAATTCAGTGGGTTTTAATCAATAAAGATGGAGTAGGAACAGAAGCTTAAAAAAAAAAAAAAAAAGGACTGTACCATGCAGGACTTCATGAACCACTAAATGAGCTTGAATTTCCCAAAGAGCAAAGGGTAATTCTTGAGAGATTTTGAGTAAGGCAGTATCACACCAGATTTTCTTGTTTAGAAAGATTACCTAGTTGGAATAATTAAAAAGACTGGAAGGGAGGCCAGAGTATTCGAAGTAGAGAAGTTAGGAGGCTGTTGCAATGGTGAAGCAAAACAAAACCACCATAGTAATCTGAGCCAGGGTGGTGACAGCGGATGGACGAATCTGAGAGCTGCAGGTGCGGGAGGGGAGGAGGAGACAGGGAGGCCCAGGGTCTCCCCGTCAGGAGGCAGTGGTTGCTAACCGGAAAAGGGAGCCTGGAGAAGAGCATATGTGGTGAATCAAGATGAGGGCTTCGGGTTTGGGTTTGGTCTGAAGGGGTGGAGGTACTGCGGGACATCCAAGGGAGATGTCCGTTAGGTGAATGGATATGGAAGTCTGAAGTTCAGGAGACATTCTGGTATGTAGACTCAAGATTCATCAACATACGGCATATGAAATGATAGGATTTAGTAGGAAAATCTAGCTTATCTGATGAGATGACAGTGGGGGGGGTGGGTACATTGTTACTAAAGGCAACGTAACAAGGCAAGTATGCAGTATGAGGAGGAAGGGAACTCTGAAGAATTACAGGCATCTGGACAAAGAAGAGCTGCAAAGGAGACTATAGCAGTTATCTCTTGCAGTGTAACAAATCACCCCCAAACTTGGCAGCCTAAATCAACATTTAATATGTCAAAGATTCTGTGGGTCAGGAACCTGGGAGCAGCTTAGGTGGGTGGTTCTAGCTCAGAGTCTCTCATGAGTTGGGATCAGGCTGTCAGGTGGGTCTGTGGTCAATTGAAGGCTCAACTGGGGCTTCCTCTTGTGTGGGCAGGTGTCAGTTCCTTACTGGTTGTTGGCTGGAGCATCAGTTCCTCAGGACACACAGGGCTGCTTGAGTGTCTTCATGAAGAACAGCTGGTTCCCAGAGTGAGTGATGGGGGGCGGGGATAGAAAATACAGTGCCTTTTATAACTTTATCTTGGAAATTACATACCATCATTTCTGCTGTATTCTACTGTCACATAGATCAAGGAATCACCCCAGGACAATGAGAGAGATGACACGAGAATGTGAATACCAAGAGGCAGGGAGGGGAGGGATCATCGGAGGCATCTTGGAAAATGGCTACTATAGAGTCAGTGAAGGACCAACCAGCAGAGAAGTAGTAGGAAACCGGGAGGATAAGATGTTAAGTTGGGAAGATGCGAAAAAATAATATTTCAAGAAAGGTTTAACAGTGTCATGTTTTGCTAAAAAGTCAAATGTGATAAGGTAACATGTATCTGAATTTAGCAATAAGGGAAGCATTAATTTGTTTTTGTTTTGGGGAGAGATCGATTTTAGTAGAATAATGGGGGAAGAAGTTAAATTGCAATGGGTTGAAGAGTGATTAGGAGATGGAAAAGGAGAGGAAAACAGAATGCAGATAACTCCGGAACTGGCGATATGAAGGAGAATAAAGGCAGAGGAGTAACCAAAAGGCTGTATAGGGGACCTTCTATTAAGCAATGAGGATTTAACACTTGCATTTATATAACTTGCTTCTTCCCAATGAGAGTAGAAGAAAAAAAACCACATAGAATCCCTAATGTAAACAGTGGACTTTAGTTAATAATATTGTATCAATATTGGCAATTGTAGCAAATATACCAAACTAAAGTAAGATGTTACAATAGGGGAAACTGTAGAGAGTGAGGGGGTATATGGAAATTCTCTGTACTTTCTATTCAATTTTTTTGTAAATCCAGAACTGCTCTAAAAATAGTTTATTCACTTATATTAAAAATGCATAAAGCCACAAGGACAAAGAAGATAGGAGACAGTAGCAAAGTAGAAAATGTAACATTTTGGAAACTGGGAAAGTCAGTGGAGGAATTGTAACTAACTTAACAGACCAGGGAAAGACAAATTCTAAGCCAGAGGGGAGAAAGCAAATAAAAAGCAAGCTAATTTCTATAGCAGAGCCCAAGAAAAATCTCAGGAACTAGAGACACAAATGATCTCTGAATGCAGAAGTGCAGAATGAGAGAACAACAAAAAACAGGAGGATTGGTAGAGTTTAAAACGAAGAGTTAGACACTCCATAAATTCCCCCCTCTATCTCACGTAGCCAGTCAGCTCTGCACTGCCTTAGACTGGAGGCTTACTCTTAGAAGAGATTGAAACCAAAAGGACCTAGTCTTAGAACAGCAGAAGGTAACAGTGAGACATCATATCATTCAGAAGAGGGAAATTTAGAGAAAAATCTACCTCCTAAATATAAAGCCACCACAAATTGTTTCTCTGCTTGATTCTTAGAAATCTTAACAGCAGGGTTTATAATCCTGGCATCAGATTCCTCTCCTAGATTACTGACTATCCTTAAAAGAAAAACCTGTTGGATACTGATACGTGTTGATTTGCCAGTGAAAAGACCAGGTCCCCACCTATCACCCTAAACTGAGCCCCGCCAGCTGAGAAGCCCCATCCACTCATGTAGAGCTTTAGATCAGCTTTATTAAGCCTCACTGTTAATATAGACATCCAAGGAGCACTGACATTTGAGGAAAGCCTCTATCATGAGAGCCAGAGACCAAAACAAGCAAGCCTTAACAAGGATCATAGAAGAGCCTGGGAGCAAAAGAAAACTTAAGAATTCAGAGTAAGGGAACTTTTGCTTGAGGTCATGATGGAATAATAAGGATTGGACATTTCCTTCCTTCAAAAACTAGAAAATAGTACAAAATATAAGGAACTACTGTTTTTCAGACATTGAACATTAGATAGGACAGGACTGTGATCCTTGAAAGAAGGGAAGCAAACGAAGTGAGCGCTGCAATTGCCCCAGATTTCTACCTGGAAATAACTGGATGATGGGTGCAAAGAGGGGCACCCTCAACAGAGTCCACTGGGTCAAGGAGATGTAAAGTTTGTAGAGAGAGAGGTGGCTGTATCTTGTGAGGTAGAGTTCCAAGGAGGAGGGAGCTGTACTGAAAATCAAATCAATAAATTTGATACAATTCTAGGTGACTGATCAAGACAAAAAGATACAAGATACAAATTAGCAATATGAGAAATTAAAGAGGAGGCCTCACTACAAACACTAAAAAGATATTAAGAGGATACTAAGAACAACTTAATGCCAATAAATTTGATAATTTAGTTGAAACATACAAAAGACAGAAATTCCCAAAATTGACTCAAGAACAAACAGAAAAATCTGAAGAGCCCCATATCGATTAAAGAAATTTATGTATATATTTTGGCCATGCTGCATAGCTTGTGGGATCTTATTTCCCCAACCAGAGATTGAACCCAGGCCATGGCAGTGAGAGCACCGAGTCCTAACCACTGGACCACCGGGGAATTCCCTCAAGTAAAGAAATTTGAATTTGAAATTAAAACCTTCCATAAATAAAAGGAGATAATCACAAAACAGCTCAACAGATGTGCACACACTCTCTCTCACACACGCACACAAAGACAAAATTCAATACCCATTTATAATAAAAACTCCAAGTAAACTAGAAGAAAAGACAACTTCCTCAACTTGACAACAGGCATCTATAAAAAAAACAAAAACAAAAACAAAAACCTATACCTAATTATATAGACTAAATGCTTTCCCCCTAAAATCAGGAACAAGAGAAGGATGTCTACTCTTCTTACTTGTATTTAATATTAGGCTAGAAGTCTTAGCTATTCCAATAGGGCAAGCAAAATAAATGAAAGTCATAGTGATCAGAAAGAAATAAAAAGCTTTGTAGACAACATGATTGTGTTCATAGAAAATCTTAAGCAAATTACAAAAAAAAAGCTATGAGAGGGCTTCCCTGGTGGTGCAGTGGTTGAGAGTCCGCCTGCCGACGCAGGGGACATGGGTTCGTGCCCCGGTCCGGGAAGATCCCACATGCCGAGGAGCGGCTGGGCCCGTGAGCCATGGCCGCTGAGCCTGCGCGTCAGGAGCCTGTGCTCCGCAACGGGAGAGGCCACAGCAGTGAGAGGCCCGCGTACCGCCAAAAAAAAAAAAAAAAAAAGCTATGAGAAATAATAAGTGAGTTTAGCAAGATTGCAAGACACAATGTCAATATATAATCAATTGTATTTCTGTATGCCAGAAATGAAAAATTAGAAATTGAAATTTTAAAATTATCGTTTATGACGGCATAAAAAACATGAGATGTGTAAAGATAAATTTAAGAAAATGTGTGCAAGACATGTACAATGAAAACTACAAAACATAGCTGAGAGACAGTAAAGAAGACCTAAATAATTGGAGAATACAGCAATAACAATAGATTGGAAGACTCAATATGATTAAGGTGTTACTTCTCCTGAAATTGAACTAGAGATGGTAATGCAACCTCAACAATAATCATAACAGTATTTCCTGTAGAAATTAACAAGATGATTCTAAAATTCATATGGAAATTCAAAGAAACTAAGATGACCAAAAAATTTTGAAGAACAAAGTTGTAGAACTTATACTACCTAAATTCAAGACTTAAAGCTATTATAATTAAGATGTGTGATATGGGCATAAAAATAGACATAGATCAGTGGAACAGAGTAGAAGGTACAGAGGTAAGCCCACACGTATTTGATCTATTGGTTTTTTTGTTTGTTTGTTTGTTTTTTAACAAATTGCCAAGGTAATTCAATGGGCAAGAGCAGTTTCTTTGATGAATGATTCTGGAATAACTGGCTATCCCCATGGAAAACAATGATCAGTGACCTTTATTTTATGCCATAAAAGATAAATTTCTAAATGGATCAAAAATTAAATGTAAAAGTTAAAGCTCTACGAACTCCTGGAGGACAACACAGGAGAAAATCTTCACGGCTTTGAAGTAGGCAAAAAATTCTTGTATGCTATACATAAAGCACAAGCATAAAAGAAAATTGATAAATTGGACTTTATCAAAATTAAAAACTATCGCCCTTTGAATGACACTGTTAAAAAAGTGAGAAGGGAGAACATTTTCTTCCTTTTTTTTTTTTTTTTGCCCATGCCTCGTGGCTGGCGGGATCTTAGCTCCCCAACCAGGGATCCAACCCAGGGCCCCAGCAGTGAAGGCACTGAGTCCTAACCACTGGACCGCCAGGGAATTCCCAGGAGAACATTTTCTCAATACATATATATGGCAAAGGATGATATATGGAATATACAACCATTGCTTACAACTCAATAAAAATGGGCAAAACATTTGAACAGCCATTTGCCCAAAGACATACGAAATGAGCATATGAAAAGGATCTGAATCCATTATCATAGAAATGCTAATTAAAACCACCTTGAGATACCGCCACTCCCACTAGAATGGCTAAAGTAAAAAAGGTTGACAGTGTTGGTGAAGATACAGAGTAACTAAACTCTCATACATTGTTAGTAGGAATGTAAAATGATACAATTACTTTGGAAAGTATTTTGTCAGTTTCTTACAAAATTTACCAAATACTTAATATACAATCCTGCAATTCACTCCTATATATTTACCTAAGGCAAATAAAAAGGTATGTCCACACAAAGACTCATACATGAATATTTATAGCAGCTTTATTCACCATAGCCAAAAAACTGGAATCAAACGAAACATACACAACAGATGAATAGATAGACAAATGTAGCACATTCATACAATGGAATATGACTCTACAGTACAAAGGACTGAACTAATGTTAATTGCAACATCATGCATGGATCTCAAAAACATGCTGGGCAACATATTCCAGACACAAAAGAGTACATGCTGAATGATACCATTTATGTAAAACTCTACAAAAAGGACTTCCGTGGTGGTCCAGTGGTTAAGAATCCCCCTTCCAAGGCAGGGGACGCAGGTTTGATCCCTGGTCAGGGAGCTAAGATCCCACATGCCGCGGGGCAACTAAGCCTGAGTACCGCAACTACTGAGCCCACACGCTCTGGAGCCTGTGCGCCACAACTAGAGAGAAGCCTGTGCACTGCAAGGAGAGATCCAACATGCCACAACTAAGACCCGAGGCAGTCAAAAAAAAACAAAACCAAAACCAAAGAAACTCTACAAAAGACAAACCTTATCCATAGTGACAAAATGCAGACCAGTTGTTACCTGGGGCCTGGGGCTCAGAGGTATTTGGGAAGGGGCCCAGGAAACAATCTGTAGTGATCAAAATAGTTCATAACCTGATTGTGATTGTGGGAAGAGAGTGCATACATTTGTCAAAACTCATTGAATCGTACACCTAAAATGGGTGCATATTATTGTCTTATTATGCCACAATAAGGTTGTTAAAAATATCTATTGTTATATCATCAGAGATTTAAAAAAATCATTGCATCCATGAACACTAAAGAATCCATGGGGATTCTATTTTAGAAATCAGAGAAGATAAAAGAGCTCTCAGAATGTTAAAATATACTACCAGGAATTTTCATTTCTGGAGGCCCTTGGGAAGAATCTGTTTTCAAGCACATTCAGGATGTTGGCAGAATTTAGTTTCTGGCAGTTGTAGGACCCAGGGCTCCATTTCTAGAGAAGCTGCTGTCAGCCAGGGCCCATTCTCAGCTCCTAGAGGCTATTCACATTCCTTCGCATGTGCCTCCTCCCCATTTCAATGCTGGCCAAGATAAAATCCCTTGCATCAAATCCCTCCCCTATCATGTTGCAAATCTCCTTTGCCCCTGAAACACCTATGCCTTTTAAGAGCTCACCTGATTAGATCAGGCCCACCAAATGCAGTCTCCTTTTTGTCAATCACTTGTGCTGTATTAACATACCCTAATCATTGGCAGTGATGTCCCATCATATCTCAGGTCCCTTCCACACTCCGGGAGAGGGAATGTACAAGGGGAGGGGTCTTTGGGGGTGATTCTGGAATTCTGCTACCACAATAAGGCTGGCCTAAAATTTAGAGAAAAATAATTAGGGGGAAGTTTCAACAAATTATTATGTATGGATGCAGACTGATGAGCTACACTTGTTTTTGCTCTGTTTTGCTTTGCTTTGCTTTGCTTTGCTTTGCTTTGCTGAACTTACGGATGTGTGTGTGCTTGTGCTGTATTTTTAGCATATTGGTCCATTACAAAGTCCAGCAAGGATATCAAACTGTTTTTATTAGTGAATTTAAGTATTTTCCATACTCCTCTTTTCAATTGATTCCTATGTACTCAGGATTAGGCTTTATTTCGCTTATCTCTTCTGGAACTTGATATCAGGAAGCATTTCAAAAAGGGGTCTTTGAAGTGGGAGTAACAAATAAGTCAAGTTAAAAGCAAAGACAGGGACTTCCCTGGTGGCACAGTGGTTAAGAATCCACCTGCCAATGCAGGGGACACGGGTTCGAGCCCTTGTCCGGGAAGATACCACATGCTGGGGAGCAACTAAGCCCGTGCACTACAACTACTGAGCCTGTGCTCTACAGCCCGCAAGCCACAACTACTGAAGCCCACATGTCTAGAGCCCATGCTCTGCAACAAGAGAAGCCACCGCAATGAGAAGCCCACACACCACAACAAAGAGTAGCCCCCCCAGCCCTGCAACTAGAGAAAGCCCGCATGCAGCAATAAAGATCCAACACAGCCAAAAATAAATTTAAAAAAAAATGACATACACATACACACAAAATGACACACACACACACAAAAGTGAAGACAGTTCATGACATTTTTTCAAATTCTCTTAATTAAAAAATCTAGCAACCAAGATGCCCTTCAGTACATGAATGGGTAAATAAACTGTGGCACATCCAGATGATGGAATTCAACGCTAAAAAGAAATGACTTATCAAGCCATAAAAAAACGTGGAGGAATCTTAAATGCATATTACTGAACGAAAGAAGCCAATCTGAAAAGGCTACTTACTGTATTATTCCAACCATGTGAAATTCTGGAAAAGGTAACCCTGTGGAGACAGTAAAAGATCAATGGTGGCCAGGGGTTTGAGAGGAGGGAGGGATGGATAGGAGTTCAAGGAGTTTTAGGCCAGTGAAACTACCCTGTATGATACTATAACGGTAGATACATTTCATCATATATTTGTCCAAACCCTAAGAATGTACAACACCAAAAGTGAACTCTAGTATAAACCATGGACTTTGAGCGACAATGAAGTGTCCATGGAGATTCCTCAGTTGTAATAAATTACCACTCTGGTGCTGGATGTTGATAATGGGAAAGGTTGTGCATATGTGGAGGCAGGGAGTATATGGGAAATCTCTGTGCCTTCCACTCAGTTTTGCTGTGAACCTCACACTGTTCTAAAAAAAAGTAAGTCTACTTTAAAAAAAAAGTAATAATACCAACAGTAATATCTGCCGCTTATGATGCTAAGCGCTTGACATATTTCATCAGCATTGTTTATATTCTATTTTCCCTTGTTCAGTTTCATCACATGAATTTTCATACAAATGAGACTACTGCTGCTTAGTTGCTCATCAGCTCCGACTGTGGAGTTCTCCCCAAAAGAGTAACCTTCCTGTGAGACAGCACTCTTCATTAGTATTGAATAGAAAATGTGTGGGATGTTTTTGGACTGCAAGTGGAAATACAGTTTGCCTCTTTAATTGAACTCTTGAGATTGTATGGAAATCATCTCTTCCCCGTAGCACCTTAATCACTCCCATATGGATGAATTCATTCAATAAACACCTCTCTTTGCATATCTGGATTATCGCTAGAAATAGCAGTCCCTGTTTGGGGGAACCTTTGCTGTCTGAGCAGTTCTCAAAAGCGTATGAAAGGATCCCCATCTACAGACCCCTGAACTCCAACTTCATCCCCCAGTTTTCTCCCCCACATCTTTTCTAGAAGTGAAGTAAACTGACTCCGAGGCTTTTAAATTCTGAATTCTGGCTCTTTCTAACTGGATCATTCCAGCTCATTCTAACTGAGTCATTCCAGAGGTCTGGAGGTACAATGTCTCCTTTGTCCAGGCAACAATAAGCTTAAGTCAAACTGTTCACTTTCTAATAGCCCTGGGGTTCCCTTGGCTATCTAGGTAGGAACTCCATTAGCAAGCCAAATGCCCCTTGGATAAATAGGAAATCTACAAATAATTCACCACTACTTTGAGTTAGTACAACTAGGAAGTTATCGGACAACCAAGATACTCTAAAAGGGATCTGTGAGAAAAGCAGCAATTAAAAAACTCTGCCCGATTTCTGGCTTTCTTTCAAATGATTACCTTAAGTACGTATTGCACCCTTTGTTAAATTTTCAGTTATTTAGATCTCCTTTTACTCTGTTGTTAAAATTTCTCTGTTTTTAATATTATTATTGCTCTGTGAAGAAATACCCCTTTTTTAAAATTAATTTTTATTTATATTATTTATTTTTGGCTGCTTGGGTCTTCATTGCTGCGCACGGGGCTTTCTCTAGTCGCAGCGAGCTGGGGCTACTCTTCGTTGCGGTGCGCAGGCTTCTCATATCGGTGGCTTCTCTTGTTGCGGAGCACGGGTTCTAGGCATATGGGTTTCAGTAGTTGTGGCACACGGGCTCAGTAGTTGTGGCTCGCGGCTCGAGAGCGCAGGCTCAGTAGTTGTGATGCACGGGCTTAGTTACTCTGCGGCATGTGGGATCTTCCCAGACCAGGGCTCGAACCTGTGTCCTCTGCATTGGCAGGCAGATTCTTTTTTTTTTTTTTTTTTTTTTTTGCGGTA